>NC_141755.1:88179172-88501360 GCF_982258835.1 Parasteatoda tepidariorum | reverse complement strand
ATTGATAGAGTAATTCCTGAGAAATCAAATTTTAAATGTACGACTTTTTAAAAATTCGACTTTTCAGGAATCCAAACTCCGTGTTCGAACTATATGAATTTAGACCAACCTGCATAACAAGTTTTTTTTTTTAAAAAAATACTTTTTAAAACAAATTAAATTTAATTAGTTATAAATTTTGTTTTTAAGGAAAAGGATAAATATAAATCATTGGAATATTTTAGGGAAAAGAGGGCTTTTTGTATCTTTATGAAAATACATTATAAGAATGCGTATGCTTCATAATTAAACAAGCTCTAATTTTTCTATACATGAGATTTATATTGTTTTTTCTTTAATATTCTTAAAATAAAGATATTATTCAATGAAAAAAATTACTGTTATTCTCATTTTAATGATACTCCTTTTTTGAGAAACAATGGTTGATTATATGCATTGGTTGGTTATAAACTACGTATTACAGCCTTAATATTATTTTGTTACCTTTTTACTTTGATTATAAGAAACAAACATAATACATAAATAAAGGACACTTTATGAACCCTTTAAAAAACAGTATAACAATTTTTTTTAAGTAATAGGATATGTAGGGCTTGAAGCGTAATGTAAGTTATATATATTGTAAAAGACTTTATAAAACTTAAAAAATAGTAATTATTTAATCCATTTTTTTTTCAAAGGAAGAAAATGGCAATCTGAAATAAAAGAAAAGATATAGGAGAAAGATTACTAAATTTTGTGCCCGAGATGCTATGGAAGCGTGTTCCATTCCGTGAAGAATGTTTTATAAATATTAAATATAATTCAAAAATACAAAGCAAACATGTCTTTATTAACTAAAAAAAAATCGTTTTTTTTTTCCTCCAAATTGTAAGTATACGGATTATTGAAACTTATACCTAAAGCGTTAAAATGTAATAAAAATTGTGAGTGAATAATACTTCTGTGGCTTAGAGCAGCGGTTCTTAACCTATGGGCCGCGACCCAAAATTGGGTCGCGAAGCATATTTCTTGGGTCGCGCTGTGTCGAACCAAAAAAGTTAGTAATACACCAAATAATAAGTAATACCAACACCTCCTAGAAGAAGTCATTGTGGCTTACTCAGCCTAATTTTGACTTCTTTTTGGGTCGCGACATGAACATATTTCTCAAATTTGGGTCGCGGCTTAAAAAGGTTAAGAACCACTGGCTTAGAGTACAGAAAAAGCAATGTCAACAACAGATGATATGTTCCTTAATCCAAAAAAATCGAACTTTTATAAGTAGTTGAACTCAAAATCTATCTATTAATAAATAGAAAGAAAAACATTTCTCAATAGTTGGCGTCATTTGCTGAATGTAAAGAATGTTACGTAATATACACAATAATATTTATTTATCGCAATTATTTTTCAGGAAACTTAAAAAATTATGTTCCTAATAACATTTGAAATTTTAACATTCGTTGTTTTTTTATTACATATTAATTTTAATAATAAGACATAAACGAGTATTTAATTATACAATATTTACTTTTTTTGTTTCCAAAAAATCAATGTGCATATTAATTGTTTTGTCATGAAACAGAAATAATATAATCACAAAATATAATAAATTCTAATTTATGACCTTATAAGGAGGGAGAGAAAATGTCCCTCTCGATTTTGATCAGTGGTTTCCAACTGGCGGCCAGGGAGCAGCATCCGGCCTGCGAAGCCTTTTTTTTTGTGGCCCGTGAATTAAAATATATTAGTTCTCATTTTTTTGCGGACAATTTTTGTAAAAAATCTATATGGGTTTAAAATACTTTTCTCGTTAATAAAAACCTAATTTCTTCGTTTCTGTGAAATTTATCATACCAACGGAGCAAAAAAAAATTTTTCTCAGGTTTGGCATCCAAGAAAATATTTATTCAAATACAAAAATAATCGTGTATGTTGCTCTTTTTTATTACATTTTTTTTCTTTTTTTTGTATTTTGTGAGTATAATTTAGCATGTGTGTATCAGAAATTTTCTCGAAGAAATTCTCCGATTTAACTTTTAGAAACCACTCATTTTGGACGAAAATATTTACACACACATTTGTAAATTTCAAATTTAAAATGTAAATATCTATTCTCTGGTGGTTGCAGCAGACAAACCTCAATTTTGTCATTGAACACTTTGTGTGCTACTATGTAAGTTTCAATACCAACCTTTTTAAAGTTTTATATCTTAACAATTAGATAGCTGTTGCACATTTATTGTTTAATACATGGGTGCACATTAAAGTTATTGTAGCCCGAATTTTTTAATATGCAATTAAATATTTTTAAAAATCTACATCTTATTTTAATTTGTAATTCAATACTTTTGTTTTGTACAACTTGGTAAAAATATGACAGTAATATTTAATATTCCTTCAAACATAAAAGAGTCCTACATAAAATTTTGATAAAGTTGCGGCCTGCCATTTGTTTTGTGTTTTTAATTGTGGCCCCGCCTCATGTAAGTTGGAAACGCCTGATCTAGATGTACGGAAATGAGAACTGGCTCTGCTTAATGAGAAAATTTTTTCTAATGGTAGCAAAATATATGCTTTAATGTTTGATTCTTGGTATACGTAAATTTGATAGAAAATTATTTTTTCTGCCACTACGTATACATAATTTGAAATTTCGTGTGAAAGATAATTTCATTTCAATTATGTCGTGGTAAACATTTTTAATTTTACCAAAATTATCTAAATTTGGTACTTAATTCTTTACCACTTAATAAAATATTTCGGAGAGATCATAGCTGTTGTCATCCTTGCATATAGACACCATTTCTGGAAAATATAACGCTAACTAATAATTTAAGTAGAATGCATTTATTCAAATACTTAGGAAATGATTACCTACAATCAACAAAGAAAATCCTCTCAGTACCCGTTGTTCACTAAAATAGTTGAATCAACTGTAAATGTAAAAGCCCAGAAGCTGTAACGATCCGATCAAGAATCAAAATGGATTATAAAAATTCAAAACAGAATTTAAATATTTGATTTTCTTGAATTAAACTTTGAAATAGCAATAAAATAGAGCAGGATTTTTTATGATCGTGAGCTTGTCTTGTCTTGGTTATGAGCGTGAGCACCTTACACTTACGTCTATTTTTATTTTTCAAAACAGTAGTATTCATTGTTAAATCGTTTCATTGGTTCATTGGCACCTCCTATTTTTAGTATTTCATACTTCAGTAGAGTCGATTCTCACCATGGGTTGCAAAAATCTCCTTTTGTGGAAGAATTCATGCTAACTTACAACAAGGGTTCTATTTGAAATCTAACGTTTTTTAAAGATATCTTAACCACTTATAAAATAGAAGATTTACAAGCATTTCACTACAGAATAATTAGTCTAGGCTAGAATGGGACACCCTATGGTTTTCACATTTCTCTGTCCTTTGGTCATCACCAAAGATCTATATCAAGGCCTGAATAATTGCCCTATCCTCCCCTGATAATTGCCCTTTTAGAACGACTACTCTCTTGCAATGTGATATGAAGAGGAGTAACAAATTGTTTACCTTGTCTCTTTGCTTGTGGTTGTGGAAAAATGAATAAAATAATGACTTATTCAGGAATCATGGATTCTCCACATTCTACTCCTACATTCTGTTCTTACTGGGAACCGTGTCTTTACGATCATATAACCAATTACAAGCTTAGGCAAAATGATGTATCTGTTCTACGTTTTAATCAGAAATACATTTTGTGAAATTCTAGTTGTGTTTATTTTTCACTTCTTTTTATTTAGTTAAAAGATTTGAAATCAGATATAGAGCTAAAACACTTAGAAATCAAGGAGAATTAGAAGAAATTTATTTTAAGATTGGAATATACTACTTTATCTTTTTTAAAAATTGGTTTAAAATAGTTTTTTTTTTAGAATATAAAAACATAGAAAATGAGTCTTACCATTATTTCACAGTACATTCTTCGAATATGAGTGCAAAACCTGTTGCAATTTATTTAATTGTTGCAATTGTTTTTAACACTAGATAGCCCAAGGAAGTCATTTTGTCTGCTTTTTAACTGCTTTTTTATTTGAAAAAAATTTACAAATAATAATGCATAAATTAATTTTTTTCCAAGGGAAATATTTTTTTTTATTTTTAATATTTACTAACAACTTTTACATAACTGTAAATAATATAAAAAATTAATTAAACAAATTTCTTCACACATTAGTTATTATTTCACAATGCAG
This sequence comes from Parasteatoda tepidariorum, assembly GCF_982258835.1. NCBI lineage: Eukaryota > Metazoa > Arthropoda > Arachnida > Araneae > Theridiidae > Parasteatoda > Parasteatoda tepidariorum. The sequence continues at coordinate 88,497,147 of NC_141755.1, read as the reverse complement.
TCATTTTGACTGCTTTTGGGCAATATAGGTATGTACTAAGTTTCAGTCTTTCTAGTGTTAATTGTTTACAATTTACCGCTACAATTATTTAACTCTTTGTTAACTACGAGAAAATTAATAAATTTACTTTAAAACATTAGAATAGTTTTTTTTCTCCATGCTCTTAAAAAAAACTGTGTACCTGCTTTGCCAAAAAATAGCTTTTTTTCCCCACACTACACCTATTTATTTACAACATAAAGTCTATATATTGCGTCACACTTGAGAGTAAGTGTGACATCACACATTTTGGTTAAAAACATATTCGAATTCGTCTGGAAGTCAGCAGATTACATATTTTTATTCCTTTTAGTTCTTATATTTTTTTCTAATTTATTTTTCGATCGAAATAAGTACACGATTATTCTTTGTCGTTATGCTCGCCAACGCAATTAAAAAAACGAAATTTGAAATATTATTTACAACACGTGTTTTGTTTCTGTACTATTATATTATAATCGTCGTTGAGCATCCGACCCAATTTTTGGGACTACTAATGCTCAACTAAGTAGCCTTGCAATTTTGAACCCAATCCAGAAGATAAGGGAACTCCTGGATCAGGTATTGGGAGAACTTTGCTCTAGTGGTGAACTTTTTGATGGAACTAACCCGCATTTACGTTACAGGGAGGGGAAGACCACGAAAACCTTCCACGGTTAGCCTGACAGCAAGTAGACTCTAATCCGTGATCCGTCTACCGCTAAGGATATTTTACCTCAGCACTGTGGTCGGTGCAAGCGGAATTCGTATCGACCATCGTTGGATTCGAACCCGGTACACCTCATTGGAAGACAAATGCTCTATCGCCATTACGGCTCACTCTATTTTATGGAAATAAATTTTAGTAAAGTTACAAAATTACTTAGTGATAGTTAAATTATTAAAATAATACATACATAGAGATACATAATAATTACATAGAGTGGAAAATCACGAAAACCCACGGTTAGCCTGACGGCAAAGGGACTCTAACCCATGATCCGTCTACCACTGAGGATATTTCCTGTCAGCACTGTGGTCGGTGCAAGCCGGATGCGGAATTCGTATCGACTGGGATTTCAACGCGGTTCCCGTTCTATCCCCTGAGCCATCGAGGCTCGTTTCTGAACTACTGGTATTTAATTTAGACATAATAAAAACTTTGCTGGCTTGGCTATTCCTTTTTTATCTTTTTTTTTTTTTACTTCACACCAGAGGTCACCAATGTGGTCAATAACGATCCTTGGGGTCAATATAGTATAATTAGGAGTTCATCCGATCTAGGAGATCAATGAATGAATTTGAATACCAAACTATCAAATCGCAAAGATTTTAAAAACTAAGCGATGATTTTAAAATACGCTTAGAGATATTATCGAGCCATTTTCCGTTCAATATTAAAAATAGCGTCTGTCATTTGCAAATGGAAGTCATAGTCATCGAATTATTAGTTGACCTTGAAGCAAAGATGCATTTTAATAATTTAACTGTGAGTAAATTCTAGAATATTACGAATTTCAGACGGTTATGCAGCACAAATATTCGAAAGTACTGCAGAGAAATAAATAAAGCGAACATGGATATTCGAATTTGGTTGATGCGTTGTTTCGTTATTTACAGTTTTTTCCTAATTCCACAAAATTACGGGTTCTAGCAAAACATATACCAAAGTGATTAAATTGGTTCTCTTTTGTAAATTCTGGAATTTTCAAGCTCTCAAGCTGTAATTTACGAAGTCAATCATATTTAAAGAAGGGTTTTACTTTATTTCGTTCCCCCCCCTTTTTTTTTTTTTTTTTTTTAAAGTTTGTTCTTTCTTTTTTTTTAGAGTTGCATTCCCCAATAGTTTCAGCTGCTATAAAAAAGCATAAATAATGTGACTAATCTTTATTTTATTTACACCATGACATAAGTTTGATACTTTTTTATATGTAGATAAAAATTTTCATATTTTTAATAGAAATATTTTCATGTAGTTAATTATTTTATAAACTTTCAATTTAACAGACTTCAGGCCTGAAAGCGGGACGGAAAAGAGAAAATACTGGTAGAAGAACTATTTCAATATTAGATAATATTCGGGAAGAGTTAAGCTATTCTCAACAATAACAATTCACTGTAGGGAAATTTATCATGGCGAAGAAGAAATTCAATATAAAAATTGCATCCGTAAAAACAATTGGTAGTTATGGATTTTTATTATTCTGGGATTAACTAAAAAATGAAATTTATTTGTTATCAGTTTTTACTCTTTTCCGTCTCGATATATATGGTCTTTCAGCCCTGACCACAATGTATTCGAATGAACTTCAATGCATGTCATAATTAAATATGTGCTAGTTTAAATATAGAAATTTAATTAGTGAAATATGTATCAATTTATGTTAATATTTATTTATGTCAACTTATGTATATATATGTCAAATTATGTTTATGTTTATATATGTCAACTTAGATTCGATGAATCAGATATTCAAATGTTATAATTACTCAAGCAAATAAGTGCTTGTTTTTCTATTAGTTACCACATCGACTGCTAAATTCAAAATGTTATTACTATAAATTTTCTGTAAATTTCTAGATGTATGGGATAGGGGCCGCTAAGTGGCCCAGGTGCCCAATTTTTGTAAATAAAGTAAAGTAAAGACATACTTAAGCCCATATTACTCGCAAATAAAAATTATTTCAAAAATAATAGTAAGTGTTTATTAGTTTTAACTCAATTTTTAATATAAATTCCTTATATTACAAGAAACATTATAAATTTCTTGGTATAAAAAATCTAAAACTCTTGGTATAATATCGAAATAAGTAAAGGTTTTTTAAAACCCAACGAAATCACCCAGTGTCTCAGAGTATTCTAAATATAAAAATAATGAAGCAACATGATTTATAACTTCTGAAAAAGCTAAATTATGCCGAAATCGACTACTTCTTAGAAGTACATACTTAACTTCCTCTCATTAGAGCAGCACACTCTTTCTTACGCAAACAGTAAAATGTTCTTTTTTCCCCCCCTCTTTAATTTAGCCTTCTAAGTCCTTGGGATTTTTTTAAAAAAAAAATCTTTGAATAATAAATCTCCCAAGACCTTCCGAATCTTATTTCATGGACACAAAAACATTAAAATTATGAAAAAAGCTAGTTCTAAGATTTGGATTTTTATAATTAAAATATTTTGAAAGTATTCCGAACAGACTATTCAGGTCATTATTTTTGAGTCTTGATCTATATTTAAGAAAATAAAACATAAAAATCTGTTTTTTTTTTCTTCTTTTTCTTTTGTTTTAAATCTGATTTTTTTTCTTACAAATACAATTCAAAGCTCTGGTAAAATATATTAATAGTTCTTAATAATATTTAAAAACTAGATTATAACTTGAGTATTTTATATTGCTAACTAAAATGGTTAGAATAACTAGATAATTATTACTTTGTTAACTTTGTCTTTGTTATTTATTAATTTGCTAAGTTCAATTGTTAAATTAATTATGGTCTTTTTCCTCCCTTGCCCTACAAATCACTACATTTATATGTGCAGTATATGAGCAACAAGTTCTCCATTTTTAAGCTATTATTCCCACTTTGGAAAAAGAAAAATAATAATTTAAAGAAAAGGAATATGTTATTTACTTTAGAATACTGTTAAATAAATAAAAAAAAACATTTATTTTTATTAAATATTGACCACGACCGGAGTTCGGACCTCGGACCTTCCAGGACTAGCAATTTCTAGATTCCTATTACTTAACCTTTACTGCCACATCATACCCAGCTGTTAACACAAACGTTAGTAATTATATGAATTTAAGAACAGATTAAATTCAGGCTGTTGAGCAGAAGAGTAATTAAATATTATTCGAATGAAATCTGATCTTTTTTTTAAAAAATGAATTAATATGTAAGAATAATTTAAAGTTCGGAATGGAACTTAGCCCATATCATACGGTTTAGCAAATTTATTACTCCAATGAGTTAGCTCTGGCATCTCCAGGATTAGCAACTCCCTCTGGAGCTCCTGAAACTGGACTGGACTTCTTTGCTTTAAATGCAGCATCTTGGGGCCGGGATAGCCTGGTTGATAGGGCACTGCGGCCCACGTTCAAAGGGTCGTGGGTTCGATCCCCGCCTGTTGAAGACTCCCTGTGTAGTAAATGGTGACTGATGCACGTTAAATCTGTCGGGGTCCTAAAGTCCTCCATGTTCCCATAACAAATCAATATCTCTGGGGATACTGATCCAGGCAGGAGTTTCCTTGTCTTCTGGATTGGTTAAAAATTACAAGGCTACGGAGTTGAACATTAGTAGTCGTAAACCCAAAATTGGGTCGACTGTTCAGTGACGTTTATAAAATAAAATGCAACATTTTCACCTCGAGGTGCAACATCAGAAGATGTTGTTGGGGAAGATGGTGTCAGGGAATTTTCTAAAATTGCTCGAAAATTCGATAATAAATCTTATTATATTATGGTTTAATAATCTACAGACAATACTTTTAAAGCTAGTTATTTTCTTAAAAATTGTATTAAATTGAAATACTGTAAATACTGATATGTTTTGTTAATATTTTCAACTTATCGAAAGATTAACCCATGAGATACTTACTGTCAATTGATAATTTTTTTAAACAATAAATTTTGTAATTGTATATACAATTGAAAATATATAAAAAGTTCCTTTTAGTCAAATTCTAATAAAACTTGGTATGTTAATTAATTGTTTTTTAAAAAATATCCAATTACGTACGAATTATTAATTAATTAGTTTAAATTCGTGTTCAGCAGCAGGATATTACATTAAAAAATTCATAAAAATTATCTTTGGAGCCATCTTTATCTAGAATATAATGTTAAATGCGCATTTAAAATCAGGTTCTAGGAAAAGAAGAGATCAAAAATAGTTCACTTCTAAGAAATCACGTGTTTCTGTGCATCATATCGATTTGTTGCATCAAACGATTCTATAAATAGCTTGTTTTTAAAATCGTTCTCGTATTTTCAATTTTTAAGTTTGATTTGTGGTAAAATAGGGCTTTAACTTATATATTATGCGCATCAAATATGGTGCAGAATGAATCAACAATTCTTTAAATGTAATTTTCAAAATATTAGAAATAAAATTATAAAAAATACGTTAATGCAGAAATAATCTTTGTAATGAAATTAAGAAAGTAGAGAGCTTCAACCATTTTGTCAACTTGTAGTGATGCTTCCATTCCATACATCATTATTTGTAAGCTCCGTTGCCAAGGCAACGAAACGCTTCTTAGAAAATCGCGTGGGAAGCAGGGGGGCGGTATAATTATAGAAAAGAGTATGTTATTCGAGAAGATGGGTAACGATCGATTTTATTGTAAATGGCAATGCATAAGTTTGATGAACAGCACCAACATCTTCACAAATTCATAAATTCCCTATTTTCATTTTGTTAATAATATTAGAGGGTTTGTTCTTACTTATAAAAACTTGCTTTATCGTCTGCAGGGCAATTTCGAATGGCGGTTAAAAATAAATAAATAATAAAGCGCGGGAGAAAACAATACTAGAAAAAACTCCCTTTCAGGGAATGCAATACTGGGAGAGTTCATGGCTAATTCTACTTAAACAAAATTGGAGTGTTGAAAAAAAAAAATGAATTCAGTTATAATATGTATGTAGCAGATAAAATGTATGGTATGTTCTCTAACTTAAAATAAAATAACCCTGTTACGGGGAAGAAAAAAATAAATCTATTCCTTTCCTTACCTCACAAAAAGAATTTTTCTTTTCACGCTATTCTTGTGCCCGTAATTGCTACCGTAATAGATATTTTTGCATTTTATCGTTGTAATTTCGAACTTAAAATAAATGGAAATTAATACGAATATTGAGTTGGATGACGTTCTCAATGAAGTACATTTTTCATGAAAATATCCATTATCATTATTATTTAAATTTTTTAATCATCAGTTAACCATTGTAAGGAGAAAAAAGAACTTTTGTAAAAATGTAGCGCTTAGAAATGGAAACAATGAGAGGACAAAACAATGGAACTAAACTCATTTTTCATTTAATTTTGAAATATTTCACAGAAATAAAACATTTTTCCTCTGTTTCGACGCAATCGAAATTTTTCAATACCATACATTTATAAATAAAGTATTACAACAATAACATTTATATAAAAGCAAGCTAGTATTTCTGCACAACTTTGTAGAATGTAATTTTATGATAATGTGCATATTTCCTTTTCCTGTTTCCTAAAAAAAGATTTAAAAAAAAAAAGAAGAAAAAAAATTTCACAATTTGTGAAAAGTTCTTTTCTAGAAATAAACTGGATCCATAGTTCAGGCCTGTAGTTTTCTAAACTTATTCAATTATTCATTCATGGAAGAAGAAAAAAAGAATGTTTGCAATCTTTGTCATCATTGTTTCATTCTTAAAACAGTCATTTAAATTCACTTATCCTTCAAATAGTTTTTACTTTCTATTTCATTAATAATTATGTATTTTCACAAATATTGCGTAAAGTTATTCACAACCTATGAAATACATTTGAAAAAACAATTTCTAACAAGTTATAAGTAATCAAATTTAGAGTTTTTTAGTAATCAAACTTAAAGTGTTACTTTTCCAAATAATATTTAAAATATTTCAATAGTATAAAAATTTTCCTGCAAAGTAAATCTTTGTAGAAAATGATATGCTTTATTTCAAAATAATAAAAAATGTTCCCTTTATCCATAGATAACGTTTAGTAGTCTAAAAGTCGGGTAAAATATTCCCAACTGTACGAAAAAAAAGGGTTTTAAAGTCTGTTTACTCATGCTTGATCCTTTATATTGAGGAGAAAACATGAGTAAAGAAACATTCTATGTGAGGGCCAAAAAACCAATTATATATATTTTATTTGCAAAAATAAAATTTAGTAAATGAATATAATGTAATGTTTAAAAAAATTATACATGAAATATAATTTATGAATAGAGCTTATATCTAATGTGCAATCATTTAAAACCTTTCCCACAAAAAAAGTAATAATATTGATTTAATTATCTCAGAAATGTTTAATTATCTCAGATGTGTCTTTAGTAGCTTGAGAAATTGATCAGTCCCACGTTAATAAGACCATAATATTTAAATAAATTGTCCTGAATGATATGAAAACCCTCTTTCCAAGGTCAATTTTTCTCTTTTCTATATATCCACCAGCATGTAATGTTCTCATTTTTGGACCCTTATTTTAATAAAATTCTATTATTTCTCCATGTTGTGTCTTTTTCAACGTCACCAAAACTATAACATTTAGAAACTTAAAATTACATAGTAAAAAAATGTAAAAGGAGTAAGATGGGATAAAAAAAATTAATGTTCGCTAACAAGTTTGACAATTATTTAATGTTATGTTTGTGATAAAAAAAAATACCATACGGACAGCTCTACAGACCACATGAATGCAATTACAGAGTTGAAAGGGCCATATTTATTTATAAACTTAACACACAGTTTTTCTCAAAATTCTAATTTACTACAAAGTTATTGCAATTTTAAATGCTTTTTTTTCTCAAATTTTTGCTTACTTTTTTTCTTTACGTTTATTTTGTTTTGCTACTCAAAAATTATAGGATTTAAAATTGTGAAATTACGATGGGTTGTAGAAAAATGTACAAGGAATACGATGGAATTAAAAAAAAAAGAGATTTTAAATTAAAGTTAACTTGTAGGAGAAATTAGCATTAAATTAACTTTTTAAAATGATAACTTGTAGGGGGGAAAATACAATATTTGGCCGCTCTGAAATTCACTTTGTTTTAGAAGCTAGCACTCGAGTAGATGTCAACTAAAAGTAGCAAAAAAAAAGAGAGGAAAAGATTACATGTTGCCAAATATCTTAACATTTATTTGAAATTTTTAAAAATGAAAGAACTAAATAAAGAGCGAAAAAAAAAAACTGTTTCCTATTTGAATTAAAAACCCGATACCTACGCCTTCAATTGCGAATGTGCGTTCATGAAACATGGGTGTAATTTCAATGAAAAGGAACAAATTTTGCTCTGTAATTTTCGTTGTTCTTTATTTCTCAGAGAAAATAAAAAGAGCATTAAACTCTTGAAAATCGAAAATATTCGATAGTTTCCGAGCATTTCTTAAATTAAATATTCGCTGTCCAGATAGTTGAAGGTCTGAAAAACAAATTCGTAAAATACAAAAATGATTCAGAATTACAAATTAGCTCATGTAAACATCAATAAATATTTCTTAATAATAATAATTCATGTTTAAATAAGCCAAATTGTTTTTTATTTTTTATTCGCAACCATTTTGAACATATGATTAAATTAAGTTCTCCAATAAAATAGTAACTATACGTTAAGAAAGTAGTTTGTTGTCACAACATTTAAAAAACGTTGAAGTTAACTATATTAATAACAAATTAGTTGTAATTGTCATGTGAAAAATGCATATCATATGACCTAACATTTAAAAACTAAATTATTATTTCATTTAATCCTTTTTTCAGTAAATAAATATCATTAATATAATCGGATATCTTTTTATACCACTACCTTGCCTTGCATCGAGTGCAGAATGAAATCTATCTTAAGAGATTACTTCTACATCTGCCTAACATATCAGCAGCATAGAATATAAAAACGGTTATGGTTGATATTGTTTTAAATTCATTAAAATTCGTTATTATTTCTCTCCCCTTCTTTTCAGCCAACACCTTTGCATGTGTAAGGCTGAGAAAAAGAGCCTTGGCAATAAATTAAATCAATTAATAGCCAATATGTGGGATTCCTTAACTTTCCTCTGCGAAAATTATTCTACTGAATACACGACTCTTTATTTTGATTTCTTAGTGTGGTTTGGCCCTGCAGCCTGAGCCATTTTCCAAATTATTTTTATAACAATAGTTGAACAGTAGACCCAATTTTTTTAATTTACTGCTGTCATTGTTCAACTTGTACTTTCGAACCTAATCCAGAAGACAAGGGTACTCCTGGATCAAGTATTAAAGGAAATGTGTCTTCATGGAGGACTTTTTAATGGAACTAACCCGCATTTGTATTACATGGAGAGTATAACCTCCCACGGTTAATCTGAAAGCAAGGGAACTCTTACTCATGATCTGTCTACTACTGACAAGGGAAACTAGGGAAGTGTGACTCGCCAATTTTGAAATAAACTAGTGGGATGTATACCTTATAAGGAATAATTTTAAGGGGAAACATTCGTTTCAGCCCATAGAAGGTCCTATGAGAGATAAAAAATATAATTCAATATATAGAAAAATCGGTATTTTATTACTTCAATGCAGACTATTAGTGATTGTCTCATACTCCAATTAAATTTGTGGTACTTTCACGTACTATATAATGCATATTTATTGTCAAAATTGATTTCGAAAACTTTATATATCTGTAGTTTATCAGAAAAACCTGCTAGGTTAATTTTTAAAAAAAATTCACATCAAATTTTAAATTTTTTTTTAAATTGTCCAAATTAATTGGAGGTGATTGCAAATTAATTAATTAATTAATAACTAATTAACAATTAATTAACAATTAATTAATAATTAATTCATTTTCTGAATAATTTATTAATTAGCAAATTAATTAATTATCCAATTAATTACAAATAAATTGGAGTATGAGACAATTACAATAACTAATAGTCTGCATTGAAGTAATAAAATACCGATTTTTCTATATGTTGAATTATTTTTTATCTCTCACAGGACCTTCTATGGGCCAAAACGAATCTTTCCCCCTCAAATTATTCCTCATAAGGCATACATCCCACTAGTTTATTTCAAAATTTGCGTGTCACACTCACACTTCCCTAGTTTCCCTTGTGAGAATATTTTACGGCAACATAGTGGTCGATGCGAGCCGGGTGCAGAATTCGAACCTGGTTCATCTCATCGGGAGGCTCTATCTCCTAAACCACCTCGATTCCAAATTTATTACTTGTTGTTGTTTTATTTTTTTATAACCGTCGTTGAACAGCCGACGCAATTTTGGGTTTACGATTACTAATGCTAATGTTCAAATCCGTATCCTTGTAATTTTGAATCCAATCCAGAAGACAAGGGAACTCCTGAATCGGGAAAAATTTGCCTTCGTGAAGGACGTTTTGATGGAACTAGCTCGCATATGCGTTACATTGAAAGGAAACCTCCCACGGTTAGCCTCACGGCAAGGAGACTCTAACTCATGATCCGTCTACCATGGAGGATATTCTATGCCTGCACTGTGGTTGGCGCAAGCCAGAAGCGGAATTCGTATCAACCGGCCATCGCATGAATTCGAACCCGGTTCACCTCATTAGAAGGCGAATGCTCTATCCCCTGAGCCATCACGGCTCTGTTGTTGTTTTCTTATGCAACTTGTCAATACTGATTAGCCTATTTTAAGGCAAAGGGGTGCACTTCTTCTTGTTTCTTAGTGGCGCCATCTATGACCAAGAATTCGATTTTATTTGATAATGTAAATTTGAATTAGAAATGAAAACTAATTTTTATTGGAACTCCATATTTTCTAAAATAAAAAAAATGTCTTTATCAATCTAAAATTATTCTTCAATAGAAAAGAATAATTGGAGAACTGAATAATATTTATTTTCTTCAATGATTGCCAAACTTCATTAAAAAATTTCTTCAAGTACTATTTCCCTAAAACAGCCAATTCTTCTTCAACAAATAATCACCAACTCCAGAATAAATATTATATTAATACTGCCTACATCAAACTATGGCAATCATCAAATTTTCATCATAAGTATTTTATAGCTTCAAAAATTATTTTCTTCACAGTAATTAACTACAAAAATCATGAATTTTTTTCCGATTAAGTTTTGAAACAATCTGTGGGTGATAAAAATGAAATATTGCATTTATATGAGCTAACTTATGCGCGAATTCAATATTTTTTTTTTCCATTCCTATTAGAGTTTAACCAAATGTTATTTTGAGAACTCGTTCGAATGTAAACAAATAGGGTTTTTAGTCTCCTACACACTTGAAAGAGAAGCGCAGCAGTAGTAGTGAGGCCTCTCGATAAGGGGATAACTAAATTCCTCCACGAAGGCGTCAATGACCACAAACAACCTTACGCTCCAGAAATTATCACTCAAATTTTAAGTGACAAAAAGTCTTAGTGTCATTCCATGCTATCTTAGTTTTCAATCGGTGATTAAATTTGACGAAACTATTTCGAGGAATTAACGGATAGACATTTGGAAATATTTATTTTTTCGTTTTCGAAATAGGAAATTATTACCCGAAAAAGTTTCAATTTTTTTAAAATCATATTTTAATTTTATTTACTATCATTATAAATTCCTTTTTATAACCGTCGTTAAACAGCCCACCCAAATTTTGGGTTTACGATTACTAATGTTCAACTCCGCAGACTTGCAATTTTGAACCAATCCAGAAGACAAGGAAACTCCTGGATCAGTATCCCCAGAGGTATGATTTGTTCATGGAGGAATCCGTGACTCGCCAGATTTAACGTGCATCAGTCACCATTTACTACACGGGGAGTCTTCGGCTGGCTGGGATCGAACCCACGACCTCTTGAACATGGGTTCAGTGCCCCACTAACTAGGCTATCCCGGCGCATAATTAGCAGAATTGTACTGGTAGATAGAGCGGGGATACAGCGTTCGCCTTCCAATGAGGTGAACCGGGGTTCGATCCCGGCGATGGCTGGTCGATATGAATCCACATCCGGCTAGCACCGACCACAGTGCTGACGTTAAATATCCTCAGTGGTAGACGGATTATGGATTAGAGTCCCCTTGCCGACAGGCTAACCGTGAAAGGTTCTTGTGTTCTTCCTCTCCATGTAAAGCAAATGCGGGTTAGTTCCATCAAAAAGTCCTCCAGGAAGGCAAATTTCTACTAATACTTGATCAAGGAGTTCCCTTGTCTTCTGGATTGGGTTCAAAATTACTAGGCTACGAAGTTGAACATTAGTAGTCGTAAACCCAGAAAATGGGACGGCTGTTCAACGGCGGCTGTAAAAAAAAAAAAAAAAAAAAAAAAAAATTGCGCTGGCAATTTTTTCAGTGGGGAAAAACTAACAATTTCAAAATTTTATGTACAAAGCGTAGAATAAAAAGTATAGAGCACCTTTATATCTCGTCTTTAAATTATTCTGATCTTCGTGAACTAAGTACCAATCTTAATGGTTAAAAAGAATTGACTTGAAACGTGCTAATTAATCAGTGCTAACTATTAAATACGCTATGGAATAACATGCAAAAATGTACTTCATCAGAATGAACATGTTTTTCCCCGACATAATTGGATTTTTGACTGACAAAATATGGGGGAGGGAGGGGGTTGCCGCAATCTGGGAAATAGGTTACCAAAAGTTTATTCAGGAAATTGGTCGAATCTTCGAAAACTTTTATATTATTTCCACTATTTGCGTATTCCGCCATATCTCGGAAAGCTTTTAATGGACGGATAAAAAGCATTTTTGCACTCAGTTATAAAATGCAATAATCTAAATATAATTCTAAGTAAAAGATAGATTTTAATAGTTATTTATTATTTCTATTACTTTATTTAATAAGCGTCGACTAATTTTGGCATTGCAGGTATGCATATTTTTACTTCATTTTAAACTGTGTCAGTGACAAAATTTAAACGAAATCGATCATTTAGTTCTTGAGAAATAAGGGCTTAAAAATAGTTTTTTTTTTTTTTTTTTTTTTAGTTTTAAAACTATTTGATATATTCTGCCCAAATTAAAAAGTGCATGCACAGTTAGTTAACAAGAAGAAGTTTAAAAATTGTAAAATATAACTAAGAGTGTAAATTATTATTAGAATATAGGGTAAGTGTAAATTATTATTAGAATATTCTCCTTCGTGTGTGAATGTGACCCGCCCTATAAACGGGTTTGTGGTTGTGTGACGTGGGTGACGCTGCTCCACCGCCATGGCTTCGCCACAGGTGCTCACTGGGTAACGAGAAGAGAGTAAGCGGTTCTGGCACTTTCTGAGGCCAATGGACAATAGTTCCAAGGCCCGCCATTAAAAAAAAAAATAACAGGGGATTCGACACAAACAGGACTCTACATTAACGTAAAACACCTGCATACACCAATTTAGTTAGGTGGCGGTAGAACTTTTCACGCATTTAATAAATTAGGGGGAAAACGACTTTAACTTATGAAGAAAAAAAAAGAAGAAAAACAGTGCCATCACACCGAACATTTTTTGGAAACGAATCTTAAATTTTTTTTTTTCTACATGAAAACATAATAGTCTATAATGTTGACATTGCATTCTTATTGGGCTGAAAATTCACATGGCACCATTCAAATTAACAAGCCTCAGAGTTAAAATAAAAATAAAAAATCTTTCTTTTTGTCACATCTTCTATTTAATTTGAGTTGAATTTTGGAGACTAGGATTATGACAAACACATACCTTCAGCAGTGATGCCTCAGAGGATACAGCGTTCGATTTCCGGCGATGACTGATCGATCCGCATCCGGCTTGCACCGGTCACAGTGCTGACGTGAAATATCTTCAAAGGCAGACGGGTTATGGGTTAGAGTCCACATGTCGTTAGGCTAACCGTGGGAGGTTTTCCTCTCCATGTAAAGCAAACGGATAAGGTCCATCAAAAAGTCCTCCACGAAAGCAAATTTCTCCCAATATTTGATCCAAAAGTTCCCTTGTCTTCTGGATTGGGTTCAAAATTAGAAGGCTACGGAGTTGAACATTAGAAGTCGTAACCCCCAAAAATTGGGTCGGTTGTTCAGCGGAGGTTATAAAACTCATACCTTAGTGACAACATTTAGGAAGTTACATTATAAGGAGTAGGATAATTTAATTATTATCCTCACCCATTTTTTTTGATATTAAATGAGTTAAAAGCAATTAAGAAAACCTTGACAAATTGTTTGGGCAACAGCAAATAAGAGTGAGTTCATGCAGGATATGCAAAAATGAATATCAGTTGCTATCGCATCGTAGCTGCACAAAGTTTGACAAGAAATACCTTAAATTATATTCACAAAGCAAAAGGATCGATTCATAGGATTACTACTCAACATGTAATAAAATTATTTATTAAAAATGTGTTACGTACATGCAGAGGTAATAATATGATAAGCAACTTTCGAATAATCTCCATTATCGTTTCAGCAGTACAAAAACTGGCAGAAAAACAACGCTTTCGTAAAATGGGGGCGCAACAACAAAAACCAAAAACGACAAAGCACTTTTGCCTTGGCCACTACGATCCCCAGATCTCAGCTTCTAGATCTAACGACCAAAACTGATTTGAAAGCTCGTATCACAGCTGCTATCGCAACATGCTGCACAAAGTTTGGCAAGAAATACGTTAAATAATATTCACAAAGCAAAAGAATCGATTCATTTGTGAGGAGCGCATTCAAAAGTAGCTTCTATCACCTCTGCACGTAAATCCATTTCCAGCCAGCTGAAGACTCCCCGTGTAGTAAATGGTGACTGGTGCACGTTAAATCTGTCGGGTCACAAAGTTCTCCATGTTCTCATAACAAATTATACCTCCGGGGGTACTGAATTGGAGATTGATCGTTTTCTGGTTTAGGTCAAAATTTCGTTCTGTGGATGCATGTATGAATGGATCCGCCCTATAAACAGGTGTGACGTATGAGTGTGGCAGCAGTCGAATTCTAGGCCATAGATGGCGCCACTGGAAAGCAAGAACAATTCCACCACTTGCGTTAATGGCCCACGACGACGAGAACAACAACGTGAATCCATTTTTAATGAATTAATTTATTACATTTTGCGTAGTGCACCTGCGAAATTGAGGCTTTCCTTTTCACTTGTTCTGCACAATGTCTCAAAAGATGAATAAATTTTCTCATTTGTTTTTGCAACAAAGGATATATGGCTATTGTTTTAAAAAAAAAATGAGAAAAAATTCGAGGCACCTAAAATTTTTAATAACTTTCGAACAAATTGGAATTCTAAAAAAGAAAAAAACTCAGTGTTAAATTTACAAATAAAAGTGACCCTTCCAGCAATTTAAATTTTAACGCTGTAGTTGCATTCTTTTGCGCTGAAGAGCGATCCACGGGGTAGTTTTTATTTATTTATTTTTTTTACTTCAAGTTTAACAGTTGCTAATTTTCAAACTAATAACCGAATGTTAAATCTTTTATTGCATCGTACCATTTTTAAATTTCTTTCATTATTCTTATAGATTTTGCCGAGCGAAACACAATGCAACGTCAACTTGAGCATTCAAAACAGCGACATTTTAATATGTGTACTTTTTTGCATGAAATATCTATATTTTTAGTGTAGAGATTCTTAGAGCGTTCGCCTTCCACTGAGGAGCACCGGGTTCGAATCCCAGTCGATACGAATTTCGCATCCGGCTTGCACCGAGCATAGTGCTGACGTATAATATCCTCAGTGGTAGACGGGTCATAGGTGTTATAGTTGCTTTTCCGTCACGCAAACCGTGGATGGTTCTCGTGGTCTTCCTCTCCATGTATCGCAAATGCAAGTTAGATCCATCAAAAAGTTCCCCCACGAAGGCAAATTTTTCCCGTTACTTGATGCAGGAGTTCTCTTGTCTTCTGGATTGGGTTCAAAATTACAAGGCTACGAGGTTGAACATTAGTAGTCGTACACCCAAAATTGGGTCGACTGTTCAACGACGGTTATAAAATAAAACAAAATGTAGAGATTTTATGCAAAACTGTGTAATAGTGAACATATGCAATTAAAACAATTATTTAAAAATACAAAGGAATTGTGTTTTCCTGTTATTGCTAAATAATCTCTTTAATGAAAGTATTTAACAAATTTTCACATAAACCAAAATTAAATAGTCATTAAAGAAATTGTAAATGAAGTTGCAATGAATTAAATGGGTAAAATAATTAGAAAAAAATTCCATCTTAATAGAATCTGGCATTAAATATGACAGATAATGAGGCTGATAATAAGCAAGATAATGAGGCACTAAATCTGTTTTAATTGATTGAAACATTTTAAAATTTTAAAAAGAAATAGTTTTTAGCTTTGATTTATAAATTTGTTTATCACCAAGAAACAAAAAGGAGAGCAACCGCGGGGGGAGAAGCATTCTAATTATTAATAAAATCAAAAAAGAATTCTAATCTGGTTTTTACAACAACTACAGAACATCTGTAAAGTTAGCCATCGATGTATTCGAACAAGTTTTATTAGATTATCCAAAAATTACTTTGGTGGCAAATTTAAAAACTAAATGCAGAATCTCTTGTCCTATGAGCCAGATGTGACTATACAGCGCCGAACTCGAAGTAAGCAAAAAATAACTTTTTAATATTGCTGTACAAAAGTTAAAGCAAAATTAAAATGCTTGGTGCAAAAACTAAAGATAAAAGAACAAGGAAAATAAGTAGGCTTAATGAGGGAACCAGAAGAGCTGAATTAGAACAAGAATGCTTATTACCACTCTCTGAAGTTCAAGTTTTTTATAGATATAATTTTAAAAATCCCACCCACCAACAAAAAAAAAAAAGAATTGGTCTTAAAAATGAAATTAATTTTAGGTTATAAGCTAAATGAATTTATTTTCAAAGATCAATCTCAATCCCAAATTTTTTAAACATAACATTACTAGGGAAAAAAAATGGCCCTATAAAGGATTAAACAAATTTTCATTTTTAATCAAGGATGCAATCAACAACCTTTTATTATCAAGTGAACAAAATTATAAATTTCTTACCTCTTAGAAAATACTGCAGTGATTGGAATAAGCGGATATCTGATGGCGCAATATCGGGTGAGTATAATGGGTGAAGCAATACCTCACATCGCGATTCAATAACTTATCCAGGGTTGGTATTGCTTATCAAAAGAAGTGGGAGAGATCAAAATTGTCATATTCAAATCTAGAAAATAATTCCCGACCTTTACGAACGTCTAATGTGATTGAATAAATATTGCAAAAGTTTTTTGTAACAACTGTTGCTTCGTGAAAAGCAAAAAACATACAGTGCTCTTTATGTATCTCACCTGGTATCTTGAAATGTCTTTTATACAACTTCGAACCTATTATATTTTTCGTATTATTACTCTAGTAAAGGTGAAAATTGTTTTCTAGATTCAAATATGGTAATTACGATGTTTTCCACAATTTCCACTAGTTTCGATAAGTAAGACCAACACTGTAAAAGTTAATGAATATAAGATGCTTAAATATTTTTAACTGTGGTAATTTTTTTTTAGGAAATATAAAAACTAATTACTATTTCATTTATTTATTTAAGTAAATTTATCGAGTTCTTTGAGTGGAAAATCTTAATGCCTAATAATAAAAGTGTAAAAAATTTTACTGTTTCGCTAGAAGTTTGAAATTTTATATAGAGTTAAATAAAAGAAGCCGAAATTTAAGAAACAATAATTGATTATAATATAAATTTATTCAGATGAAGAAAAAAAGCATTGAGTCAACTTGAGTTAACTCGAATCAGTTGGAATCTGACGTTTCAAATTATACCAAACTCTTACTTTGATGTACACAGAACACAATATTTACAGTACTGTAAAAAAGCAAACGAATAATATGCAAAAAGTGACTCTACTCTCTGAAAGCCAGTTTTCTTTCGTTCTTTTTTTTAGCACTGTTTTGTGAGAAATCATAAAAAAAAAGCGAATAAATAAAAACCGGAAAGATTTTTTAAATTTATTATTTTTATTTTTTGGATGGGATTACAGCAGTCACTCTGCAGGCGGGAGACCACCCACCTCATAATAATAAAACGAACTAAATGTACGTAAACTAAATAAACTGAATATTCGTACGATAATAATGCAGAAACCTGAAAAAATTCCAACTCGTCAACCAAGTTTTTTGGGTTACTAAACGTTGAAACCGAATCGGGTTCTCACGAAGAACAATTCGAATAGCCTCGGATGGATGGTTCGAAAGATTTTCAGACAGTGTCTAAGTCTAATAATAGTCTAGACACTCTAGTCTTCGGTATTGATTTCTTGGAAGGCTTGAATAAACCGAACGCCATCTTGAGAGGCAGTGACTAAGATTCGTTTATATAATTATACCTTTTCATACACTAGTAAAAATAGAGTTTTGTGAATTTAATTTATTTACTTTTCCTCGTTCGAAAACTTGATTCGATGGGAAACTGAGCTTGATGAAGATTGGTGGTTTATCCATCATATATGAATTAAATTGCCATATTTTTAAAATAAATATATTGTTGACTATTATGTGAAATATAAGTTGCAACTCTCGGTTTAGGGTTTTCTAATCCTGAATCAGGGCATCCCAATTGCAAACTGCCTTTCGAGCCAGAAAAAATTATTTTGAATCAAACATTGTTTGTTAAATGTTCGCTGTCGTGTTTAATTGCAAGAAAGGCTTTAATTAATTAATTTATTCCATTTATTAATTTTTTCAATTGAGAAAAATCATTGTAGAGATGAATGGTAAAGTAAGAGGCAGTAGGAGAGTTATCTTTGAAATAAAACTACATGCAACGTTGTTAAATGTTTGCTGTTGTGTTTAATTGCAACAAAGGAATTAATTAATTAATTTATTCCATTTATTAATTTTTTTATTGTGAAAAATCATTGAAGAGATGAATGGTAATCGTTGAAATAAAACTACATGCAACGTTGTTAAATGTTCGCAGTTGTGTTTAACTGCAACAAAGGCTTTCATTAATTAATTTATTCCATTTATTAATTTTTTTAATTGCGAAAAATCCTTTTCTAAATGTTTGTTGTTTTGAAAAATAAGACATTGAAAGTATACAAATATCAAAATAGGTGAGCTTTTATATAAAATAGAATTACACGAATGTTAATATCGTTTGCTAAAAGTTCTTAGTTGTGTTAAATTACGACAAAGTTTTTTTTTTCAATTGAGAAAAAATAATAAATAAACAAATATTTAAGTAGATGGTACACGAATATTAATTTTGTTTGTTAAATATTCATTGTTGTGCTAAATTGTAACAATCCTTTTTCTTTCGCTTTTCTAAATACATACAAGCTATAATTTTAGATTTTTTAACATATTTATTTGAATTTTTGATTTTCTTTAAGGTAATTTTATGTTCTACCTTAATTCGCAGTCAAAAATTTGTCCCCTTTATGCCGTGCATTCTATAAAATTTATATCTAAATTTTAATGATGATAAATTTAATTTTAGGGAAGTTATGACGAGTTTCAAAAATTAAATCTCATGAACTGTTCATTTCACTGAAAACGTGGTTTATTAAAACGCGTGAATCAAAAATAATTGCAGGTAAAATGTTCCAATTTGGATACCTACTTTCCATTTATCCAATCCTTTACGATCAACGCTAAGTTTTCAACATGCACTTTAACTAAATAAGATAGCGAAAACTCAACTTTAAAAACGTTACACCTAATTTTAGCTAACGGACATTTCCAGTTGAAACCTTTTTACAAAATGACTAATAATATGCGCTGTACTGGATTTTTTTAGTTATTATATTAAAACAATTAATTTATAATATATATTAAAAAGTCCTATAATTTAAAATTTGAACAAATAAATCATTAAAATTTAAAAAAAAAAACTTGTTTTATTCACAAAAGCAAAAATACAAGGGTCCACCCCTAGATCAGTTATAGGTTAAGGATCCACAAAGACTAATACTTTTCTTAGATTTCTAAAAGCTGTAATATCCACTTTATAAGTCAAGACATTTTAAGAAACTCCGCTGATTCCTATAAACACCGAATCAACTAATGTACTCTTTGATATTATTAAACACATGTATTTTACATGACAAAAAAAAAATTCGAACGAAATCGGATTTTAAAATTACGACTTTTTTTACAATTCGATTTCTCAGGAACTAATCAGCTGATTTCCTTCAAATTTTGGTCAGTTAAAATATGTTTCCGCGTCTCCTTTCGTAACTTAAGGTATCGTCTGCACTAATTAATTTGCAGATTTAAGGTCAACCCCTCGAACCATTCAGATTGAGTCCTATAACGTGAAGATCCGATGCTAAAATTAATCAGGGTGGTCCATTTAAAAAAAAAATTTTTTTTGTGCACTTAACAAGGATGGAAGATTCCTAGTTGACCAAATTGCTTCCGTGACCACATCACTTAATTTTTTTTTTTACAGATCTGTATAAAATATATATAGTATATTTAAAAAAAAAATATTTTATTGATTATTTAATTCAAGTTTCAACGTGGTGTATTGAATTTATTTTTATGCAAACTGGTTAAGTATGAGCCACCTTCATAAAAATTGATACGATCACCATTTCTGATGCATAACATATTTTCCAACATTTAAAAACTAAATTATTTTCTTATTTAATCCTTTTTTTCAATAAATATAAATCATTTATATAATCTGTAATCTTTTTCATACCACAACCTTGAACTAAGTGCGGAATAAAATCTATTTTTAGACATTCCCTCTACATCTACGCCTAACACATTAGCATAGAATTCGAAAACTGCTATATCGTTACTGATGTTTTGATTTCATTAAAATTCTCGATTATATCTCGCCGCTTTCTTTTCCGCTAATAAATTTGAATGAGTAGGGCTAAGAAAAAGAGACTTGGCATTAAGTTTAATAAATTAATAGCAATACATCGATTACTTGACATTTTTTTGACAAAAGCTATGCTAACGTATATATTACGCTCTAATTTTTGGTTTCAATTTCCTCGCATTTTCAATTTTTTTTTAAAAATTTGATGTTGTTTATTTATATTAAAAATTGAGATTAATCTTAACTTTAAGAGCTCCTGATAAATTTCATTTTTATTTATTATAATTTGATTCTTTATTAAGCAATTTATAATTTTTGTTATTTAATTGCTTGCTTACATCACTCCGGAATAAAATAGGGACAATTGGAAATATATCAATTGGCAGCCTCCTTAATTTATGGCTATATACATTTAGCATCTTCAACAGCAACAAACCTTTTCCTTAACAATGTATCTTACCGAAAATTTTCAAATTTTTTCAATATGTGTTGATTCAAAAAATATAATTGCTAGTCTATGACCTAAAGTTATTGTTGCGTTTTAAAAAATACTAATATAGTGTTGCTCTTTAAAAAATTAATAATAATAATATGGCGCAAATTAAGTATTTTATGCATTAAGATAACGGATTTTATTTTATTTTATAACCGTCGTTGAACAGCTGACCCAACTTTTGGGTTTACGACTAGTAATGTTCAACTCCGTTGCCTTGTAACTTTGAACCCAATCCATAAGACAAGGGAACTCCTGGATCAAGTTGTGGAAGAAATTTTGCCTTCGTGGAGGGCTTATTTTGATGGAACTAACCCGAATTTGTTTTACATGGAGAGGAAGACCATGAGAACCTCCCACGGTTAGCCTGACAGTAAAGGGTCCCATGATCCATATATGGAGAGATATATGATCCATATATCTCTGAAGACATTTCAGATCAGCACTGTGGTCGGTGCAAGCCGGATGCGGATTCGTATCGACCAACCATCACAGGGATTCGAAACCAGTTCACCTCATTGAAAGGCGAACGCTCTATCCCCTGAGCCATCGCGGCTCAAAGATAATGGATTGAAATATGCATTTGTACTTGTATTTGGATATAGTCATTAAATGGAAAAAGAAACAGGCAATTATTGATTTCAAAGTAAACAAAATAAGGCCGGAAATAGAATCATGAGTAATTAAATTAAGGGGAACGTGACCATTAAGGAAAAGTGGTATTACAATGTTATCCTGGGATAACAATAACCCAATAGGTTCAAAGGTTACAAAGTGTGAGGTTTGAATAAAAGTACAATGCGTTATGTCCGTAATAACCCAGATTCGTATTCTGGTCAATCATTTCTGAGGTTTAAATACTTATCTTTCAACTGATAAAGTTTTAACCGTCAAAAATATAATCCCAATCTAAAATGTCATAGCTTCCAGTGCTAAAATAATAAAACTCTCACAGTTATTCAGGATGTTTTTCTGCTCACTGTACTTAACATAGTATTATGAATAAAAAAGAGTGCCGATTTTTATTCATACATAACTGTTTATAAAACATTTTCCGCTTTTTTATAGACCGAACTGAATTAAAAAAAAAGGAAAAAGTTTCTCAACAATTTTTATAAGTTCAAACTCCGTTCCGGGTGGCTGTGCCAACAGACCCAAATCAAAACTTTCGATGGTTTTCCATGGATGGAGCAACATAATCTTGATGGTAACCATCAGTGGCGTACGCAGAATTTTTTCAAGGGGGGGGGGTACATAATTTTCAGAAATTACTAAAAGAAATTCGAGTATGTAATAAAGCACTATTACTTCCCCAATTTAGACAGCTAGACAATTTTGACTTTTTATTTCGACAACATTGCTTATTTAAATTTTGTTTTTATTTTTTAAGTTTAAGAATATAATTTTTTTTATAATAAGAGGTAAACTATTTTATTTTTATTAAAAAGTAGGAATAAATCAAGCCAGAAAAAACTACTCATACTGTAACAGCTACCTAAATAATAACCATATAAATGTGAATATTCCATAGAAAACCAATGAATTTAACTAAAAAATGACTTACCAACAAATAGGGAATTAAACCAGTATACAAACACGCAAAAAATTTATTGATTTATACTGTAATATCCAAACGACGGGGTTTTTTTGCAAGTTCGTTTAAAATGTCTTCGACAGCTGGGGTAAATTTTCTATGAATGCTTAAGAGCGCCAATCCATTCATTCTATTATTTCCCGTTGAGTTGCGTAAATAAGTCTTCAAACGGCGCAAAGTCGAAAAGGATCTTTCGTTTGCACTCGTTGAAACAGGTAGAACGACCAATATTTCTAGGAGTTTGAAAATGTTTGGTGTTATATCTTTATTGCACATTCCAAGAGCATCCGCCGCAGTTTTTGGAACACTACCTCCGTCTTCACTAATCCTTTTTAATCTTTTATACCAGAGTTTTAGTTCAGACTTAAGGCTTTCTTTACAGGTATTCAAATCTCCAGCGTAAAATTCCACTAATGCTTCAAAAGCCTTTATGTTTGAAGGTTGGCAAATGAAAGGATCGGCAGGTAGAAGACACTGAAATCCTTTCAAAATATCACGATGCGATACAAATCTTAAGTTTAATTGTGTTATAAAGTTTTCTATAAATGGAATAAAAACACTAACTCTGAAATATGTTTCCGGTGTCGATGAGGGTAAATTATCGCGATTTTTCTGTCTTCCTGTTATTCTAGGGATTTGCATGGAAGTGGAAGATCCAATGCTTGTTAGCATAAGAGAAGAAGAGCTGAATATTTCAGAGAATGTTTCAGTGGCATTTTCACGCATTAATTTTAGATCTTTAATGACATCTTCTGCAAGACTCACTGCCTCTATCAAATCTATGCTTGTTTTTTGTAGGTATCTACAGAGATGGATTGTTATGGTGAAAACTTTGTAAATGCACAAAAGAGATATTACGAACTGGCAATTAGATACTGTGCACAGTAAAGAATTAGCCTGGGTAGCTGATTCCTTATCCTTCCATTCTGATATTTTTTGTAGTGTTTCGGCGATAGGCTCGAAAAGTTCCACCACAGCGGTTACTGAGTCGTATCTTTCCATCTAACGGGTTGCACATAGCTGTTTAATTTTCTCCCTCTTAGAGCTGGTTTCCATCTCCTCTATTGCTGAAGATAGGACATACTGTCTTTTTGGCGTATTTAAAAAGTCGTATAATGTTTTAATTGTCTCTAAGCAATTTCTAATGCCAGTTATTTCGCATGCATTTGATACAGCCAAATTGTGGCTGTGAGCAGAGCAATGTACATAGAGTGCTGATGGGACAATACTTCCTACGTGGGCTTGTACACCATTAATTTTTCCACTCATTGATGCAGCACCATCGTACCCCTGTCCACGTAACTTTTTTATATCAACTTTCATAGACTGTAATTGGTCTAATATTGTTGTTGCTATTGCTTTTCCGGTTAAGTCATGCACCGGAATGAATTGCAAAAACTGTTCGGTGATGTTAAATTTTTCTTTATCGACATATCGAACGCATAACGATAATTGCTCTATACCTGCAATATCAGTTGTTTCATCTGCAAGAATGGAAAAGCAAGTTGCATCATTAATCTTGCTGACTAGTTTTTGCAGGATTAAAATATTGCAAACCTCAATAACTTCCTTCTGAAATCGAGGGCTGGTATACTGAGCATTTTTTCTGCTTGACTCTAAAATGTTCTTAAGAGTCGAATCGTTCTTACTCCGGAAACGAAGCAATGCCCGAAAATTTCCGTCGTTCTCTTCACCTGGTTGTTCATCAATTATTCCCGAATCCTTATGTCCTCTTAGAGTGAGACCTTGATTTCCACAAAATAGGATGGTTTCAATGATTGGAGTAATGTTTTTTCTATTTTCTTCTGCTTGCTGCACTGTCAACTTGTTCATCCACAGGTTTCATCTTTCCAAATAAAATATCGTTTAATGTCCCAGCAGTTTCGATCGATTTTTTGTGATAAAGACATTTCTCGTGTTCAGAAAATCGCTCTACAGCATTTTCCAGTTGTCAAATTTTACATTGCACAGTTGGCCTAAAGGTTGCTTTCCAGAACCGGCACCACTTGGGGCGAAAAGTACACAAAATTTGCAAAAAGCACCACCCTTAACCTCTGAATATGCAAGCCATTTCCAGCGATAAAGCCATTTGTACTGAAATTTCAATTTTCTTTTTCCTTTTTCAGGAAAAACAAATGCTGGATTGGGTTCCCAAACATTTTTAAGTATATCCAGTTTTTTATCCTCGCGTGTATTATCTTCTGAAAAAAGTCCAATGTCATATGGGTGGGAAGTAACACTTTGAGAGCCGCTTTCACATTCATCAGATTCTGTTACGCTAGAAACGTTTTCTTCAACGGAAGTATCACATTTCTGTTCAACAGAAAAACTTACATTGGTACAAGATGCTGTCACCTCACTAATTTCAGGTCGTGAATTTTTCTCTAAGTAATTAAAAATTGTTAAATTCTTGCGTTTAGACATCCTAAAGATCCAAGAACAGCAAAAATATATACATATATATTGGCACAGAAATATCCACTAAGCTACGATCCCAAAGTTTCGAGCTGGAATGAATAACTTCAACGAGCACAGAGTCTCCAAAACAAAACAGATTTAGAAACAAGCTCCGAAGGACGAGCGGCAGAGATAACTCTTAGTCTGACTAAAATCGAAAATAAATGTAACCCCCTTTCATATAATTTTTTTTAACCGCATCTATAAAATTCTCGAATTGTCTCAAAGACGACAGAACGTCTAGGATTCCAGACCTCGCGAATGCCAGCCAGTCTCGAAAACTATCGCGACTGGCAGGTCAGAAAGGAACCAGTGATCGGGGCTCGCCCGTAACAGTATTACGTGAATTTGGTTTCAAAAATACAACCCTATTATAGTAAATGTTTTATCAGTATTCTGAGAAATACCGTGAGAAAAAAAAAAGTAGGCATAAGGCAAATAAAAATATATAGTCTTAAAAAATAATAACCCGCATAATTTCTACTAAAATTTTTATTTTTGTCTGTATTATTTGGTAAATTCACTTTGTCTGAGCTCAAGGGGGGGGGGGTTAAACCCCTAAACCCCCCCTTGCGTACGCCCCTGGTAACCATCAATAATTCCATCATGAACCGTTATATTATTTTACAGTAACCAACTTACTGATTGTTATAAAAAGTAAATTATCAGCTGTGAATAAGCTAAACAGAAAAATAAACAAACCTTCAAATTAATTGAAAGAAATTTAATACGAAGATTGAAATTTTTTTCGTTTTTTATCTATAACAGTCTTAAAATTGCGTACATGATTCGCAAGTCTGCAACAACTTTCAGTCTATTTATTTTATAGTCTATTATAGTTTTTGGCGTATGCATAAATAAAATAATTGAATTATGATTTTCGAAAAAGAACTGTTATAAAAAACGTGAGAATGATTATCGGAGAAAAATAATTAGCAATTCTTGAATTTTTTTTTTTTAAAAATTTCAAGTTCGATGCGAAATACTGATGCAATCATTTGTAAATGTGTATCTTTTCAGTAATTTATTTAATATATTGAAAATTGTTATTGGATATTGTTATAGGAAAAAAATATAAATAAATATTTTATAATTTCCTATTTCTTTTTTTTATTGGCATTTTACTTTAATAATTTCATAATAATAACCAAATTATTAAATAAATAAACGATTATTGGTTGAATACAAGCCTATTACAGGTTTCAAAAATCATTACTGGTTAAAAAAAAGTCCTAACTCACGGAACCTTTGAGACAGTTCCTCGGAACCCTAGGGCTCTGCGGAACATCTTTAGGGAACCGCTGATCTAATATATTGCATATAGGATTTTAACAAGTAAATAAAAAATAAGAAACAGAGATTTACACGTAAATAAAAACAAAGAACGTGGATAACGAGTAAAATGGATCCTTTGGAGGAAAAGTGCAAAATGTCACAAGTAATAACAGAGAATGCAAAAATTTTCATAACATCAATAGAAAAAAATACGAAAAACATTTAACTTATTGAAGGCAATTTTATTGAAAAACTTATCAGATGTACAACACTACAAAAATGACTAAGCATAAAAAATGCCGTTAAACTGTATTATCTGCATACTTAACAGCACATATCACGACTATGTATCGAACATCACACTTTAGTCAAATTAATGTTAAACAATTAACATATTAGTGAACTCCAACACCTAAATGCTTTGAAAAAAGGGTGTAATTTTTTTCTCTCGTTTCTGTTTTTGTACTTAATTACAAAAGTCTTTGTATTGGCACTTTCATTTGAAACAATAATGTTTACTGGGTGTAATGAGAGGCGATTTAGAAAAAAAAAAGCATTATACTAAATTGATTTTTCAAGCAGTAAGCCATTTTTCAGAAAACCTAATACCTCAGTCACATAATCAATGGTATATTTAACTCATACAATAAATGCCTAATAAAGTAAAAGACTACGCAAGTAATTTTTCTTCGTACGAAAAAATACTTAATACTAAAATGAAAACATTATTGTAGACTTACTGTTAGTAGAAGAATATATGAAATAACATTTTTTGTAACACTTAACTTCTTAAATTTTAGACCATTCAAGGTGTTCTGTAAAAACGGTCAAGATGAAACCACAATTAATTGCATCAAACTACAATAAAGGTAATTGTTATCATAAATATCCTTAACAAAAACAAGAAGGGCAGTTATAAAGATAAAATTACACATTTACTCAAGAAAGAGCTATCAACAAGTTTGTATTCCACAAAAGCCTAGCAAAACATAAATTTTTTAAAAATATTCTACAAACATAAGCTAAAAGGCAATCAACAATAAAATAAAAGTGAAACAATTTCAAGGGTCAAGCAAAATTCAACATATTAATACATACATACATAAAAATATTAAATTAACAATTTCGTAGATTAAAATTTTATAAAAACTAATTAATTTCGATAAATTATTAGTAAGGGAAGCAAGGAACATTTGACAAATTTTCATACATATTTAGAATTCTAATTCAACATATTAACACACACATACATAAATATATTAAATTAACAATTTTGTAGATTAAAATTTTATGAAAATTTATTAATTTCAATAAATTATAAGTAAGGGAAGCAAGGAACATTTGATTAACTTTGGAGAGAACAATTTTTTTAAATCCAGTGTCTTAAACATTTTTTTTTCTTGTCATGCAGCAATTTTTTAAGAACATAAGAAAAGAATAATAACTGTAATTATTTCGAGTAGATAGTCTTTTAAAACGCAGTTTGAGGTACATCGAAATATTTTTGTTAGGATGAAATTGATACAAATAAGCACATAAAATTTATTTTTTCTTAGCAAGAAATGTAAAAACACTTTTATTGTTTCGTGAAAAAAAAAAAAATTCAAAGAAGCCTTTAAAATTACTTTTGTAAAAAAATAATTTCGAATCAATACTGTAAAACCAGTAAAGTTGATCACACGTCTAAATTATAACCTAATTTATCCCAATAAAAAGGAATAAAACCTTCGAAATCTTGCATACTAAAATAAATCACAAGCTGTCAATTAGTACTATTGTAACATTTTATGAATAAACCTTTTTCCTGAAATATTCCATTCTATTATACATAAGAAGTTTTGTAAGTCGACCAGAAGAAAAAACTATTGAGCAAATAATTAAATTCATATTTTTCGCTTGTTTAACTTATAGAAGTCTGGTGTTGTACAGTGCGCAAAAAATTAATGAACCACCCTGAATAACTTTTGATCTAATGATAGGATCTTGACGTTCTAGTACTGAATCTTGAAGGTTCGAGGGGGTGACCTCAAATATGCTAATTAGTTAGTGCAGACAATAATTTAAATTACGAAATCAGACAAAAAAACAAATTTTCTCAGAATAAACATATGCTATTTTTTGACGAATTCGGATTTTTGACGTACAAAATATAGAGTGCTAGCAATCTGGGAAATAGGTTCCCATAAATTTTGTTAGGAGAGAGGTTCAAGGTTTGGACCCCGTAATGTTAATTTTTGTGTATTTCACCATATCACGAGAACTTTCAAAGCGAATTGAAAGTTTTTTTCGCACACAATAATAAAAATTTGTTTATCCAAAGACAATTTCATGCAAGATATAGCTTTTAGTAAATTTTTACTATTTTATTTAATAATAGTTTGCAAAATTTTTTGAATTGCAAGGTATACAATAATTTACATCATTTTGAAGAATGCAAATTTACATGGCAAAATACAAAATCTGAGCGAAATCGGTCGAATAGTTCCAGAGAAATTGACTTAAAAAAAAAAATCGCATTTTATCAAACCTATTCTTGTGCGTGAAGATCCGATCATTAGATCAAAAGTTATGAAGGGTAATTTGTTTATTTATTTATTTTTTTGCGAAAAAACAAAAAAAAAAAAAAAAAAAAAATGTCAACTTTTACAGGTTTTAGGCTTTATCCTACCTATACTAACACGATTTAAAATCACATTCCCACGATTTAAAATCGAGTTGTGTTTCGTATTTTCACGATATATTATATATCGCTTCAAAAAGACAATATTATGATTCGTGTTAAGTGATTTAAAAATTATACAACAGAATTCGCAAACACGCGATTTTAAAGTCAAATATTGAAATTTGTATTCAAGCGATTTTAAAATCAAAGATCGAGATTCGTATTCATGCGATCTTAAAAATCAAACATCGAGCTTCGTATTCGCGTGATTTAAAAATCACACATTGATATTCATACTCACGAAATTTAAATAAATAAATAAAATCTCGCATTGATATTTTTAGTAAAACGTTCATAACATTCTGCGGATAAATGCTTCCTGCATTCATTTTTTTTTCTCGCTCAATTTTCAGGTATTTTTATAATTATTTAAAATCTGTTTTTGCCCATAGCATTTTTAAATTTCTATTTTCAGCGTTTTTTTTGGCTTTTTTTTTTTTTTATCAAACTCAAACATCCCTGTTGTAGGAATCAGTATAGAGTTTCATAAAAATTAAAACATTAAAATTTTTTTTTGTAATTTTCAAACAAATTTCGCCAAATAACGAAATAGCTGAAACAAGTTACGAAAGTTAATTAATTCCTTGCAGAAAGTCTTTTTTAATTTCGTTTCTAAGTTTTTTTTTTGTGTCCGCAAAACGTTTTTCATTTTATCTAAGTCTGGCTAGCGAAAAAATTGAAATTGAAAACTCAGATAAAGAATCACGAGTTAAAAAAATAAATAAATAAAAAAAATTAAAGTTTATGAATTTTCTGGTCAAACTTCGTGCTGAACAGAGATCTGTCTTCCAGATCCTTTCAGAACTAAGAAATAGGTTGAACATTTTCTTGAAAGGAACATTCATGCTTTAAATGAAAGCACAAGGCAGTTGATGTAAAGATGAACAATTGAGTTTTCAAATTTTAATTATCAACGTTTTCAATTTTCACAGATTCCCATTAAACAAAATAAATATGTACTCCTGATTAAACTATCTTCCTTCAAAAATTTCTGCTCTTTTCAAAAAAATAAAGAAAAAACTGTAAAAAAGTTACATTTTATTTTCAATTCCGTATTATCGATGCTTAATTAGTGACAACTAAAAAAAAAAGAAAAAGAAAAAAAAAGAGAGAGAGAGAGAGAGTTAGATGGCAGTTAACATCTAGAGGGAGGTGATAGGGGGGAAAAGATTGGGAACCACTGCTCTAAATCATTTAATGAATCTACTTAACGGTAATTTGAAATATTTATGTAATTTACATGTTAGTAACGGTATGTAGGTAAAACTGTTAATAAATTTACATTGATTAAAACATGTTTATCTTAAAATGTAGCGTAAGAAGGTAATATCATAGAATTATGTAATGAAAGAAACAATTCTTTTAGTTTTAATCTCTTAATTTAGAAAACAATCAAAATAAAAAACGTAATAATAGCTACATCGATTAAGAAAAAAAAAATATTACAGGTAAATGCTGTCACATTAGAGATATACACATTTTATGGGACTTTTATTAATTTTATGAAGAAAACAATGAAAAAAAAATCGGAAATTAATATGGGAAAACTGGATTCTACCATGTGATTTTTCAGCCTATAAAAATACACTGAAAACTAAATATGGCCATTCAGTTTTTGTCTGTTTATATAGTCAAATATCCCTTATTTCCCCTAACAATACAGGTACTGATAAAACACATGATTTCTTTGATAGATTCTAACATATATACATATGAATTTTATCAGACTTCTTCCTATTTGAGAATTATTATTATTATTATTTTTTTAAGTTCATCATTGGTGCTGGGCGATATAAGAATTTATCATGATATAACATCAGAAAACATTGATATTCACAGAACATATACCAATATTTTCTGATATTTGTCAATTTAACTTATTTACATTGGATTGCAATTCTTAAAATCTTGTTTCAAATATTGGAAGTAAAAAACTGTGAATAAACGAGCAACTAAGCTTGAATAAAGAATTTAAAAAAAAAAAAAAAAAAAGACTTTCTCACTTCAAAAGTATCATCAGGTTCATTTCTTCCTTAATTAATCTATTGAAGCTTTTAAACAGCTCAACCTTAACCTGAGATTGGCTTAAAAAATGACTAGTTGTGCAAATTGCATCACAAAAAAATATTAAGACTAGCATAAGAAATTGCATTTATGAATATAGACATTCTCATAAAAAATGAATTGCATAGTATTTAACTCGAAGTCGCTAAAAGATTGTCAAAAAAGTATATGGCTTCCTCAAAAATGTAGCATTACTTCAATATAAAGAAAATCATGTTACAATTTGAAGACATACAAAGAGACCCATGTGTACCAGCCAGGGCAATTTAAAAATTTCTGCACACCTTATCAGGCAGTCAGTCTTTATGACTGCCCTATGTTTATTTCATGCCCTATGTCTATGCCCAAAGGCGTATCTATTTCGGTAGCATGTTGATGAAAAAATATGAATGTTCACATGTTTTAATATAGAGTCGTCAGTATAGTAATAGTCATTCCAAAACGAACAGCATGAATTAAAACATGGTGACGAACTTTTAAAAGTAAGTCTTCAAATGCTTTTCACAATTCTGTAGCTGGAATTAACAACTTGATTGCAATTCCAACAATCAGTAGATCTATTATAATAAGTAGTAACAATTAGAGAAAATCATCTATTATCGTTGGCATCTCTGTATAATAACTTTTTAACCAGTATGACCAGTTTTGATGACTCTATATTAAAACATGTCATCTCTAACTCATTTTCTTACATTGGTGTACTATAAAGGAATTAAGAATATACGGAAAACGATTACAGTAACAATATACAGTTAAAGGAAAAAGCATTCATACATTTCCACTAGGTTAAACATTAGTACAAGCATATGAAATTTTTCCATAAATGGTTTTATCTTTGCAATGACGACCACTAATAAAATCACTAGATTATAAAATTAGCCTTTTTTCAAAATCAAACCTGCAAAAACGGAGTTATTACAATATCAAAACACGCTGAAGCTATCCTATAATAAAATCATTCTCGCCATTTTGTAAAATCAAATTTTTGTAAAGTATATTTTAAAAGTTAACTTATCTCATATATTTTTTTTCAAGTTTCGAAATATGTCTAAAAATTGTAGAATATAAATAACAAATTTGAGAGTTAAAAAAATATAGAGGGGGAGTTTAAAAGAATCTAGATAAAATTATTTATGAATAAAGAAAAGTTATGGAATGTCTATCATCATTCATTGTAATTGATCATCAGTCAATCAATCATTCAATAAGGCAAATCTATCTTCAAGAAAAACTAACTTTAAAGCGAAGAAATATAGCAAGAAACAAAAATATTTAAAAACTTTTAAACCATGCTGAAACCATGTTCAATATTTTGAAACCTTTCTGTAAATTAAAAAATTTGTAGTTCAGGTTTAATTAAAATTTCAAATATAAATTCAGTAAAAACGAAATTATAGTAATTAACTTAAATTTTAGTTAATTTGTAAAGTTTAAACATGACACATTCTCCCTTCTTCTTCTTTGCTAGCGCAACTGCCCCTAGCAGGTCTTGGCTGCCTCAACAGCTGACAAACGCCAGCGCCTCCTATCCATGGCAACTCCCTTCCAATTTCTAATCTTTAGAGTTTTTAAATCATCATTTTCGATGTCGTTGAGCCATCTAGTAGGGGGTCTGCCTCTGGGAAGTGACCCCTCAAGTACAGATATTTCGATTTATAAAATAAAATATTCTCAGAATGAACAGGATTTTAAAGAGTGGTGGTGTAAATCTAGTCTTCTTAATAGTCAACTGAAAGAGTGGTATACAGCATAGGCAGGAATATTACAATTCTAATCTACGGTACATATCACAATCAATGAAATATAAGAAATATTTAATTTAGATTAAATAAGACACCTGATTTTACTTGTAAAGTAAGTACAGTAGTAAGTACAGATTATCCGCTTTAACAGAACTATCAAACATTTAAAGAATTTTTTTTTTGTTCTAGTTTATTTTTCATTTTTAAAACTACCCCCGAAAAAAATTCTAAATTTTATCTTCCAAACACTTAGGAAAACGAAATCCAACATTATCACTCCCTTATCTTTGTCAGTGTATCGACACGAGATTAGCGATGAAAAATGAAAGTTAATATCGTCAATAAGGAAAATGAATCTAAAGAAGATGAAGACAGTGATGATGAAAATCAACATACAGAAATATCTCATACAGATGGACTAAAAGCTATCGAAAGTGCTATTGAATATACAGAACAACAAGAAGAGGAGACACCAACCTTCCTGTTATCCCTAAATAAATGGCAAAACATAGACTGCAGCAAAGAGCCAAAGTAATGTAAAACAAAAAACGATTAAGGACTTTTTTTAAGTAAAAACTCTTTAACTTTCATAAAGTATGCTCTTTAAGTGTTTTTAAGTAAGCTTTTTAATTATAATATGAAATGTATGAGGTGCACTCTTATAAATTTTGTATTTGTTAAATTGCATTTATACCTAACTCGCATAATTTTATATTGCATATGTATTGTATACTGATACATTTTGTCGAATTACGTGGATTACTATTTCATGTAAATAAAATCTAAGTTACTTGGAAGAGTTTTGAAATTTTCACATGATCAACTAATAAAAAATTAAATTTTTACAAAGTAAAGAGATCAAGATCATCATAAAATATAATTAAAATTTTGAAACAGTTTTTAAAAATAAAAAAAATTTTAAAACCTAATTAACAGCAATTCTTTGATATCAACAAATATTTCAGCAATACATTTTGATGATTTTACCATACTTTTTCAATATGGAGAAGATTCTTGTGAGAAATCGCTATGGATTCCTTAATGAAATAAGAAGGAGGGGTGAGAAACTTATGGTCATGAAAGGTCACTTTAATAAGTATATAGTCTCTTAAAACAGGGCAAAATGTTTTTCTTTCTTTCGAAAAATATACATATCTTTCTTCATTTCCCTTCAAAATCTTATAAAAAATCAGATACTACTGTTTACAACAGAGAACAATGAAAATATATAAAATAAAGGCTTTTTCTGACAAATTTGGCCATAGATAAACCTGTCATACTACAGTAGTAGATTAAAAGGCTATGACATCAAAATGAGCATTTCACACACTTAGAAATTCACATTGTATTTGAATAACTTTTTAGATTTGACATATAAATGAAACGTAATTAACTAGTTCGGAAATATGTTCAGCAAAAATTTTTATCTTACATTTAAATTTATAAAGCACCTAAACTTACCTATTTTATTACATTTTCTGAGCAAAAAATTAATTAATATTATAAAATCAAACAAACCGATGTAACATAAATGTCAAATATTACATGTATTCAACAATTTCAATTGTACTGTAGAACTTGTATCTAGTATTTAGAAAAGTAGTAATTTAAATATGAAAGTATATGCAAGAAGTTTATCAGATGAGTTATCAGTAACAAAAATTAAAATTTTTAATCATATTGAGCTCTTTTGAATTTGTAAACTAACATCATAATTGTTAAAAATAAGCTAAAATTTTTATAGCGCAAGGAAGGAAGTTTTCAATAAAACTTGCTGAACACTAAAATCATAAAAAACAATTACTGAACAATAAAATTTGAAAAGTAAGTAAAAAACAAATAGTGCAAGCAGAACATTTAGATGATAAAACTATCAAACGTTTAATATTGTGTTTTAATAGGTGATTGATAGTAAAAATTTGAATCCAAGCAATACATTTCATAAAGAAAAGAATCATTTTTTCAAGTTCAATAAAAATTATTTTAAAAAATTGACTAGATTTCATTTTGAAAACTTAAAAAATATCTATTTGAATAAAAAATAGATTTGGAATGTGTAACCTAGAAAATACATTCAGTTATATGTATACTTATAACTGGTAATAAACTAATAAACAGTTTCTAATATATATATAACAGATTTATATACAAAACAAGAATATGAAAAATTTAGAAAAGGATTTTGATTATTATACATTAGAAATGCAAATTCTACGAACCTAAAAATACTGATTTAAAATTCTAAAACAAGATAAAAAAGTTTACTTAATGCCATTTAAAATTATATCTTCATAACATGTCTAAATAAAACAATAAAACTTTGCAACCAAAACGCAAAATGAAAATTTTTTAGAAGCTTGTGTGTGTACATATATATATATTGAAAATAAAATAAAACATATAACTAACAAAAAAAAAAATAAACGGGATAAAATTATTTTAAAAATGTTTGGAATAAAGCTATATAAAATTTTTTAAATGAATCTCTAAATCATTGTATCATTATGACAACTTAATTTTTCGCTCCAAACAAGGAAGTAAATAGCAACATATTTGAATTTCTAAATGTAAGTTCAAATACTAAATTTTAAGTATTTTAATATTCCAATTTTTTAAGTATTAAAGACTTTTTTTCATGCTATTCACTTTTGAGAATAAGAAATATTTTTTTCCCAATAATAAACAAATTATTAGAAAATTTTTTGGAGTCACATTTTTTTTAGACTAAGTTGTTGAATAAAAAAAGCATGTTTTTTCTGTCAAAAGTTTTTATGAGGTCTGAAAAAAATGCTTGGTTATAAATTAAAAAAAAAAATTTTTTTTTTTCTTTTCTCAAATCTGGAATTTACAAAATTCTTTCTTCAAATACTTAATTTAAAAAAAGAATTTGATATAAAAAACATAGAAAATTTTAATTTTTGTAATTTTTTTAAAGAGTTCAAATGTTTCATTTTGTTGAAGTGTCCAACAATGCTATGAAATCAATAAATATTTATTTAGCTCTTTTAATTAAATCTTATTTCATTACTTTTGAATACTAAAAATACTTCACTAAAAAATGCATACAAACAATGAACAGAGTAAAATGTTAAGAGGATAAATGTTAGAGGATAT
Source organism: Parasteatoda tepidariorum (assembly GCF_982258835.1). Lineage (NCBI taxonomy): Eukaryota > Metazoa > Arthropoda > Arachnida > Araneae > Theridiidae > Parasteatoda > Parasteatoda tepidariorum. The sequence continues at coordinate 88,461,153 of NC_141755.1, read as the reverse complement.
TGCAGGAGAAACTTCTCATGGGAAATTCTGATTCACCTCCATTGTTAATTTAAAATCTAAAGTTTAGAGAAAATTGAGTTCAGACAAACCCAAAATAAACCTATAAATTTTAAATCCTGAAAATTAAAAAAATAAATAAATCATTATGCAAACAAATTATGGCCCTAATTGGGGCCCTGGGCAAACACTTCTTTGGGGGCCCCCTCAGTTTCAGTAATAACATAAAACTGACGGATTTTACACTGTACAGATATTTTGTTTAAAAACAATTTCATTAATGAATGAAACCTAAAATAAACTTTTAATTCGACTTGGGGGCCCGGGGCAACTGCCCCAGTCTCTGAATGGAGGTGTATCAGAATTTGTCATGAAACGTTTCTGTTGCGGAATAGTGTCATCTTAAGTTAAAACACCTCAGTGAGTTAGTTAGTAGTGGGCAACTAATAAGTTTCTCTGTATCTGGAAAGCAATTTGAAATTAATTCGTGATGTTGATTAAGTTTGATTATTTTTCATAGATCAAACTCTTGTTTTAGTTGGAAACGGATTCACAGTGGAAAGAGGTTTTCCTGAAACTGTAGCACTAATATGGTTTAAAAAACTTTTTTTTTCTCTTTAATAATAAATAAATTTTTTCAATTAATTTAATTTTAATTTATTTATTAATTTTGTAATTAATTTTAACTTGTTATGTTTTGAACACTTAAAACATTTAACTTACAATCACCCAAAAATGCTTACGGACAATGTACAATGTAACCAGTTAAGTTGAACAACTCAGTAAGTTAATTACTTGTGGTCAACTTGCATGGATTCCACTATATCTGGAAAGCAATTTGACATATGAACTACAAAAATGCTCAAAAGCAATGTAACCTGTTAAGTTGAACACCATAATAAGTTGATTACTTGTGGTCAACTTACATGGGTTACAATGTATCTGGATAGCAATTTGACACGAAAAACTACAAAAATGCTCAAAAACAATGTAACCTGTTAAGTTGAACACCATAATAAGTTGATTACTTGTGGTCAACTTACACTGGTTCCACTGTATCTGGATAGCAATTTGACACATGAACTACAAAAAGGCTCAAAAACAATGTAACCTGTGTTAAGTTGAACACCATAATAAGTTGATTACTTGTGGTCAACTTTCACTGTATCTGGATAGCAATTTGAAACTGATTTCCGATGTCTACTATGTTCTCTTATTTTTCATAGAACCAACTCTTCTTTTAGTTGGAAAAGGGTTCACGGTGGAAGGTTTTTCTGAAACTGCGCCACTCACATGGGATGGGCAGGTAAAAGATGAGCTACAATTGCACACCGTAATATCTGAGGAAGCAACTACGTTTAGGGGACTGGGATGATTTTTAATTTTGCAAGTAACTACTTTGCTATCACAGCACTTAGCTAATGAGTTAACAGCTGGGAATTTATAAATCGGCTCAGAAATTGCTCCGACCGGTAAAACTGCCTGGCTCGGAAAAGATTTAGACTCCTCGCAAGTGTCCTCCTCGCTCTCGAAACTCTTCGTCTTTCTTGAGGCATCCAACTTTTGGTGGCTGCTTCGTTCAGGAAAAATGAATTGAGGCTGGTGGGACTTCTTCCGAACGAGCGGCTGTTTGCCCATTAAGAGATGATTAACAGCCAAAGAGTTACGCCTTGGGATTTGAAAGTGGTTTTGAAAGGCACCTTAAATTTAAAAAAAAGAAGAAAAAAATTGTCAGGCTTTATGAAACAAATGCAGGGGTAGCAGCAAATTTTTTTTAAATTTTAGGGTAATTTTAGGAACTTTTTTCAAAAAAGTTTAGGTAAATTTTAGTGGTAATATATGATTTTGCTAGGATAAAAACAGATCACACGGTAGTTTATTAAATAACAGAAGAATATTACAATTCATCCACACATATCATAAATAATTGCAAGCCATAAAATAAAGCTCTGAAATTTATTAAGTCAAGAATGAAATCTCTAAAGTGTAAAAATGAAATTTCAACGTTACATATTACCTATCAGAAATTAAGTGCATAATTCAGGAACAGGCAAAAGTGAGAATAAATCAAGAGAAAAAATAAATTAACACCAACTTGGATTTTCATTTAATTTTTACCTTCTTAATCAAAACTTTATTATTACCCTTTAACTTACTTTATTAAGAAAAACTATTGTGTGATATTATTAGATTTCAAATCAGCAATTTATATTAGAAATTAGAGAAAACAAATTAATCATGATCATTTTTCTAATATATTCTTGATATGATTTGTGAGATTCTTTTACTGCCCTCAATAGTGTTGTGGTGATCTTCAACACTCCTCCATAATTTCGAATGGTATCTTTGATTAGTCTAAGAGACATAATAGTATTCTCATGGTGACTCACATTAAGTATTGTTTTATTCATCGAAAAACCTCTCTCAGGATCAGAATTCCCATGTGGCAAAATTAAAACAGTTTTAATTAATGTAGTTAAATTGTAATATTTTAAATTATTGCTTTTTTATTTATATTTAGCCTATAACTAATTTTTTAGGAACACCAACAAAATTTTATCATGGTGACTCACATTAAGTATTGCTTTATTTATCGAAAAACCTCTCCCAAGATCAGAATTCCCATGTGGCAAAATTAAAACAGTTTTAATTAAGGTAGTTAAATTCTTATATTTTAGATTATTGCTTTTTTATTTATATTTAGCCTATAACTAATTTTTTAGGAACACCAACAAAATTTTATCAGATTTTTAGGAATTTTAGGGTTTGCACATAGTTTTAGGAATTTTAGGGGGAATGCGACCCCTGCAAATGGCAATGGTTATTAGCAAAACAAGGATGTTGATGATAAATGCATTTGTTTGCATTCAAGGTTTTTCTCCCTCCATACACACATGTTTTTAGAAATTTTTTTTTTGCTATTTTAATTTTTTTTAAATGAATTTTAAATGATATTTTTCAGTTTATGAGCGTTCTGTTGTGAATCAATTTTTGTTCTTTATAAATTGGTGCAAATCTTGCATTGAATGTAATTATTTTAAATATTTTCCAATAGCAAGTGCTTAGGTTGAATTTTTCAAGGTATAAAAATATGCTTTTGAACAATAAGAACAATAACAATTCTCACTATTTTAAGAGTATATAAAATACATTTGATAATATAATGCAATGTCAATGTTCTTAAAGATTGTAACTAAAATTAAATTTTTGAAAATTTATTTTTGTCAGATAATTAACATTTTTTTTTTATAAATTACATATTTATATTAATTATTATCTAAATTTTGCCTTAAATTTAAAAATACAAGTTATGATTTATAATTTAAAAGAATAATATAACACACGTTTTTTTAAAATTAAGGTCATTATTTTACATTCTAAGGTAACATTTGACAATTTTTAGAGACTTTATTTGCATTTTTTAAGAATTTTTAGATCATCAACGGCCTAGCTCTGGTTGTTAGGGTAAGATAAAATGAAAGTTTTTCAAGTGGAATTTTATTAGTTACTAAAAGTTTTTGGTGATAGTTAAATGAGCAAAAATTTAACAAATACCAGTTAGTGTCTTGAGGGAGAACTGCTGTCGAAAAGTTTTAATCAATTTTATTAATCTGAAATTTAACTATTAAGAGATATTTATGTATTATTTATTAAGAACACATTATTATTTATTAAGAACACATTATCAAACCTAGGTCACTCAAATTTCAAAACAATTTAAGGTCAACTTCGGGCAAAGGAAGAAATTTGACTGCAGCAGTCACATTAATGTAAAAAATTTTTGCAATATGTTTAAGAACTCCCCTTTAAAATGGACTCCTAAGATGATCCCCTTTAAAATGCACAATGGATGCAACTCCCCTTTAAAATGGGGATCAAATTTTTTTGCAGAAACTAATCAGTATCTTCTCAGTTTATAAAGATCTATTACTAATAGATTCAGGCAATAAAATTGGTTAAAAGCAGAGAAATTCAGAGAAAAACAAAATGAAACTTTGAAACTGCTGTACCTCCATTTAAATATTAACCAATAGTAAATTTTTATAAACTATTACTAAAAACAAATGTTTGGTAGCTTATTAAAGTCAATGCCCCCACCTAATATTTATTTTTCAATTATACCATATAAACATTTCTTAAAATTTCTTAATTTATATTATAAGGTTCATACTCTAGTGAACAGAGAAAAAAAATGTTCTTTTGGGTCTTCTTTTTTGCCATAACATTTTAACATTAGCACATAGTAATTCTTCTACAGAAATGTAAAAACAATTCCTGATAAAATTTAATGAAAAAATAAAAGAAAATTTAACAATTAATAAAAAATTGTGCATAAAATAACTATTTAATTTTCACCTAAATAATGTTTATATTAAATATAATAAAATTGTAACAATATTTACATTTTATAATTTTAACATAATGTTGATTAACATTTTATTATTGATATGGATACAATTGTAACTTGGGAAAGAATATTTAAAACTTAACAATACGAAAAGCAAGCTAGGCGCAAGTCAGAAAGTCTGTAAGAAAAAAGTTAGAATTAAATATGGGACATTGAGAGAACTAAAAAGTCTGCAATAAGAAAACGTGTAACATTTTAAGAATGTAAAAATCTGTAAGAAAAACTAAGAATAAAACATTATAAAAATTTGAAAATCAAATAAATAAAAAAAAGCTAAGGAGATAATATTTTAATGACTGAAAGCTTAATTAGAAAAAAATTAAGAATAAACACTTTTAGTTATCACATTGCTGCTACTTCAATAAACAGTTTGAGATGTAATAAATCTTAAAATACTACATCAAAAACATTATAAAGTTTCATTAAGCAATTGAGAGATGAATATTATAACCTGAGAGTATAACATGAGCTTGTTTCTGTCTTTCTCTCAACTTCATGTATTGCTTTTTTAAGGAAGAAATATCCAGTGTCATACGTTCTGTGTTGAAATTGTTAAAAGACAGGGGAAAATTGTTTTCTGAAGCGCCATAAGCTCCTGGTCCGACATTACCGATTGCTGCAGAACTTAGAAGACCTGCAAAAGAAAACAAAATTAAGTATACATAAGACATGCATTTCACTGGGTCCGCAAAAGCCATTATTAAAAAAGCAATTCTTATTACTAATAACGGCATTCTACTATCAATGAGAAGTCACATTTTCAAATTTTAATTTCGAAGGAACAAATTATACTTGCATCAAACCTAACCTTTTTGAGGCCATGCCATCTTGTGGATTTTAGGTCAAATTTTTAATTTGCGCTTTCTTGAAAAAAAAAAATTTTTGTACTTAACAAACATTTCATAATGTAGTATTATTAGTCAGCACAAAACCTTTCAAAAATGGTAGAAGGTAATGGAGTTGTTTAAATAGCTTAGAAGAAATAGTGCTTGATAATTTTTAGAACTTCTTTGAATATTTTCTCAAAACTCTAATTCAATAAAATAACGTGATTTGCAATTTTAATTAAATGGTTAAAAACTATACGTTTCTCAGGTTCTAGACATTTTAAAATGTAAGTATATTACAATTTAAACTGAAGAAAACTGATTTAGATGATGCTAAAAAATTCTCCTAACGTTAATTGCGCAAAAATAAAAATACTCACCAAAAATCCTCAACAGGCGACCTTATACTATTTAATTACTAATCAAAAACTATTGATTACAGAATTGCATTGGCATTATTTTGTCAAAAAAAAATTAATAGAGAATCTTAAATATTGCATATCAAATTGTGGTTAGTAATGGCTTTGTATTTTACACAAATTTTGTATTTTACAGGAAAGGAAGAGCCTCTTAAATGCAACAGATAATATGAACTATTCATAGTATGAACTATTCATAGTATGAACTATTCATAGTATGAACTATTCATAGTATGAACTATTCATAGTATGAACTATTCATAGTATGAACTATTCATAATATGAACTATTCATAATGTGAACTATTCATAATGTGAACTATTCATAATGTGAACTATTCATAATGTGAACTATTCATAATGTGAACTATTTCATAATACCATTATGAAATAGTTCACAATAATATTGTTCAACTACAAATTTGATAAGCAATCTGCAAGTACTGAATTCAATAATAAAAACAAAAGCTTTATAAAATAGATTGATTTTCTTCATTACATAACAAAATCAACTTTTTATTTATAAAGCCTCTCTTATTTAATAATATGTGACTGACTTCAGTTTTCATGTTATTTGCATATTAATTAATTTTAAATTTGTGATATTTTAAGAAATGATACCTATTGTGTACCAATTTCATCAGTAATGAAAATACACAATTCATAAAATTACATAAAAATTGGAAGCCTTTTTACCCAACTAACCTAAAAGGAATATAGAATAGAATAAAATAAATGATACATTTCCTTTAATTTCAAATTAGAATATCAGTTTTTGCAGGAAAACATACTCCCTAACATTTGATGTTTTTGGAAAATATTTTTTCCAGTGATAGTAAATTAAAGCACAATTCAAAAATATTGCATTTTTTTAAAAAAAAAATTTAATTTGAAAACATGAAGATTTGTCTAACTGACATTTTATAGATATCTGTTTAAATTTTCAATGTGTAACACTGCACAAAAGTTTTCAGTTTTTTTAAAAATATTATTATTGCCATCCTCTTTAGAACAATATTTTTAATCTTTGGAAATTCCATATTAGTTGAAGTGTATGCAAGGGTGAGTCCAACTCAAAAATCATGAAAATTTCTTGAGTAAAATCATGCATGACGCATTTCAAAAAATTTATGTCTTATAAATTTAAATCATTGATATTTTCAAAACATGAAATTCCAAATAAATTACATGCAGCATAATTTAAATGAATAATTATGTATAAGTTTACTTTTATCTCTAATCACATTTATTATTCTACCAGAAAAAATATTTACGAATGAAAGCGATGCCAAGTATAAATTCTAGTTCTAATATTTTTAAATAAAATATACAAGAATTTTTATACATAAATGGGAACCATGATTTCTTTGAATTTCTGGACCTTGGATTTCCGGAAACTTCCAGATCGTGGTTAGCAAAAAATCCGGAAAACCGGATTTTTTCCGGAGCACAATCATCTCTGGTGTATGAGAAAATATGGTAATAAATAGTATGGTATGGTAATGAAGTATTTAATGCATACCCTTTTTCTTGTACCACTGAAGCTCGTTAGAGAAATACCATTTTGTGGTATTCAAATCCTCATCATCTTCATCACCTTCTCCAGAAAATATTTGCAGTTCAGCATCAGATGAGAGTGAAGATGTGAACGGTTGAATGTTATAAGTATAACTGTCTCTGAGGTCCTGCAGTTGAGGGAAAGGGAACGGGGCAAGAGTGCACATAGTCTAGAAGAAAAAAAAATATTTTCAATTCAGTATCAGATGAGACTGAAGAAGTGAATGATTGTATATTATAACAATCCCTGAGAGCTTGGAGTTGAGGGAAAGGAAATGGGGAGAAGGTCACATAGTCTAGAAAAGATATTTCAAGAATAGAAATATCTTCAGTTTAGCATCAGATGAGAGTAAAGATGTGAATAATTGTACATAGTAAGTATAATTAACCCTAAGGTCTTGCAACTGTCATAAGAATACGAGCATATAGTGATTTTTCCAGGTTTGATGAGGTGACAATGGTTTAAATCAAATGGTAGGATAGCATGGTTTTCATTATTTGATTTTTTAATACAGGTTTAGAAGCTGTGTGGCAATTATTTAAATCAAACCATAAAATTAAAGAATTAAATCAGGATTTTAATTACTTGATATTTTTACAGGGTTAAAAAAATTAAGTGTAAAGAGTTAAAAGAAAGGGGTTAATCATTTAAATCAAATAATAAAATTAGAGATTTATAAATCTCAGACATTTTTCCTTTTTTTTTCCTACATGTTACAGGGGATCAATGATTTAAATCAAATCATAAAAGTAAGACAAAAACATGATTAAGATAAGTAATGAAAAATTGCTCGTATTAAAAAATTTAATGCAAAAATTATTACATATATTGATTACTAACATAAGGACACAGTAATGCTGAAGTTATTGAATAAAATATTGTAGGGTTAATTGATAAAAATATGTAGATTTTTCCTAAATCATGTACAAATTTGGTATAGGTTTTTTTTTTTTACATATATAAATCAAAGCTTTGATAAAATATACTTCTTCTTCTCATTGGCACGACAGCCCAGGATAGGCTCTGGCCTCCTCAACAAGCCTATGCCAATATATTCTTTCCTTAGTCAAGGTTCTCCAGTTTATTATCTTTAAAACTTGTAGGTCCTTTTCAAGGCAGTCTAAAATTCTTAGGTTTGGTCGTCCTCTTTATAAACTATACTCATAATGCTTAATATCATTTAAATATACGTTGTAGGATAAGAATTTACAAAATTATAACTAAAGTAACTTAGTTACAATACTTTAATTACAATATTATAAATAAAGTATAACATTGTAACTAAAGTATTAAGTAAAATATTTCAAACTAAAATGGTTAAAATAATTATTACAAATTAATCACAGAAAATAAATCTTAGTTGTTCCTATTAAAGATCAATACTTTCCTGAATTTGTCAAGATTAAGACCTGATTTGTCAGTTATATATCGAAAAAGAATAAATTAATTTAAACCAGGACACATAAAAAATTATTTTAAATTACTCTTGGCAGAAAAAGTCTTTCTTCATTATAGATAAATGACATGCTTCATAAGTTTTAAATTTGAATTTAAATAAATATAAAACTAAATCTATATAATTAAATATTATTTTTACCACATCTATAAACATATAGTCATACCTATACCTATTTACCATATCTTTATCAAAAAACTTACCTTAACAAACATATCTGCATCCATGAGACCAAACTCTAAAATCTCACGCGTGAGAACACCCATTATGCAATAAAATTCATCTGCACTCTCAACAGCCATGATTCTACTGCAAGATTCAATAAAAATAAAAAATTAATATAAAATAAAACAAGAAAAAGAAGTTTATTTGATGGAAAACATTAATAATTAAAGGAAAGATTTCAGTTGTGCAAGTATCAGTACAATAAAGAAAAAAAAAATTTAATATTATATTCAAGTTAAAACTTCTTAAATTTTATAAGTTGATTGTATTTTAGACAGAAAAGGATTAAGAGTAAAAGGATTAAAATCTTTAATATTAAATAAGATCAAGAAAAAACTAAAAAATTAAAAGCAGCTGTATTAGGGCTGTGCTCCCGAAAAAGAGAAAAAATAGCTGTTGGCTGTAAAAACATTTTGTTTCTAGAAAAGTAATCTGAAAACATTATTTTTAATTTTAAACTCAGAAAAATTGGAAAAAGAGAAAAATTAAAAATATAAATTTCATATCTAAATTTTAAAAGAAATTTATCCATAAAACTATTTAATTTAAACCACGTTTGTCTTTTACTTAAAAAAAAATAATTAATGTAATTAGTTTAAAGTTCTTTAATATTTTTTTAAAGTTTTTTTCTGTATCTGTTGTTTAGGATTTTCAGAATCTGTATTGATTCTGTTTTATTAAAAATAATTTTATTTTTAAAAATGAGTCATATTTGTGACATTTTAAAATATTATTTTTATCAAAAGAAATATTGAAGTATGCAAGTTTTTTTTAGATTAATGAGTTATTTTTCAAACTTTATAATACAAAACAATTTATACAAAGAAACAAAATGTAGTTTTATTTACTGTATTCTATATGAAATATTCATTATTAATATTGCTCCTGAATATTGTTCAATGTTTTTATTAAATTTACAATATTGAATTTTAATTAAATATTTCTTTAAATTAAAATAACTTGTAATTTGTAATAAAAATACATCCTTTAATCAGTAATATGAAACATTTTATAAGTTTTTAGTGATGAGTTTTGCTGATACAAAAAATAATTTAAGAATAAAAAGTGCACCGCAACTGCTTTTATTATAGTTTAATAAATAAAATTTTATTCATCTAATGTTTATTTATATAAAAAATTCTAAATCCATCAAGTATTATTCTACACTTATACCAATCAGGAGTAAAAGATATTTAATGCAAATAAAATTTATAACAATTCATTATTATTTATTTCTATGCTTTCACTTTTTTGCATGTTTTCACTTTTTTATGTGCAAATCAGGCTGATGTTTATAGCATTTAATTTACGAAAAAGACTTTTTTTCTTCAATTGAAAACAATATAATAAATGATGCGCATTTAATTAACAAAATAAATTTTTACGACATAAAAAATTTCTATATTTCGATCTTTGGATTGGCAAGAAAAGATTTACTCGCTTGAAGATTAAAAATAGTTAAATTAGACATTAATTTGCAGGTTGTGATGAGAATTTCAACAAGTAATCTTACTCCTGATTTCAATAACAACAAATAGAAAAATGTGTAATAGAATACACTTGTCTTATTAAACTTATTCCAAAATTAAATGCGTTTGAAGCTATTAGAGATATAGAAATAGCACAAAAATTTTTATAAATGTATCATTGAATTTAGTTGATTTTTATGATACAATTTATACCATTTCTGAAATGCAAGGTTAACTACTCATCTTTATAAAATGTGTGCTTCCATCACCCACCAGTGGGTTAAAGTAGTAAGAAATTAATACTTTTTACTCTGAATATTTAATACATGTTATTTAAACAAATATGATAACTTATAGAATAAAATAATATAACTTATAGAATAGTAGGTTAACTTATAGAATAATATGATAACTTATAAAAAAACAGATAATTTGTATAATTTATTTAAATAATCAGAAATAAAACTAACATTCAAAGCGGTGTCTTCTGTTATCGCCTAAACAGAGGTTTAACGGTTAAGAATAAAATGTTTAAAAAAATTGAACCTTACTCAGCTAGTCCATCCCAAATGGCTAGAGCAGCTCTCAATAGTACTTCATTGCCTTCCAGGAAAATCAAATCCCAGACCCGCAGTACAGTATCTTTTGGAAGGCAGGTTGTAAATAAGGTCAGAAACCATTGCATTGTAAAGACATTGGTAAGTGGAGGCTCATAAATATGTCCTAAAATATATCAGACATTTTACATTTATTGAAATAAATTTTGCAAACATTTTAGAATTAAAACAAGAAACATTTTAAAAATAAATACAAATAATCGATTTTTTTTACCTAAAGTGTTAGGTAATAAAAGAAAGAATTTTTAAAATTACTGAATAATTATGGAGCTTTAAATGTTTTTAAAGTTGATTATATTACTTTTGGAAACTAATTGTATAGATATTTAAATGTATATGATTATGAAATTAAAAATTAGTTAACTTGTAACAGCATGGAATTATTTTGCTGTTTTTATGTCCTCTGTAAACCAATTTAGTTGAAAATTGCATAAAAAAATGATATAAGAAATATAGTTAATAATGTAGGACAAAAAATAATTTATCGATCACCTAGCATTAAAATAACTTCTTAATATATAAAACGGCAGACTCCTTAGTTCACAAATTAATTTTCCTTATTTGAAGGGAATTCAAGAAGTTAAATGTGTAGCCCAAAAGCAAAATTTACAAAGTCAAGTCAATCTGTAACACTTTTTGTTCAAGGTTATACAGACTAAGGCTGTAGATTTCGCCGTTTTTAGCAAGTTTTCATATCATTATTTAATATATGAAAGTCCGTTGAGTCAAATACAAATTTGTCTGTGACTTCAATGCAATCAGACAGAGATTATTCTTGCAAAAGTTTAGCATACTGAATCATATATTTGCCACAATTTGAAAATATTAAATTAACATAATAAAGTTATACACACGAACTTTACGCTATTAAGTTTATTTGAATTTTATAAAATCATAATTTAGCTTTATCTAAAGGGAGAAAAACAGATGCATATACTACAGCCAATAAAGAAATAAAAAAGAAAGGGAAAGGTTTAATTTGCAGATGATATTATTAAAAAAAAAACTTTTATTTTAAAAGAAAGAAATTAACAGAATTGTAATTTATGTTGCTCTGATTTATGTTTATCTAAAGTTTCATCATATGAAATTCCTCTTGTCATTTGTCTGCGAAGTAATCATTTAAAAAAAAAAATAGGGGAAAAAAAGATTTATTTTAACAAGTGAATATAGAAAAAACTTTCTTTTAATTTCATCGTTAATTGTTTTTGTTACAATATCACATATCAATAGTCAACTTTTCAAACCCCCAAAATGTTGCAAAACTTATGGGTCAACATATAAAAAATCTGGACATTCATAGATCATGAAATTTTGATGTAGTAAAAACAAAGAGCTAGATATGAATTACTTTGTATGAATTGACGCCTTCCAAAAACCATTTTTAATATGTTATTTAAAATTAATTTTGTATTTTCTTTCCTTGTATTTTTAGATATAAAGTTTTTTAAATAAAAAAACTAAACTACGTTCATAAAAAAAATTAAGAATAAGAAAAGTTAAGATAACTAAGTGAGGAAAATTTTACAAAATATAAGGAATCAAAACTTTTAAAACATACCATAAAACTACTAATTTAAAGATTGCAGAATATCATCCAAATCAGATTCAATAATCTTAAACAGTGTTGTCATATGGATCTAGCTTTGCAATGGATTCGACTTCATACTCATCTTAATTATTACTAAATAAATGAATTTTTTTATGTTTCTTAACTTCAGAAAATTTCCTGTTTGGCTTCTTTAGTAATCGACAAATATAACGACTAATATAAGAAATTCACTAACTCTTAATAAAAAATAGGGGCCGACTTATACACTGGGATGCAAATAGTATTAAATCCCCTTTTTTGAAACTTTTCAATGACTCATTGTCAATGACTATCAAATGACTCACTGTTAATGGAAGTATCCTTGTTTTAAGTTCAAAATCATTTAACGGTTGTTTTTGAAGTGATTTTTTTAGTAATGAAATAAAAACAAATTAAATTAAACTTTGGACACCTTATTAGAATGAATTTGCTGAACTTGGAAATCAGATTGAACTTTCTATTAAAAATATCTTGGCACCTATTAAATAGCAAACAGGATTCTATGATTGGGTCATTACGCTGAGAAGTTGTTCTGAAGAGTATGGCACTGTATTTATTCAGATGTTCTGAACGAATTTAGTAAATCATAATTAAAACCAATTGTAATTGTATTTTAAACAAACCTGTGCATGAATCCTGGGTATTTGACTGCAGTCTATCTAAATGAGCAGATAAGCTAGACAGGCGTAGGCGGAGAAGGTCTCTAAAGACAGCCATGTCAACAGATAAACCACGCAAATGATTAGCAAAATAACTTTCTGGCAATACTTCTTCAATCAGAAATATCATAACCTGAAATATATTTAATAAACATAAATAACACACTCAAAATTTACATTTATTTTTAGTGCAGAGTAAATTTTATAACAAAGAGTCGAAGAATTTCTTTCCAAGAACTCTCTACAAGGTAGTGAACAACGCTTTCGAAGAACTCAAACATGTTGTGACAAAAACGGAGAACTTATTAATGATATTACTGAAATACTAAGTAGATGGAGACAACACTTCAAAACGGCTCTTGAAAAAAAAAGATAATTAAGAGGTAACAGAGGAAGATATAAATAGGACCCCACAATTAGGGACTTGAACCACCTTCCCTTGATGAAGTTGAAAGAGCAATAAATAAACAAAATAACAACAGTTCCGCAGGACCAGATGGCGTCAATGCCAAGCTCCTGAACACAAAGAAGCCGAAACTCATCAAAGAAAACACGCCATTATAGCCCAAGTATGGACAGTGGAAAAAATGCCCACTGAATGGGAAGATGGTTCCATCTGTCCAATATTCATGAAAGGAGACAAACTGGACTGTAAGAACTATAGAGGAATCACTCATACAAGATACTGACAAACATCCTGGCAGAATTATTTGTTACTTATACTAGCAGAGTAATTGGGAAATACCAGTGTGGATTTTAAAAAGGCAGATTGGCGACAGATCATTACACTAGACAAATACTTGAGAAGACCAGAAAATATAACATAAATACCTTTCATCTCTTCTTAGACTTTAGAACAGCTTACGAAAGCATCAATAGTGAAGCAGAGGGGCGCCCCAAAGAAGTTTTTGCCCTGGGCCCCAATTAGGCTAAGTCAGGACCTGCTTATTATTAGTTAATAACATGGTTAAAAAAAATTAGGCATGTAGGAATTATAGGTGTAGAAATAAAAAATTAAGTTGCCCTAATTTATAAGGTAAGAATTTTACTAACTTGATTTAAAACATAAAAATATATAGTTTCTTTCATGAAAGAGTTTTTAAAAAGGATTGCTTCTAAGTTCTCCCTAGGAATAAAAAAAGTCAAGGCGCCTCCTCTCAGAAAACACTCTTAGTTTTGAAAGGGCACTCACTTAACACTGTAAAAATTTATCAAAATGTGTAATATTATGTAATAACTGAATTTTATCCTCAACAGTTTTTAAATTACCCTCTAATACTATTTAATGTGTATGCTTAAAAGTAATTATAAACAATAAATTCAGTACCGAATAATAGAGATCTACTTAGATTAGGTAGTCAATTTACCCGGATGGTCACTTGACAGGTTTTACTAAAACAAGGTTTGACTCTACATACATAAAATTTAACTTTGCACTTAAAATTTAAAACGAAAAAAAAAATCAGCATTGAATTTCCTTTTTAAAAACATGGATATCACATATTATTAAAACTAAAAGAGAAAGTTACAGAACTTATTTTATTAATGCAGAACAAAAAGAGAACTAACTAAAAGAGCATCCTCTTCTTTCCATTCAACAACTTCTAGAATAATAGCTGCTAGCATATTAAAACCTTGACAATAACCTACGCTAGGATTCCATTTTGCATACGCTAGAAGAACACGTTTTAAGTGAGTTTGGTTTTGTTGAGCTACTTCACCACTAAAAGGACTGCAACCAGTTCGATGAAGATCCTGAAACGAAATTTAATGATAAATGCTTTTAAAAAGTTCTTACAGAAACAATTTCCCTAACACACATCAAATATGCCAAAAATAAAATTGGAAAGGGGATGCAAAAACATTTTACAGAACTTGTTAATCTCAGTCACAAAAATTTATATATATATATATATATATATATATATATATATATATATATATATATATATATATATATATATATATATATATATATATATATATATATATAGCATCGTTGCCGAGTGGAAGGATAAAAACAGGTCTTAGGCAGGGAAAGAGCTTATAAAATTTATTTATTAATTACTAGAGTGAGAGCAGTTGTAAAAGTGTACACGAATTCGTTGTGCTCTTCAATATAAATTAGGGAAAATCTTGCAAAAAAAATCGGTTAAATGTCTCGTTTTAGGAAAAAAGGGGAAATCTTAGTAATAGTAATTGGTTTATCAAATAGGTCGTGCGATTCCCACAAAGAGCAAAATGTTACTTTTAATTATTGGATACTTGAGCCAAAAATAAATTAAAAGACAGGATGTGAATTTAAAAGAGTGAGAAAGCGTTTTGTTTTGAATAATAAATTAAGAAATGGATTTACAGAAAAGGAATAACATAGAAAGATTAATTGAAGGTTTTTGTGTTACACACACACATATATATATAATGCATCCTTAGATTTATGTAGGTAAAATTAAATGTAGCTTTTTTTTGCTGTGTTAAAAACAGAAGGTGAAATTGACAGCTATAAACTTAAACTGAAAAAAAAAGCACTTTCTAGGGGGGGGGGAATAAGGCAAATATTTTCATTTTATTCATTTAAATCCACACACTAGAGCTGCAAAATTGACTATCGATAATGTGTACCCTCAGTCCCTTCACAGGCTAATAAATATGGTCCCCCACTTGCTCAATGACCACAACCAATGATAATTGACTTTTGCAATCCTCTAGGAACCATGTTTTATAATTAGTTCACTGTGGGACACCAATATCAAACAAAGTAAAAAATATATACATGACTTGGTTTTAAAACAGGGTTCCTACTCTTTAAACAAAACAAAAATTAAGGACTTTAGTTTAAAAAAATCTAAGGGTTTTTTTAAAAAAATTTAAGGACCTTAAATATAGTATGATTGTTTATCATATACCACTAGTTATATACATATACTACCAGTGACAGTGCCAATTATTTACCTTTCCTTAAACAGAAAATCAATAAATAAAAAACAATGATAAAAACAATTTAATTATAATGTAAGTAGTGATATAATTGTATTAATTAACAAGGTTCACCAAAGTAGGGCCAGGATTGTTTTTTTTTTTTTTTTTTTTTTTAAATATTTTCAGATTATTAAAGGTTAATGACGTCTACATAACTAATCCGTATTTAATTTTTAATGATTTCATTGAAATTGAATTGTAAAATTAAGAGCAAAAATTATGATTTGCAATTTTTTTTTCATACATTAAAAAAAAAAAAAAAAATTTGGGAAAAACATTGAAAAAATTATTAAAACAAGTTTTTATATTTCGCTGCTAGACATGCATCACATATTCAGTTGTGGACTAATCTTGCTAAATATTCAGTTATGCAAAAAAAAATTTTTTTGTCTCTATAAAATGCTTTACCCTCGCTCAATGCATGGTCTTATTCTAGGTGATAAAAGAAAATAAATAATTTTTCAAAGTATTTTAGTAAAACTGAAAAAATAGTTCCCATCAAGTATGGGGATGTGGAAAAATTAAGAACTTTTAAAAACCTTGTACAAAAATTAAGTAGTTTTTAAGGACTTGTAAGGACCGTGGGAACCCTGTGAAATGACCTTCTTAGCAGATAATCTGAAAAAGAATGAAATGATTCGTTAGAATACCTTAATTATTTGAGTTCCAAGTTCACTTTCATCTGGATCACATTTCTCACCTAAGCAAACAGAAAATGCTTTCTCTAAAAGAGCAGTTTTACCTTCTAAATGTCTTTTAGCGAGACTCAACCACAACTGCAAAGAAAGAAGGATAGTTTTCATTCCACAGTTATATACAATAACAGAGATTAATTCACACCATTTATGAATGCCATAAGTGCAGATTTTTAAATGCATATAACATAGTTGAAAGAAGAAAATTTTCTAACTCTAATAATTTTTGTTAAATTAACTCATTGTGTAATTTACATATACTTCAATTTTTATAAAATATTTAAAATTTATTATAAGTTAAAAACATTGCTGTTACATTCATAACATACTGTGTTACATCCAGAAAACTTTGCTTTCAGCTTTAAAAAAAATTAAATTCATGAAAATTATTAAAAACAGTATTTTAACAAAAATTTTCATAGCTGCTTGAGTTTTTTTAAAACTAAGTTAAATGTCTACAAATATGTTATTCGTAAATGGTAGAATTGCTCAAAAGTTTTTTTTTTCTAATTGACAAATTGAAATAAATAATTCAAAGTTGAGTACAGAAAATCTTCTAGTGGAAAATGAAACCTAGTGGAACAGAAAAAATCCACCTTAATACAAAAAAATAAATAAATAAAATTCATAATACAAAAGTAATTAATTTTTATAATCAATAATGCAGGGGTGTACAACTTAATGGTCAATGTGCGGTCTTTGAACGGTCAATGTGCCATCCTTGAATTACAGCTAAAACTTAAGAAAAACTTATAGCTTACAAAGTTTAAAAAATTCTAATTCCAAAGTGTAGTGGTACTAAGTCAAAAGTTTTAAATCTTTTCCCATTTCAACATTTACTAAAAAAAAAAATCTTAACCGTAAGACCTGTTCACAACAATTGTAACTTAAATATTTATTTCACAATCAAAAATGTAGGCAATTTATGTATAGTAAAAAATATTAAAAAAAAAAATTTTTATCACAGAAAAAGATAAAAACCTTCCATGATAAAACTTTGGATCCTAAAAGTATTATGAAAAAGTTAGCACTGAAAATAAAAAGTTTCATAACATTAATACTATGATGTCACACAAAAAAGTATATTTTAATTACATAATTTAGAAGTTTTTTTCTTTTTTGTAAAATAATATGTATTAAGAAGAATACATGCTACAGATAAAATGAGCAGTGCCTATATTTATTATTCACTGCTGATGTCATAATAGATTTATTTAACACAAACTTTGAAATAAATAACAGATCTATAACCTGTCTTCTGAAATCAGGTGGAATGCCATCTGGTAAGCGAGCAACCATTTTCATAGCATCTTTCCATAATACGAAGCTGGAATTATCAAGGGAAGCCTTTAATTTTAAATCTTGACTAGAGCCTGTTTTAAAGAAGAAGAAAAAATGTCTTATATTACATGGTAAAAAAAAGCATAAAAATGACACATATTTTTAAATATAAATATTATAAAACAAAACTTATACAATGGGTATGCCAACAAAGAAATTTCACTATTATTCTTCTCGGGTGGTTTTAAATAATCACTAGCTATTATTGATGCCAATCAAACAAACATTAATTAATAGTAGAAATAGATCTTACTGGTATATGATACTTATAAAGATACTGTGGCAATGTTTGTTTTTTTAATGCTGCCATCCAAATAGAATAGTACAGAAATTTTTTAAAATAATCTACATAGTGAGGTACACAGTGATCTGAGTATATTAGGGTCATGGCTAATTCAGAATTCTAAAAGCAAAATCACATAGTTTCTTTTTTTTAGTTAGTTGTTTTTTTTAACTTATTCAATATTTAATATAGTTAAAGCAGCTGGCAATTCTGCCATTTACAATTGCTTTATTGGCTAACTTTAAATGCACCTAATTCAGATATATATATATCAAGCATTTCTAATAATATTTGTTAAAATAACATTTGGCATCATTTACACTTTCTACAATTTTTAGAAACTTTCATACGTTTAAAAATAGAAAACTGAGTATTATGGACATAATATAGTATGTTCGGATCATAATAGCCAAATTTTAATTTTTAAAAATTATGAAAAATTTGAGTAAGTATAAAAGGCACCAAGAGTTATTTCAACAAAAATTATCAAAACTGCTAATTTTCTGTATTTTGAGATTGATGCATTTCAAAATATGCTTTTCTTTTCTAAATTACACAATACATAAAGACATTGTACAAACAATTCATGAAATTTGTTTTTCCTTTGTATGAATTGCTACTTTTTGCAACTGGAATATCTAATATAATTACTAAAATTTGTTCCTCATATATACTTCTGCAAATATTGTAAAGCAAGAAACACTTGACATCATTAAAAGTCAGACATCATTGATTACAAATATAACCACAATGCCGTTACTATAACCAGGGGTCTGTTTAGAAGAAATTTGGGTCCGTTAACGGACCCTTCACAAAATATCTTTTCATAAAAACAGACCCTTCACAAAATATTTTAACTTAAAAACGGACCCTTCACAAAATATTTTAACTTAAAAACGGACCCTTCACAAAATAATTTACCTTTTAATCGGACCCTTCACAAATTTGATTATCTTCATTATTGTTTTGTTAATCGAATAAACTTTTCCAAGGAAAGGGGTGGGGAGAAAGACAGATGTAAACGAACTAAATTTTGTCTTCAGCAGACGCTTCTTCCTTTATTCGTCCGAAATGAATATTCCACGTTCAGCAGTATTGGCTAAGTACCAAATATTTGTATGTTGCATCGCTAATTTAGTAGCTGCAATTGCTGTTTATTTTTTAAAATTTGATTTTTTTAATTATAGTTTTACATTGTTGAGCATAATCTTGTATGTCTTTACAATTTAAAAACTCCTTGAAAAAGTTTTTTTTGCAATAACGGACCCTATTTGCACAAATTCACAAAAGCCGGAGCCTGGTTGAAAGAATGTGACTTAACGTTTATTTTATATTCACAAATTACGAGTAATTTTTTCACAATTTTACAAAAACGAACCTCTTACAAAATGTCTGGACAGACCCCTGATAACAGAATTATGAAAAACGAAAAAAAGCAAACCATTAAAAAAAAAAAAAAAAACAGAACAAACCATCCATGCCGAAAAAATGGCGTAAGATGTTTGAGAATTGATGTATAAGATAAGATGATGTGTTTACATTATAGTAATGAGAGGTATACATTTTTTAAATGATTGAAATCCTATATTAAAATAAGAAAAATAAAATCAGAAAAAGAAGAAGTTTCAATTTTGCTTGTAATTAAAAACTTTGGGTGGATCCTAGAATAGCCCACCCCTGGCGATTTTTTTAAATCTTGCCAAACTAGGTTTCCGGAAGATATTTCGGGGAGATTATTTTGAACATCCGATCACACACCCAAAATTCTTAAACCTGATTGGTTATTTCACATGTGTACCTATGCAAAAGTTAGATTTTGTTAGAAAAGAGGTAAAAGGGTTTATTTTTTTGTTATTATCTTATTTTTTACCAGTTATCTAATTTATTACTGTCATTATTTCATTTTGGAATTTTTTCCCCATGTGGTACCGGTTGAAAATGGCAAGCAAATGGATGAATGAATTTTTAACTTTATTGAATGCAAAAGGTAAGAAAGTGATGATTGAATTACGCAAAACTCAAAATTTAATTTCAAAAACAAAGGAATGCACTAAATGAAGAGAACAATTGAGTTTGATTGAGCGAAAGGATATGGAGGATGGTTTTGAATGGAGATGTTGAAAGCGTGGATTGAATGTGTTTGCGCATGATGCTTGTCGGAGTGTTAGGAAAGCCTAGTATTTTATCAAAACTTTTCTTAAATTCAATCAGGGTGCGTAGCCAAATCTTTGAATCTAAAATAAGCACTTTTTAAAAACTTTTCAAGCACTTTACAAAAATTTTTAAGCACTCAAAAAATTCATATTCAATCAATGATATTATTGAAAAACAAAAACTTTTTATAAACAGTTTTAGCATTTAAAAAAAACAAAAAGAAACGGGCGTAAATCGAAACAATCAGTACTTTCCCACATCACCGAGTGAATTCAACTTGACCCTGAACTCAGAAAAGTACCCTTACCCCCTACGTCAAAAAAAGTGTTAGAAGTAACATAAAATAAACAAGAACAAAATTAAAATAAATTAAAAAGAAAAACATTTCATAAGGATCTGATATTCTCTGTCCGAATTGGAGCACTCGGGTTTCGGTTTCAAGTGTGCGCGCATGCGCAAGTCATAACGTGGGTATGACATGAAGTTTGCGTGAATGATTACGTAGCAAACTCCCCATTTTTCGCGAAATGCATGGGATCCACTAGATATCACTGAAGGGAAGAAAAAAAATTTCGGAAAAAAAGCACTTTTTAAAAACGCCAGCTGAAAAAAGCACCTTTAAAAGCTTTTAAAAACGAAATCCCCAAAAAAGCACCTTTAAGTACTTTTTACAAACGCTACGCACCCTGTCAATCTATTGCAATGAGACTTTTCAAATTTCATACACAATCGAAATTCGACAACTTTTAAAAATAGTTATTTATGTAAGTAATTGAGAGAAGACATAATAAGAAAACGGTTATTAACTTAAAAGGTTTCTCCAAAAACAAGATGAATAAATAGTAATACACTTTTCAGAATTGAGTTATAACTATGACTCTCACCATATTACTATAATTATACTGCGATATTATAATATTAAACATTTAAGCAACTTAAGATAATTACTAGAGGCAATTTATAAGCGAAAGGGAAGTAAAAGAAAATTTCTTAATCCAATTTAGAACATATTTTCTGATAAACCGGTTAGTAGACTGACTTAAATATAAATACTGAATTCGAATTTAGATCTTTTAATTCTAATTTAAGTGAATTAACAGCAAACTTTTAAGCAAAATTATATAAAAAACTAAACTGGACCTTTATAACTTATTTTGCAATCGCTATCGTTACTGGAAGCGAAATCAGGATTTTTTGGATTAATCGAAAGGTTTTTTAAGGCAGACGTTAATAAGTTAGTCATAATTTATACAGATGAATAGTATTCAACAACTATAGTTAAGCTGTAATAATAAATAAGTCCGTAAAAGAAATTCGCAATGCAAGCAGACATTAAGCATTTAGTGAAGGTTTGTTTTCGTTTGAACGAGTGTTGGCGGAAGTAGTGAGAGTACAGGTGTTATTAGAAGAAAAACTGCATACAGCTTTCATATACATAAGTATTAGAAAGTTAAAGATAACTCAACTTCTCTAAAACAAGTAAGCTATACGCTGGAAATTAAACCACCTAGTACCAATGATGTTCACTGTTCAAAAATTGAAAACTTTAAACTGTTGAAATTAATAATGTAAGGCCAATGAGTGTAAGGCATTTTACATTTGAAAAGTTTTTTCAAAATATAGTAAATAAAAAGGTTCATTTTTAAAATGATATTGCTGTTGTAGTTCATTTACGTCACATTAGAGCTGCATAATGGGCTATTGGCGACGGTTTAGGAGATATCCCTGAGGATGATCTGAAGACATTCCATCACAACTTTGATTCTCTGCAGAGGGGATGGCACCTCCTCTTCGGTAGCCCAACAACCTGCACTCGAAGTCGAGCACTTTACTGTAGAACAGTTTAACGAGGACCAATACAGCACACCCTCGGTCCCTACGCAAAATGATCCAAGTGGTCACCCACCCGCACACTGACCGTAGCCAGTGATGCTTGACTTTGGTGATCTGCTGGGAACCGTTTCTTAACGATCAGTCTACTACGAGAATATTTTTAAAATGAAGAAAAATGCTTAGAAACAAACCTATAATGGCGATCGTAACGCTCGAATGCGCCATCTGGGGAGAAGATCGGTTCCATGCCTTGGGCTCTCCCCCCTTCTCTCTCCTCCTCTTTTCAGTTGTATAGGAATGTACCACGATATTTTTCCTTTTCTTAATATTTTTTGCATTTAATTGTTAAAAATATTTTTTTAAATTTCCGTGACACTTTCTTTTAAAGCTATGTTTAATGTAGTTTACAGTTATCTATTCAAAAATCAAGACAGAAACTAACGTACCTCCGTCTTCTATGACTCTCTACACGCTAATGGCACATTTCTTTCGAGTGAGTATTATAAATGTAATAACATAATGGGTATATTTTTCATTAAATGAAAAAAAAAAGAACTTACTTAGGAATGGAAAAAATAATAATTTTAAGTAAAGGATGATTTTATTTACGTTACAACATTGTAAAACAAATAAAAGGAAATGGTTTTCATTAAATATATTTTTTAAATACTGACCATGTTCGGGATTCAAACCCCAGACCCATGGGACTAGACTAGCAATTTGTTATCTCCTCGAACCCTACCGGTTCGACTTATAATTTCTATTATTAATTTTCCATGATTTCTTTAATGCAACCATATTGGGCCACAACCACTAATTTGTAACTGAGCCACATTGTAGGTCCCCTCATTTGATCGCGATAATTTCCTTTGGTATGGCACTATACTATGTTACAATATAATATCTGACCGAGTTTGAAAATTATAGGTTAATATTAAGGGGGATATGGGGCCTCATAATGTATAGTATATGAGCAACAGTTTCCTAATTTTAATGCTTTTATTACCTAAGCACTTAAAAAAATTATATTAAGTAAATGAATATTCAATTTATTTTACAATAACGTAAAAAAATTAATAAAAAATTACTACAATTTAATATAATTTTAAAAATTGGCCACTACCGGGTTTCGTGTCTGTGACCTCCGGGACTAGTAATTTGTTGCTTCTTACCACTAAGCTCTTCCGGTTAAGCTGATTAATTATAACAAGCTTAAGTAATTTCTGCGGTTTGTCAATATAACCATATTTGGTCACATTTTGAGACGCCTGATTTCTCTTTATTTCCTTTGTATGGCAGTATAGTATGTTACAATTTAACCGAGTTTGAGAATTATAGATAAATAGTAACTCCTATCTACTCCAACTCTAGGGGGCCGTTCAAAAAGTACGTATACAAAAATTGAGAAATTTTAACCCCCTCTCCCCTTCGTACATTACCGTACATAAGGTCTTACTCCACCCACTTAGAGTACGTACATTTTATTAGTCTACTCCCCTTTTTCTTAAAAATTAAAATAATTACGTTTTAAATAAAATTAAATATTTATTTAAAATAATTTATTCATTTAAATTAAAGTAAAACAATAACACCCAACTTTATCTTTGAATTAATAAATAAAACAATCTTATCTGATTAACATAATAATTTCCTACAGTCAATCTACAGTATTTTCCCAAGGATTTTCCAAATGCTTCTCGAGAGACATCAATTCAGCTTTACTCTTGTCTGCGACAGATGAAAAATTTAGATTATCTTCATCAACGAGATCATTTTCGATCCACTCTGCATCATCTTCGTTTTCCTGGTTTCGGAGGAAAACCAAAAGTTCTTTCTGTCAACGAGCTGCTACACGAACTGGTCTTACTTTGTTGATTTGCAAAGAAGATTTGCATATTTTCTTGTGATCCTTCAAACAAGTTAAAGATGCAAAATATGTACCACAAGTAGGACAAATTTTGCGTTTAATATCACCTTCTACCGATGGGCATGCTGCATCGTATGGTATTTCTGTGATGGAGTTCAAACCTATTTTTCGATTAACAACAGCTTTTACAATTGGCTCCAACGTTTGAGATAAAAATGATGGGAAAGTTCCTCGTGGTTGATTAATATCAAGTCCATCATCAGTTTGTGCTATGGGCACAGGCGCTGATAAAAATCTGTTAGGCACAAGTTTAAGAATTGAACTCCGAAATTTTGAACAACAGGATTCATCGTTACACTTAACGATTTGCAGTAGATATCTGCTGTTTCTCACGTGCTTACCTTACCAAGTTAGATCTTTTTCTCAAATTTGTGAAGAACGCAGTCGTGAGTTTTCCGGGTGAATGTATTCACTCATAACTGGAAACTTGTCAATTTCTACACCGGACCATATTTCCGATAATACCTTTCCTGCTTCCGCAAAATTTTTCTCCTCGAGAACTTTATCAATCATTACACCTCTATTGCTTAGATGGCTACCAAAATGATCGAGCGGAAGAATCACGCCACTTAGCTCTCTACTTAACGGTGCCATGCGTCTTTCGACTCGATTGTTCGCTCTTCAGGCTATAAATAATGCGTTGAGGTTTTCAGTTAGTCAAGTGAAATCCCCACAGATTTGATTGAATCATCATTTTGTTTTAAAAATCCAGTAAAAGCAGGCAGTTCGAAAATATGCTCAATATCTGCTGCATGCGAATAGGCAGTCGATGATGAATGCTTAGCAGATCTTATATATAAGACTATAGTTATATAAGTAATGACTTATATAAGACTTATATAACTATAGTTATATAAGTCTGTCCCGAGTATACCACTGCACTTTTTTTTATATTTGATTATTTTCAATTCTGATAAGAGCGTACACGGAAGGAATGAGCTTGTGAGATGGAGCTACTACCCAGTCGTGGTCCGGTAATTTAACACGATATTCTACATGCATCAGTAATGGTGATTGCTTGTTTGCAGCAGTTATCCCAATCGGCACTCGGGCTTTATCATCCTGTCTTATGAAAAAAAACTCATTTGGACCCAAAATTTATGCCAACAGTTCCAAATTTTGTATAATTGCAGTAGCAAACTTGGAATCATTATGGGTTTTGTAAGTTTCATTTTGTGCTTTCATCAGTTTCACTCTGTTTGAATATGTCGCTTTCCTTCTCTTGAATTTGATTGCCGTGGAAAGAATCGTAAATAAACGGATGTTTTCACTCGGTATTGGCGATCGAAATGGGCTGCAGGTGGCGTAGATCAGATCTCTTTTCCTATGGCAACACTTCACATGCTTTCCCCATTAGCGTGTGGAGAGTCATAGAGGAAGGAAGTGCGTTAGTTTCTCTCTTGATTTTCACATAGATTGAAATCTTTTAACTAGAGAAACTATAAGGAACTGAAAACTACATTAAACATAGTTCTAAAGAAAAGTATCATGGAAATTTTAGAAAATATTCTTAATAAATAAAAAGGAAAAATATTGAGAAAGGGGAAAATATCGTAGTACATTCCTATACAACTGAAAAGAGGAGGAGAGGGAAGGGCTAAAGGCATGAAACCGGTCTCTCCCCAGATGGCGTATTCGAGTGTTGCGATCGCGAATCAGAAAAAGTTTCGGGGAAAGTTTGATGCTTGCAATTTTTTATTTTGCGAGACAACTTTTTTTAAGAACAGATTTACTCATTCTAACAAGTGGTCGCCGTGTGAAAAAAAATACAAGAACTAACATATGTATAATACATGTGTCGGAAAAAGTCAAATTTAAATTTGGTGTATGCTTATAATGTACGTACTTTGCATAATACCTCCCCCCCCATCGTTCGAAACCGTACAAAATGGCAAATCCCCTCCCCCCCTTCGGGATGTACGCACTTTTCGAACTGCCCCTAGAGCCTTGCCCTAAACACAAGAGAAGATTATTTTATCACATTTAATCCATAAAAAAAAAAAATTACTGAAATATATCTTCGCGCAATATACGTTAGATTTTCTCACACGAGATATTTACTTAATTTCATATTCAGTATCATTCTTAAAAATGTGTGCAGATAAATGAAAATTTTATAATTATCTGATCGAACTATTGAATTAACTAAATGTTATTCACAGAAGTATTTTTATTTCAATTTCAACTATTTTCAAGAGGCGTCGGCTATACTTTAAAAGTAATTTATGTGTTAAATTTTCTTTTTCATTAGAAACTTCATTAATTATTAAGAAAGAGTCGTAGCCTAGGTCTCAATACTGGCTTTTTAAAAGCACTATTTTTTTAAAACGACTTTTTAATCTGACAAAAAATAGTGAAAGGATCATTTTTTTTATTAGAGCATTCATTGACGCCCGGTGGCTGAGTGGTATTACTTCACGCTCTCATGCCACAGGTCCTTGGTTCGATCCTCGGGCCGGTTAAGGTTGACTCAGTCTTTCATCCCTTACATGGGTCGATAACATGAGTACCAAGCATCCTTGGGAACTGAACAATAGGGATCCCAAGTTCGGCTGACCTCCAAATCAGAACATCTACTCTTCCACCCCAGAACTCAAGGTCAAGAAAACCGAGATGGCACAGTAGGCCTTGAACCTTGATGGGCTGCCGCGCTACTGAGAATTTCATTAAAAAATGAGGTTAAGTTAAGAAAGTAGTAGCTATATCTGTATTGAAAAGTTCAACCAAAATTTTAACCGCAAATTGAAAAAGGAAAAGAGAACTATTAAAATTGATTCCATCTCTGTCTTGAGATAAGATAGAAAACTCACCCATATGCTCCCTCGCGTGCAGAGCTCTCGAGTCATAACTTCAATATCGAATCATGTATATTCAGGCTGTGGTTCGTAAAAAGAAAGCACCGTCACTAATAATTGATATGACAGTATGCGGCACCATGTAGCACCATTTACGTTTAAAATTTATACAGCGATTTTAGAAAGGAACAATTATTAATTTAAATAATTACTTCGAAACTAAGTTTTTTTTTCTATAAAAATGCAAAATTGTTCTAAGTAAATACTAAAAAAAAATGCTGAATAAAAATTATTCTAAGTAACCCTTATGCAAACCAACTTAATTTTATCGAAGAGAGATGGGTTTGTTGACAGAAACTTGTGCACAGGTAGTGGTTGCAAAGTCTGCAGCTATCTGCCTAAGAGTGATATTTCTGTTCCTTTTCGCTATTGGGGATACATATCATTCCTCTTTAGGGGTGATGTTCGCACAACGACCAGCTGTACGATATCGTAGAGAATTTCTACTTTAAGCTATTATTTTTAATCGTGATTTGACACTCCCATTACTACGGCCATAGTATTGACACTTTGACCTGCTTCCAGTCGTCTAACTGTTCCTCCATTATCGTAAGAACTCAAATAATATCTTGCTGATATTTTGCACCTAATTATTGCAACGCCACAATGAATTTCTCAGAAATAAGTTCAACAACCCATGGTTCTAGTTTGGTCAAATACCATGAATTTTTGAATGAATGAAGAGATAGGCGATCACAACGCTCGAATACGCCATCTGGGGAGAAGACCAGTTCCATGCCTTTGGCCCTTCTCCCTTGCCCCCTTTCTCTTCTCAGTTTTATAGGAATGTACTACGATATTTTTCCTTTTCTTAATAGTTTTCGTTTTCAATTAATAGAAATAATTTTTTTAAATTTCCACGGTGCTTTCTTTCAGAATTATGTTTAATGTAGTTTTCAGTTCTATATAGTTTTCCAACTAAAAAGATTTTATTCTATATGAAAATCAAGACAGAAACTAACGTACTTCCTTATTATATGACTCTCCACACGCTACTGCTTACCTGTAGCTCATTTCGATCTCCGATTTTGTACACTGCCATTTCGTACTCTTAACGGATACCACGGTGCAATTTAAATTATTATTACTTCGAAATACTATATAATTACTTCTAAGTTTCTATTTCTATAAAAAATTTATCGAAATAAATTATTGCTTTCATTTGAATTATTATATTCAATCATTTGAATTAAATATTGGATTATAAATTAATGGGCATATTAAAGTGATATGGTGTTGCTGCAATTAACACCATATTACTTTAATGCCTCGTAAATAGAAAGAATTTTAAAATATACTTCGGAACAAAATCAAATTACTTATTTGAGTGTTATTTATTTATTTTTAATACTTTGCCGATGTTGGTTTTTCCTTCAGTTATTTTAAGAATTTTAAATAGGTTTTATTCAACTTAAATGTAACCCTAACTTTAAAATATAAATCTAAATTCATTAGTGTTTCTAGATAAGTGAGAGAAGGTATATACACTGGTGTGCAAAACTTAAGCAACAAGTGGTTTTTCGGCCACAGCTCCCCAACAAAGTTAAGATAGCCATGAAATTGCAGTATAATATGCACGTAATTCAGTAGAAAGATTATTTGTATTCAAATTTTGGAAATAAAACGTCGTAGGTGATGTAAGTGTACGTAAACTTTGTGGGTCGGCGCGTGCAGGTCAAAGCTGTGATAAAAGGATGAAGAGCACCGTAGTTAAAGACATTCGCTGCAAGTGCAAGTGATTTGTTTTGTGAAACATGTCTTCAAAAAATCATTTAGACGACTTTACTCGAGGAAGAATGATAGGGAAGCTTGAGGAGGGGCGTAGTGTGACCAGTGTCGCCGAAGAGTTCGGGATCAACAAAAGTGTTGTTTCTCGTGCTTGGAATGCCTTTAAAACTACTGGTACAGCTGTTCGGAAGGTTGGTGGTGGCCGTCCAAGGAAAACAGCACCAAGAGATGACCGTTACATTGTCCTCCAGACGAAAAGAAACCGTTTTCAGTCAGCGAGCGCCATATTTCAGCAACTGTGCACAGCCACAGGACGACAAGTATCAAGATTTACAGTGGCCAGATACCTCCACAAAGGTGGCTTATTTGCTAGACGTCCTGAACGCTGCATATCTTTAAAAGTTAGCCATCGGCGGCACCATTTAGAGTGGTGCAGAGAACACGAAACCTGGACATCTCATCAATGGAGTCGCGTCCTCTTCACAGATGAGAGTCGTTTTAGTGCTACAAGCGATTCTCATCGTCAGTTGATCTGGAGAGAGGTTGGAGCTCGATTTCATCCCAATAACATCGCGGAAAGAGATCGTTAAGGTGGTCCTGGAGTTGTCTTCTGGGGTGGCATTATGTTGAACGGGCGGACTGAGCTTCAGATCTTCGACCGAGGTTCTGTAACTGGAGACCGCTACTGCAATTAGGTAATCCTACCCCATGTGCGTCTGTTCCGAGGGGCCATTGGACCAGACTTCATTTTTATGGATGACAATGCCCGGCCACACCGTACTGCTTATGTTCAAGAGCTACTGGAAAGTGAAGATATCACACGAATGGATGGGCCAGCTTACTCTCCAGATCTAAATCCCATAGAGTATGTGTGGGATGCATTAGGGAGACGTCTTGCGGCACGACAGCATCCTCCTGGTAACACCCATCAGCTGAAAGATGCGTTAAAGGAGGAATGGAGACGTTTTACCCTAAGAACTCTTGGATAATCTGGTGCTTAGCATGGAGAAACGATGCCAAGCAACAATTACAGTAAGGGGAGGGTATATCCCATACTAGGGAATATTTGCCAGTTGTACTTACGCTTCTTCAGGCAATCATGGGTAACGCCACTATATGTCAAATAAAGCCTTTTTTTGTTCCATACCCTACTTTAAGCTTTATGTTCATTTCTGCGCCATTATTCTTTTACCATCGTTTAAGTACAAAATAAAGTACATCATATTCAAATTTCATGTCAATCGGATGATTTCTTGTAGAGTTATGACAAAAAACGCACTTGTTGCTTAAGTTTTGCACACCAGTGTAAAATTTTATTAACAGATAAGTCACGAGAAAATGAAGAAACGCAACTCTAAAATGGTGGTAACTCTGAAAAAAATATTTTAGTCACTGATTGTTCGGGTTTTTTTTGGCAATTTAAATTTAACGAACTTCCACTTTTTCATATAACCTCTTAGCCATTGGGATACAATGATCACAATGTTGTCCAGGGAACGCCAAACGTGGAGGCGAGGTTATTTTAATTCTCACTGCTAAAACACTGAGATATTTGATGGTGTAAAAAAGGTCATTTTTTTGTATCACATGCATCTACAATTATCTGTGAAGCTTACTAATTTTTAAATTTTGTCATAGAATACAGAACCTTTATATACCTTTATATACTAATATATACTTTGTAATATTTCTGTAAAATTTACATTGAAAACTCTTTAGATGTAGTTTTCACTGGGTCTAAGAGCAAACTGTTACTTTGTGTTTAGCAGTCAAAATAGTTCCCCAAGAAGGCTGTCATACATATTTATAAATGGCCAGAACAACAACAGCCCTCCGAGGAGTAAAAGAATCGTCGATTCCGTACATTCCATGTAAATATATTCTTACAGGGTAGATCTATGAATTCTACCACATTCAAATAACAGTGTAAATAAAAATAACAAAATAAATACAGTAGCATAAATAACTACTGAACACATAATTTTGATAACCAGAATGCCAAATGAAACTTAGATATTTTAATGCAAAACAATATCAAACAAAAGCCGAAATGATGTCAGGTTAAATTTTGCTTAAACACTAAACTTATAATGATAAACTTATCTAGTACTTAAAACTACACATGCATGTATGCAAGTTGTTCTTTGCAAGAATTTAGAATTCAAGAGAGCCAAAGGAAGAATTGCATAAATAAACTCTGAAGAGACATAAAGACATGGAAACGACAGAAACGACGATTTTGTCCTATACTCCTCTAAATATTTTTGAAAATGTGGAATAGTAAAGCAATTGTTTATGAGTGTATTAATTCGAATATTTGTTCAAACTAATTTTATTTATTTAATTTTCTAAGTGTGCATTTGATTTAATCATTAGGTTTTTGATTTCATTTTAATTTAAATAACATGGTGTACTTTTGTGGAATTCGTTTAAATAACTTGAACATCTTATGCTTTTACATATGCGTTAAAATTCATTACAAAATAGGAGGGGGGGGGAGCGAAATTGATGTCAAATATTCTTTATCTCGTAATTTAACTTTTGAGTGACAGTAAAAGCAAGTAAAGTAAAATACGTATTTATTTATAAATATAGCTATTTAAAATTTAAAAAAAAAGTGGCATCAAATTTCATTGCACTTTTTATATGGCTTAGGCTTTTATAGCCAAAAACATAAAACGTACTAACAATAGTTTTAACTAAAAATAATGCAGTACTATCGTGGTACACAATACTTTTCGCCAGTTTAGCCGCCACAGTATAAACTTTTTGGTTTCTATTATAGGCTTACAGTAAAATGTACTAGCAATATACAATACTTTTGGGAAGTAAAACTACGGTGCGAACTTATTGGCTACTAAATCAGTTTGCCTTAAAATGACTTAGAAATAATTTTAACTGAAGCAAATAATGTGGTACTACTTTGTTACACAGTCTCTTTGGCAAATTAAAATACAATAAGAATATTTTATTTACTAAAACGCCAAACCGTAGAAGGAGCATTATTCAACGAAAATGAAAAGAAAATATAGTAATGATCAACAAAGTTTGGAAAATGTATAATATTGAATTACAAAACAAAAAAATTTCACCAAGATTAATCTAATTGCTAATTCTGCGCTTATAAAGTTGAATTTGATATTTAGTGGGAAATAAATCTCGAGACACTTTAATTTAATCTTTGCTATAATAAGATCATTATTAGAATTAACTTTTTAATATTAACATAAGTATGAATTGAAATGAATTTTATCTTATTTACTGTAGTTTAGATTCACCTTTTAAAATTGCTTACAGATGCTATTTATTTTTTCTGTATTAAATTTTTTTATTTTTATTTCGCTGTTTAATTAGTGAAAAGGTTTAAAGGTACGTACCACTTTAAATAAAAAATGTTTACTAAATGAGTAACTTTACTATTCCGGTTCGTGATAATTCTAGTTTTAGTTTAACGGTTACCTGGAAAATAAAATACTTATTAGACATCTATAATCAACAAGAAAGACTAATTTTCAAACTTTTTAAAGAAAAAAGAAAATATAATGTTAAAAAAATTGAGAAATTGTAAGATTAATTTAATTGCTTAAAATTTTATCAACTTTCAAATAAGCAATTTTAATGGACCGCTAAAAGCAAATGGATGATTCCGAATAATTTAAAAATCAGTAGAAATGAAATTGAGTCACAAAAAATGTAATTTTTGACAATAATGAGTTAAACCTATGATTTTTGAAATTTTTTACAATAAAAAGAAGAGGAGAAACTATGTTGTATTAATTGCGAAAATGAAAAATCTAAGAATCATTTAATTGCTTGAAATTTTATAATATTTCAAATAAGAAAATCTAATAGATCGGCAAAAGTCAATATACGATTCTAAATATTTTAAGAATTAATAAAAATGATATTGAGCCATCGAAAAACGAATTGATTATAATAAATTCACATTGAACTAATAGTGTAACAAAACATTGAACAAAAATATCTAAGGAACAAAGTAGGAATAGAAATCCAGAGCAGTGTAGAGTTCATAAAGGGTCATTAAAATGTCCCAAAAACAGGAAACTGAAAAGACTTTGTAAACAAAGTAAAGAAACCAGTAAAAAACCTTCAACTCGTAAAAGACTAAATTCAACCTTTGAAAAAAATCCACCTCGGCTTTTAAACCATTCAACTTCCAAGAGTACTTAGTACCAACATAAATCCAAAAGAAGAGATCATACAAGCATTTCAGCTGAAAGAATGAAACAACGTCAAAAAAAGATGAATACACAAAACTGAAGAGGGAGTAAAAAACCATGAAAACAAAGTACAAAACGTTGAAATCCATCGTAGAAATAGCAGTTTTTTTAAATAACTTTGAGTCACAATAAAACTTGTTAAGTTTCAATGGCAGTGTCTCAAGTTAAAAAGAAAGAATCTATAATATTAGAATTCTATCATGTGATCAGTTTACAACATTTTCATTCGTCAAGACACATAAGGCGATTTTACAATATTTTGATTGGCTAAAGCAATTGGTGAAACTCACCAATTTTTTTGATTGGTCAAACGAATCATATGAAGTTTAAGAAAGTAGGGCTAACATAAGCACAAAATTATTATTTGTTATAAAATTACTATGCTTCAATAGACAAGCGACTAGGGGAAGGACAATTCCACAATGTTAAAAACTTAGAGTTTCGTCGGAAGAGTGAAAATAGGGAAAGAGGGAAATTACACTGAGAATATTGGGGATTTTTTTGTTCGCTTCCTTGGCGTATTGGTTAAATTTCAAAGGTTTACCGTCACCGTTCGCATTTGTTTTTATGTTTATTTTTTGCGACGTTTGCTGTCATTTTCGAACGCGTATAAAATATGTTATTTGTTGAATTTATTCGTTACGTCATTGCTTTTATTATTGTATCTGTTTTGCTTTTATTTTTGCTTTTATTTATTTTTTTTTTTTTTTACTTTAAAGTTAGTTAGATCTTAATATATGTATGTTGCCGGCATTGTATAGAATACTGGATGTTTTTAGGCAAAGTATAAAATGTGAGAATTATGCCGGCCAATGGTACTTGATCTTAAAAAAACATCCGTGTAGGGTATACCGGGCAAATATATACCGGGCAGTGGCACTTGACCTTAAAAAAGCATTAGTGTAGCGTATACCGGGCAAATATATACCGGGAAATGGCACTTGACCTTAAAAAAACATCAGTGTAGGGTATGCCGGGCAAATATATACCGGGCAATGGCACTTGACCTTAAAAAAACATCAGCGTAGGGTATACCGGGCAGTGGCACATATACTAGGCCTAGTTGACTAGACTTTTGGTAAACGTCTGAAATATATACAAGGTCTAGTTAAGTGCCACTGCCCGGTATACCCTACACTGATGTTTTTTTAAGGTCAAGTGCCATTGCCCGGTATATATTTGCCTGGCATACCCAACACTGATGTTTTTTTAAGGTCAAGTGCCACTGCCCGGTTTATACACGGAATTCTTTTCACGATCTCCCCCCCCCTCACGCTCCTCCAACATCTACAGAATTGCTGGAACAGCGACCGATAATTGTCAACAGTACTGAGGTACGTACCTCTCTGCATAAAAAACGTACTTTGAAGATAAAAAAAATCAAATCTGACTGTCTTCTCTGTAAAGCCTAATAATCAGTTCTTTCTTTTTTGATGACCCTATAGTTAAGTTTTTTTTTTTGTTTCAGAAAATCCCGCCAAAATTTTACTTCCAATGTTGGCGCTAAAATAAGGCGATATTTTGCTAAGCTGAAGCTCTCACCACCAACGTTTTCCCGATATCGAGCTCATTTTCCCCTTTCTAAATTTTCTAAGTCCGTTTGTATTATGGAATCGTCCTGTCCCTAGTCGCTTGTCTTCTATAAATATTTTATTGAGATTTTCGATTACAGGGTAAGAAACAGCTTATCGTACATCTGTAGAATAACTTAAAAAAAAATTTTTTTTTGAAATGTATTTAAAACAAACATATTATATTATTTATCAAAATATTTATTTGAAATTATACTCATTTATTAACCATATATTGAGTTAGATGAGGTTATGAAATTTAAAACAATGTAGGATAAGTGCAATGACGCATTGCATCTAGTCATTATAAGTCAATTTTAATAATAAAAATATTTATATTCGTTTGATTTTTTTTATTTTTTATTTCATGACATTTATTTTTTAAAAATGTAGTAACTGTAAAGGAATGTTTTATTGATAAAATGAACTTGAAAAAATAAGTTTGAGAGGCGTAGCAAAATTACATGGATAAATTTCATTCCAAGTTTGTAGATAAAGCATCGCGTTGTTGTTAATATACAGAGAGGAAATTGACCTACACTTTTTATCTCACCATGTAACTTTTCTAAGTCTCTAGGTCAGGGATGGGCAAACTTTTTTGGTCGTGGGCCAAAAATCTAGAAAAAAAAAGTTTGGTGGGCCGAGTAAAAACTTCTGAAATAAAATAAAGTCAATCCCTCATTGAGTGCATGTCACTCTACATCAACTTTGCGATTTTTAGTTGCCATTTTGGGATAAAAAATGTTTACAAATAACTCCAAAAGGCAGTAGCCATTTTATACATTTAATAATTTCACCATTATTTACAATGACGTTGCATGTGTGCAACCTTTCCATACGCAGTAAATTATGTTAGAGCTCGAGCCGACAGAAAAATCCGTTCGTTGGAACTTAAAACGCGTAGTCAGCCTCATGTGAAGTACAATTCACCTAGATTCCATATGTCTGCTCCTCGAGAAAGACTAGTTGGAGCTAATCTACAGCTATTCTATAAAGAACTTTTGCTTTCAACATTTTACCAGTTAAAGCTGTTTGTGCTAACTATTTTAATTAATTTATGTTTTGTAGAACAAAAATAAAGAAAGTGGAAAGGTCATCAGTACTTTGTTAAAAAAGAAAGAACAAAAATAGCTTTAAACAAAGTAGATATATTCGCCACTGATCAGCTAGTTAAAATTCTGTCCGCGGGCCGGATAAAATCTTCCGGCGGGCCACAGTTGGCCCGCGGGCCGTAGTTTCCCCATCCCTGCTCTAGGTAAAAAGTTTGAATAACTATTTACTTTAAGTAGGATACTAATTATTAATTAGTTTCATTAATTAATAATTTTTATTTAAAAATAAATAATAATAATGAATTCGAATTTATAAAATTATTAGAAATTTTTATTAATTACTACTTAAGTTACTGAATTGCACTTTATTTTTATTTTTCTCCAATGGTGTAGGACAGTGTTTCCCAAACTTATGAATTTTGTGTACCCTTTCTAAATTTTTCGTAACTCTGTGTACCACTACTAAAACAAAGAATGTATTTTGTACTAAAAAAAAATTGCACAAAAGTAAAATATCACAGCCGGCTGTTGACACCACTAATTATTAACTGTTGACTCTGCAAAAAATAGCCAATAGAAATATGCATAAAATCATGAATTTTCATGGCTAGATATGGTTTTAACTAAATATTTTTGAAATTTGCGTTTGTTACAAGATATTTCGCATAAGAACGCGTACCCCTGCCAAACTGTTCCCGTACCCCTGAGGGTACGCGCACCACACTTTGGGTAACACTGGTGTAGGAAAAGAGCAAAGTGTCACAAAATGACAAGCAACATGAATTATAAAATGCTATAATATCCGAATAAAAAATAATATAATTTACTATAGAACAATGCAAGATATAGCTCAAAATGAATATATTATAAAAGCAAATTGAAGTTTACATTTTTCTACATCCTTTAAACTATGTTTAAAAGTTGACAAGAAATCCAAACCACACGCTCAAAATCTTTCTGCACATTCTGTAGTTGTAAAGGCTGGTTACAGGGTAACAGGCCGCCCAAGGAACATTAAATTTCTTACGTTTTATTCACTCTGATGTATTTTTCTCGGGTTGGTTTGACTTTTCATGGACGAGAAGTTGACCGGGAGCTTTAAATACAATTGAATTAAAATCACTAAATCTAAATCATACAAGCAATCAATGTCCCCCTTTCCTCAGGGAGGATCGACCTGTCCTTGGTGATAAAAAGTTTGGGGAGCACTGGTTTAAAATAAAATGAACATTCATTAGAGTTGAGGTGAGTTCCCAGGCCTGTTCTTTTAAATTAAACAAATGTATAGAATTCGTTTGTTTTCAGTTACTAAAAATATACAACAAAAAAATGTAAAAATAAAAAGTTTATAAATCTATAAATTAGTGACAACAATAATACATTTTATTATATATTTTTTCAATGTGAAAAAATATAATCTCAATGATACATATCTTTTTTTATATCGAAATATGACCTTTCAAACTGCTTTTTCGATATTTCAGTAAATTTATTCCATTCAATTCTGTACCATACTTCCACCGATATTTAACATTTATTCAACAATAAGCACTAAACATTGGTTTTCTCAATTTTTTATGAACTTAAGATTGTTTCAGATCAATCACTCTTCGAGTTGGTTTGCATAAAAGCGATTTTAGTCATTATGAAAGCTAACTTTAGATTACAAATAATTAAATAATTTTAATGTAGGGCTAAAATTATCAATGTGAACCTTGAAGCCTGAAAAAAATTTAAATAGCATGATAAAAACTTGATCTGTTGATTTGATCTTGAAAAGCGAAAGAAACTAGCTTAAATGGCGAAAAATAATATTGATATAAATTCAGCAGCTTTAAATCTAAGGCATACAAGAATAAACTGACATTGTGTTTCAAATAAGTTCCATAAAAAAAAAATTTAAATGTGCTGATGTAATTACCAATTTTTTTACCAATTTACAAATAATTTAATTCAAAAGCACCTCATTAAAGAAGAATCCTAATGCAATGAGCTTTATTTTATTCATGTATTAAAAATAATAGCTCTAAACACGATGGAATTAGTTTTATTCCCATAAGGCATAAGTTTCAAAGGTTTGTATAGTTATTTAAATGAACTCTGAACAAAAAAACTTATTAAAACATTGGTTGATAAAATTGTTTTAATAGCTTTAAGAAAAAATTAGATTTTCCGCAAATGCTGAAAAGGATGAAAAATGGAATCAAAACGGGCTCTGGGGAAAATGGAGCCAAATGGATACAGATGTTATTGGCACTACATATTTAAGCAGCCACTCATTTGAAGTATTGGCTAACAAATTTAACAATTTAGCACATAATATTAACACTGTTATTAGTACAATTAGATGCTTCATAAATAAAGAATGTTAATATTTGATTCATGCCAGTTCAAATAATCGCCAATTGTTTAGTGTTAATTGCTTTTTTCTTCAATAAATTGCCGAAACCTTTTTCAGTACTTTTAAACAGATTTAATGCATTTTAATGGCTACTCCAACAATTTAAAGATATTTAGCAGTCTTTTCATTTATAAATCAGCCGATCTGCTAATTTTACTTACATATTGTTGAGGATTTATAATAACAGATGGCGCTGAGCGCAAACAATTTTCTTATTATTTTTTCTTCTCTTCTTAAGTTTCAGTTTGGATTTAACCACTGAACCACAATGAAATAAAATCCTTTTAAATATTACAATTTGTGTAATTATTGTAGAATTCGAATCATGGTTCACCGGCCGAAAAATAGGCCACCTGCATGAAATGTAAGTTAACATTTGTTTTGTTTTGGTCTCCCTTAAGTCGGTAATTTATTTTTGATATTTTATTGTATTAATTGTATTGTATTTGTTATAGTAACGCGCGAGCTGTTTATAATGGATGATTTTGAAAAATTAAAGTTCAAAAGAGCAGTAATCAGACAGCTGATTACAAAATTAATAAATAAAGTTGACAAATCGTTATTAGAAACATTTCCTGATTATCCTGATTTGTATGATTCACTAAATCAGTTAATTGAAAAAAACGGAACTTTAAAGGCTCTTGATTTGAAAATTGAAAATTATTTTGATAAGAGCGAGGAATTAGAGAGTGAAATCATACAAAGTCAAGAGTATCAAGATCGAGTAGTGGCTTATAAAGGCAAAATTGAAAGATATTTACTGAAATGCCAGACTACAAGACAGGAAGTAACGCTTAATAGTGGTAACAATAATTTACAAGAAAATATAACTTATAGAAATATCTCGCACGTTGCTAACGTTAAATTACCTAAATTGGAGATAAACAAATTTTTTGGTGATGCTTGTGAGTGGCACAGTTTCTGGAATAGCTATAACATAGCTATACATAGTAATGAGAGTCTTAAAAAAATTGATAAATTAAATTATCTTAAGATGTATTTAGGGGGAGTTGCTTTAAGTGCAATTTCTGGATTCTCATTAACTGAAAGTAATTATGATTCTTCTATTAAGTTGCTTACCGAAAGATTTGGTAGGCAAGATTTAATTATTAGTAGTCATATGAATAAACTTTTATCAATTAATTATGTAAGAAATTCATATGATATTAAAGCTCTACGTAAGTTCTATGACGAATGTGAAATCCACATTCGCAGTTTGCAATCAATGAATGTAACAAAAGATAGTTATGGTAATTTACTCTGTCCTGTTATTTTACAAAAGCTACCAGAGGATTTAAATTTAGATTATAATAAAAATAGAAACTCAAGTGTAGATTTTGACATTGATGAATTAATTTCATTTATTAGAAAAGAGGTAGAATGTAGAGAAGCCTCACATGTGTTGTCTAATAGTTCTAAAAAACTAAGTGTTCATTTCGAAACACAGCAACGGTCGGAGAGCCATAGTAAACATAATTATAATCGGAAGTTCTCATCTTCCTCAGCATTAGTTTCGGCATCTAACAACATATTTTGTTTGTTTTGTAATTCCAAAAATTATGAATCGAAAGATTGTTCTCTGACCATCGAAGAAAAAAAACAAACGCTGAAAGATCAATTTCGCTGTTTCCGGTGCTTAAAGAAATATCACACATCCATAAAATGTTGGAATAAATGTATTTGCACATTATGTAAGAAACCGCATAGCGAATTAATTTGTGATAAATCAGCAATAAATAATGAGTCGAAAGAGAAAAACGATACTTTGGCATCCGTTACAGCTTCATGTGTTTCGAAACGAAAACAAAATGAAATGATCTATTTACAGACTTCTTTAGCGTATTTGATTTATGGTAATGTAAAGAAGTTGGTTAGAATTTTATTTGACTCTGGTAGCCATCGCAGTTTTTTGAAACGGGATATTTGTAATGAGTTGAACCTCAAGACCATTAAAACTGAACGGTTGCATGTTTTCGGTTTTGGAGAAAAAATTTCCAAGGGGTGTTCTTATGATTTAGTGAAAGTGAATCTTCAGAACAAAAACGATAAAAAATTAAATGTGTGCATTGAAGCATTTGTAGTAGAAAAAATAACGTGTGGGAAAATAGTCGCACCCCATGAGAGAATTAAACAATTAGCAAGGAAAAATAATATTTTTCTTTCGGATACCGGAGAAATTGCTGATATAGACATTTTGATCGGCGCCGATTTCCTACATGACGTAATCTTTGATACGTCTTTGAGGCTGGGAAAAGGGCTCGTTGCAGCCGATAGTTTATTTGGTTTTGTGGTTCAAGGGAGATTCATGAATAATTGCCAATTAAGTAGGATTGTAAACAATATTATAATATCTGATGTTGATTATTCTTTGTTTTGGAACCTTGAAGGATTAGGAATAAATACTATGAGCAAAGAAAATGGTGATAATAAAAGTGAATTGTTAAAAGGTTTTAATTCTGATTTGCATTTTGAAAATAATAGGTATAGTGTGCGACTTCTCTGGAGACCAAATACAAAACATTTGTTAAATGATAACTTTGAGCTGGCTTCAGAGAGGTTTGACAAATTAAAGAGGAGATTTAAAAATGATAAATCCTTGTTTGAAGAATATAAAAAAGTTATAAAAACTTACGAAAATGAAGGGATAATTGAGAAAGTTAAAAACACTGATCCCCAAAATTATAAACAATGTTATTTACCTCATAGGGCGGTTATAAGAAACGATAAACTAACTAGCAAATTAAGGATTGTATTTGACGGTTCCGCGCATAAGAAAAATGAATTGTCTCGTAACGATTGTTTGTATATTGGGCCAAATTTATACCCAGATATATATGAACTTATGCTAGCGTTTCGGGAAAACAAGATTGCTTTTATAGGGGACGTTCAACAAGCTTTCTTACAAATAGGGATTAATGTAGAAGATCGAGATGTCACAAGATTTCTTTGGTCAGATGACCCCGATAATGATTCGTCTACAGTAATTTATAGATTTTGCCGCGTACTATTTGGTATCAACTGTAGCCCTTTTCTCTTAGCGGCTACTATTAAAGAGCATATTAAAAAGTTTGCAAAATCAAAGCCTCTTGCGTATGAATTACTAAATGAAAGGGTATATGTTGATGACGTCATAGGGGGAAGTGACAGTACAGATACAGCATTTCAAATAAGTTCTGATTGTGTTGAAATATTTCGGGATGCGGGCATGGTATTGAGAAAGTTTCAAACAAATGATAAAAAATTACGTGGATTATGGAAGAATGCAGGTATAGATGTTCAGAATGAAAAGGAATCGTTAGGTCAATCAGGCTTTCCATTTAAAGTTTTGGGAGTTTGTTGGGATCCTGAAAAAGATCTATTTTACTGTGAGTTCAAATATCTGTTAAAATTGATAGACACAGGGCAAATAACAAAACGATTTATTTTGAAAATCATTGGGCGTATTTTTGATCCAGTAGGATTTTTGGGACCCTTTACAATGCTTCTAAAATCTCTAGTTCAAAGCATTTGGAAAAGCGGATTGGAGTGGGATCAAGAGCTACCCTTAGATATGGAAAATCAATGGCGCGAAATATGTAAACAATTCGGTGAACTTAATGATTTGAAAATAACGCGTTATTATTTTTTCGAAGCAGGTAACAAAGAGGTTATAAGTTCACAGTTACATATCTTCTCTGACGCCAGCTTAAAGGGTTATGGTACAGTAGCATATATCAGATCAGAAACTAGTGATGGGCATATTTCTACATGTTTTGTTTCAGCTAAAAGTAGAATTGCGCCCCTCAAAATGATTACATTACCACGACTTGAGCTACTAGGTGCCCTCCTCTCTGCTAGATTATTTCGAACTATTACTAGAGCCATAAAAATTCCGTGTGACAGTTTCTTTTGGTGCGATTCCTCTATTGTGTGTTGTTGGATAAAAACTCCTGCCATTCGTTTTAAACAATTTGTGCGTAACCGATTGAAAGAAATTCAAGAGATTACTCAACCTAAGGACTGGTTCCACTGCCCCGGAATTGACAATCCTGCCGATCTTATTAGTAGAGGTGCTTCCATGAGTATATTGAAGAATTCCGACATTTGGTGGAAGGGGCCACCTTGGTTGTCGCTTCCGACCGAAATGTGGCCAGAATTGAAACTCTTCAAAGAAAATGATGAACAAATTGAGTATCGTAAAAATGAAGTCACCGTTATGAAATGTGTAGATGGTGAAGAACTTGAGTTGATAAATATCGCTAACTTTAGCAACCTCGAAAAAGTTGTTAGAATCATAGCGTGGGTAGTGCGATATTTGAACTGTTTAAAGAAAGTTAAGCCGAATATGGACACTCTGACTGCAGAAGAGCTCCGAAATTCTGAAGATATACTAGTAAAGCTTACTCAAGCAAAATTCTTCGAAAGTGAGATACGAACTCTCCAATCTAGTTTGCCTATTCCAGCTTCTTCTACTATTTTCAATTTAGCTCCTTATCTTGATGAAAAAGGTATCCTGAGAATTACGGGAAGATTGGGCGAAGGAGATTATTCTTTTGATGAGAAAAAGCCTATAATCATACCAAGGCAGTCTAAATTTACACAGTTGCTTGTTAAGCGAGAACACGAAAATGTATTTCATTCTGGAGTAGAAAGCACTCTAGTACAAATTCGGAGAAGATTTTGGGTGCCTAAAGGAAGACAATTAGTAAAAAAGGTTGTCTCGAAATGTTTGATTTGTCGCAGATATACAGCCAAGCCTTCTACCCAAATGACTGGACAGCTTCCAAAAGATCGAATTAGTGAAACTCCTGCTTTTACCGTATGCGGAAATGATTTTGCCGGACCAATCTACATCAAGGGTGAAAATGGAATAAAGAAATCATATATAGCCTTGTTCACATGCGCAGTCACGAGAGCAATACATCTTGAATTAGTCACAGACATGTCTACTTCGACTTTTCTGCTCGCATTCAGAAGGTTTCTCTCTAGAAGAGGTGGTTGTCATACAATCTACTCTGACAACGCCAAGACTTTTAAATGTACTGATAAAGAGCTTCAGAGATTATTTGATATTTTGGAGAATTCCGAATTCAAAAACTTTCTTGCTGCTAAAAGAATATCCTGGAAATTCATCGTCCAACTTGCCCCTTGGTGGGGAGGATTTTATGAAAGATTGGTGAAAAGTGTCAAAGAGCCTCTAAAGAAAATACTTCGAAAAGCTCTCTTAAATTTTGAAGAGATGACCACTATATTGACTGAAATCGAAACCGTCGTTAATCTTCGACCCTTGTCCTACGTCACTAACGAAATTGGTGAACCGGAAATTCTTACCCCATCACAATTTTTAACCCCTGGTAAAGAAAAGGCAGAGTATCCAGCCCATTTCATAGAAACCATCCATAGAGAATCCACCAAAAAGATTCTTATAAAAAGAAAAGAATATCAAGCTACATTATTGGCTAATTTATGGAAGCGTTGGAAGGAGCGCTATTTGTTTAATTTGAGATCTGCACACAACTTTACTTCTCCTAACGTAACAAAATGTTTGAAAGTGGGAGATGTGGTTTTGATGGAGGGCACCACAAAATCAAAACTATTATGGGACATAGGTATCATAACAAAAGTATTTCAAGGGCGTGATGGACTTGTAAGATCTTGCCTTATTCGCAAATCCAACGGCGAATATAAACGCCCAGTACAACTTATTTATCCTTTAGAACTCAATGACTGAAATGAACAATGATAAACTTTAATAGTTTATGTTTTTTATTTTCTTTTCTTTCA
The DNA here is from genome assembly GCF_982258835.1 of Parasteatoda tepidariorum. Taxonomy (NCBI): domain Eukaryota; kingdom Metazoa; phylum Arthropoda; class Arachnida; order Araneae; family Theridiidae; genus Parasteatoda; species Parasteatoda tepidariorum. Next base: position 88,417,105 of record NC_141755.1, on the reverse strand, counting down.
AGTGAATATTTGCATCTCATTTCAAATTTATTTACATTTAAATGTTATTTTTTTAAAATATGTTTAGGTTATTTTTGTCTAATTTTTATGTTTAAAATTTTAGTGAACTCGGAGGAGTTCAAGTGGGGAGTGTTGAGGATTTATAATAACAGATGGCGCTGAGCGCAAACAATTTTCTTATTATTTTTTCTTCTCTTCTTAAGTTTCAGTTTCGATTTAACCACTGAACCACAATGAAATAAAATCCTTTTAAATATTACAATTTGTGTAATTATTGTAGAATTCGAATCACATATATGTGAAAACGAAGAAGCATAACTCTAAAATGGTAGTGACTCTATTAAAAATGTTTTAGCTACAACAAAAATTCTTATTTATTAAGTTCTTAGATTGTTTTATCAACACTAAATTTATCTAATTTTCCACTTTTTCATATAACCTCTTAGCCATTGTGGTACAAAAGAATCTTTGCCTATAATTTCTGTATTGTACCACAATGTTGCCCAGGGAACGCCAAACGAGGAGGCGAGGTTATTTTATTCTAATTGCTTAAACACTTGGAACAATATTTGATGATGTACAAAAGGTCAATTTTTTTCTACATCATGAGCATCTGTAAAAATGACAGCTTTTGAAGTTTTGTCATAGAACACAAAGTCAATCAGATGTGTTCCAATTTCTTATCTTTTTTTTTTACCACATTGGAAGCGCAATGGTTACCTACGGAAGAAGTAGTCGCTGGATCTTATAGAGCAGTTGTCATTTTAGTGTTAGTGTTTAGCAATCAAAATAGTTCCCCAAGAGGGCTGTCAGACAGATTTATAAGTAGCCAGAACACGAGCAACAGCCCCCCGAGGAGTAAAAGAATCGTTAATTCCGTACATTCCATGAAAATATATTTTTACAGAGTAAATCTATAAATTCTGCCACATTCAAATAACAATGAAAATAAAATAAACACAGTAGCATAAATAACTACTGAACACATAATTTTGATAACCAGAAGGCCAAATGAAACTTAGATATTTTAATATAAAACAATAAGAAACAAAAGCCAAAATGATGTTAGGGTAAATTTTGCTTAAATACAAAACTTAGAATGATAAACTTATTTAGTACTTTAAACTACACATGCATATATGCAAATCGTTCTTTACAAGAATTTTGAATTCAAGAGAGCCAAAGGAAGAATTGCATAAATAAACTCCGAAGAGACATAAAAACATGGAAATGACAGAATCGCCAATTTTTTCCCATACTCCTCTAAATATTTTTTGAAAAGGTGGAATAGTAAAGCAATTGACTTAAATGTTAATTTAAAATCTATTAATTTAAATATTTGTTGAAGCTAAACTTATTTATTTATTTTTCAGAATGCACCGTTGATCTTCGAAATAAATCTCTTACTTCATTTTAATTTAAATAAAAAGCATGCTCATTTTTTGTAGAATTTGATCAAAAGGCATGAACATTTAATTCATTTACAAATGCGATAAATTCATCATAAAATAGGATGAAGGTATGCAATTAAAAGATGACGAAATTATTTATATTATAATTTTTGAGAAACGGCATAAGCATGTGAGGTAAATATCTAATACAAGCGACTTAAAAAATTAAAATGGGACATTATATTTAATTCATCTTTAAATAAGACTTTTATAGATAAGAATACTAAATGTGCCAACAATTATTTTAAATGAAAATAATGTGGTACTACAGATATGTACTACAGGTGTACTACATGTAGTATAATAGGTACTACAGATAGATGTGTATAATACTTTTGGCAAGTTTACCTACGATATGAACTTTTCGGGTAGTAAATAGATTTATCATAAAATGCTCTAATAATAATTTTAAGAGAATATAATGTTGTACTACTGTGACATACAATTCTTTTGGGAAGTTTAGCTAAGATAGGAACTTTTTGGTTACTAAGTAGGCTTACTGAAAAGTATGCAAGCAACAAAGCCAATACTTGTTTATTAAAAATAATGTTGTACTACTACGGAATGCAAACTTTTTGGAGAGTTTACTGATAATATGAACTACTTGGTATCAGAAACGCTTGACGTGAAGTGTACTAGCAATAATTTTAATTGAAAATATGCGGAAGTACTGCAGTGGGCAATATTTTTGGCAAGTTTAACTAAGATGTGAAATATTTGGTTACTAAATCAGCTTGTCGTAAAACGTACTATTAATAATTATAAATTAATATGGTACTACTATGATATAAAATCCTTTTTGGTTAATTTAAATACAATATGAATTTTTCGATTATTAAATCAGTTTGCCTTAAAATGCACTATTAATAATTTTAATCTGGTAATGACTACTTTGGTACATAATACTTTCAGTAAGTTTTAAAATCGATAATTGTTTTTGGCTAGGAAGGTTTTGGTTACTAAGTTGCCTTACCATTCAATAGACACATTTTTCAACGAAGAGAGATATAAAATAAAGTATAAAGTTTAAAAAATGGATAGTAAAAATTTAAAAATGTACCATATTAAACTACAATAAGAGCAATACTGTCAAAATTAATCTAATTGCTATTCAGCTATTTTAAATATAAATAATGATGATAAGGGTAAAATAAATCTCGAGACACTAAGATTTAACATTTCTTATAAATTAATTATATGAACTAATTTTTTAATACTAACATAGGTATGAAAATCTAAAGGAATTGTATTTCATCTACTGCAGTTTAGATTAAAGTTGTTTACAAATACTATTTACTTTTTCTGAGTTAGTTTTTTAGTTTCATGATTCGATTAGTAAAACATTTTAAAGGTACATACCAATTTAGAAATAAAATTTTTTACTGTATGAGTGACTTTACTATTCCAGTTCGTGATAATTATCATTTTAGTTTATTACCTAGAAAGAAAATACTTATTAAACATACATAATCAGCAAAAACATTAGTTTTCAAAATCTTGAAAAAGAAAGAATCTATTCTGCTGGAATAATGCGGAAACGAAAAATACAAGATTCATTTAATTGTGTGAAAGCTTATCAAAGTTAAAAGGAGCTAATCCAATATATTAGCAACTAACAATGAAGGATTCCAAATGATATAGGATTCAATCGAGATGAAACTCAGCTACCGAAAAATGAATTAATGATTTAAAAGAATTAAAATTGAATCTGTGCTTTGTGAATAGTTTAGCACTAAATGGAAGAAAAGAATGTATTCTGAAGGAAAAATTAGGAAAATGAAAATCTAAGAATCATTTAATTGCTTGAAATTTTATAATATTTCAAATAAGAAAATCTAATAGATCGGCAAAAGTCAATATACGATTCTAAATATTTTAAGAATTAATAGAAATGATATTGAGCCATCGAAAACCGAATTGATTATAATAAATTCGCATTGAACTAATTGTGTAACAAAACATTGAACAAAAGTATCTAAGGAACAAAGTAGGAATAGAAATCCAGAGCAGTGTAGAGTTCATAAAGGGTCATTAAAATGTCCCAAAAACAGGAAACTGAAAAGACTTTGTAAACAAAGTAAAGAAACCAGTAAAAAACCTTCAACCCGTAAAAGACCAAATTCAACCTTTGAAAAAAATCCATCTCGGCTTTAAAACCATTCAACTTCCAAGAGTACTTAGTACCAACATAAATCCAAAACAAGACATCGTACAAGCATTTCAGCTGAAAGAATGAAACAACGTCACAAAAAGACGAATACACAAAACTGAAGAGGGAGTAAAAAACCATGAAAACAAAGTACAAAACGTTGAAATCCATCTTAGAAATAGCAGTTTTTTTAAATAACTTTGAGCACAATAAAACTTGTTAAGTTTCAATGGCAGTGTCTCAAGTTAAAAAGAAAGAAAATTCAGAAAATTATATCGATAAGAATTCAATCATGTGATCAGTTTCCGATATTCTTATAGGACAAGGCGAATGATGTGACTCTCCAGTATTCTCATTGGACATCACAAATGATACTACATTCCAATATTCTCATTGGTCAAAGCTAATCCTATGAATTTTTAAGGCTGTCATTAGCACCAAATCGTTATATGTTTATAAAATAACTGTAATTAAACAACTACTATAATTATTTTATTATGATTTCTGATAAACAGCTTATTGCACATCTATGCACTTAAAATTAAATTTCCGTAAAACCATCTGGTTATCTCTTAATTATATCCGTGATTTTACGAAAGATGAGGTAACTGACCATTTTTTAAAAAAAATCGAGTTATAATTAAATTTGGTTACTCTCACAACAATTATTTTCATTTTATATATTATCATATACTGGTTTATCTCTAGTAGGTCTAAGAAATGCCAAACGAATAGAATTTCTACTTTTTTTTTTGATCATAAAAATGTCAATTGCCTTCTTATTTTTTTAAAAAAAAACCTGACAAATTAAAACAATGGTATTGAGGGGAATTATGAATCGACTATGTCAACCTTCATCTATCAAAAGGTACCTCTGATAGTATCGAGTTAACATGTCTTATATACTAGTGATTTGGTATTTAATATTTCTAGTGATAGTTACATTACTCCCCTTCCAGAATTTTATCTGTGATAGAATTCGATGAACAGATACCACTAGTTGATTTATGCAGTTTATTACTTATTTATATCATATTTGCTCATTATATATTTTTTATACTTCATTTTTTGCTGTTATGTCTCTACAAATAAAGAAAGGAAAAGATTTAACCATTTTCATATTTTATTATATGTGAAACCATAAGATAGCTGGAGGGTCACACAGTTGTAAGCATATATATAATATATTTGCGATACCCATTATAGTACTTAGTTTCTACTAATATATGAAAAAATGTGCTGATAAACGATATAATTTTAAACAGTAAAAGTTCATGCAATGTTCATAAGTATTTTTTTTCCTAACAGTATCGCGACATTTTCACTCCCTTAAATTTTTGCCAAATGACTGGGTTGTCGCATAATATTTGTTTCTTCAGAGTCAATTTTAACATAGAATCATTTCAGCGCACAGAGATTAACATGTAAGATTATAGGCAAGAGCGCCTATTTGATCCAAAAAGTCACAAGACTTTTTTTATTTCACAACCATCATTGAAAAGTCGACCCACTTTTTGGGTTTACGACAACTAATGTTCAACTTCGTAGCCTTGCAATTTTGAACTCAATCCAGAAGACAAGGGAACTCCTGGATCAAGTATTGGGTGAAATTTGCCTTCGTGGAGGACTTGGATGGAACTGAATCGTATTTCCGTTACATGGACAAGAAGATCCCGAGAATCTCCCACGGTTAGCCTGACGGCAAGGGGACTCTAACCCATGATCCGTCTACCGCTGAGGATATTTCACGTCAGCATTGTGGTCGGTGCAAGCCGGATGCGGAATTCGTATCAACCAGCTATTGCCGGGATTCGAGCCCGGTTCACCTCATTGGCAGGCGAACGCTCAATCCCCGGAACCAGTGTTTCCCAAACTTATGACTTTTGTGTGCCCTTTCTAAATTTTTCGTAAAGCTGTGTACCACTAATAAAAAAATGAATGCATTTTTACTATTAAAAAATTGCGAAAAACTTTAAAATCACAACTGGTTGTTCACACCACTAATTATATTATATTAACTGTTAACTCTGCAAAAAATAGCCAATAGAAAAATACGCAATCGTAAATTTTCATGGCTAGCTTTGTTTTTAAATAAAATTTTTTAAAATTTTCGTTTGTTACGAGATATTTTGCATAAGAGCGCGTACCCCCACTAAACTGCTCCCGTACCCCTGGGGGTACGCGTACCACACTTTGGGAAACATTGCCCTGAACCATCGCAGCTCAAAAGCCACAAGATTAACTTTTTCCGAAAAATCTACAAACTGATGAATCCATTTAATTTTCTACCTCATTCCTTTTCTGAAACACTAACTGAGAAGAATTTTCACTACCTCGAGAAAAAAAATACTACATTTGTATAGTTTTTGATAACTGTATAAACGCAGGTAAAATACATTCTAGACAGAGAAAAGGTGAGCACTCAGTAAAATTTTTTTTAACATTTTAGTTTTGAATAATAAAGATTTTCTACCCACAAACCCCTAAAATTTAGAATATAAAGATCTATTCGTCGTTGGAGAGTCGTATTCATTTAGAAAGTGTCCAAACTATTATTGACGCTACTGATACTTGATTAGTTGTGGTTATAGATGTGGATAGAGTTATAGGGGCCGTTCAAAAAGTACGTACACAAAAATGGAGAAATTTTAAACCCCTCCCCCCCCTTCGTACATTACCGTACATAAGGTCTTACTCCCCCCCCCTTAGAGTACGTACATTTTATTAGTCTACCCCCCTTTTTCATAAAAATTAAAATAATTATGTTTTAAATAAAATTAAATATTTACTTAAGGAGTGTGTAGGATAAAGTCAAATTTAAATTTGGTGTATGTTTATAAAGTACGTACTTTGTATAATACCTCCCCCCCTCCCCATCGTACAAAACCGTACATAATAGCAAATCCCCTCCCCCCCCCTTCGGGATGTACGTACTTTTTGAACGGCCCCATAGGTACTGATACTGTAGTAACAGATGCTTAATATTCAAAAGTAGATACTGCGGTGAAAGTATTTTCAATTACGCTATAGTACAAACAGAAATTTATTTTCTTTGCATTTTTTCCCAAATTTGTCTTTTCTTTATTGATTTGGTAAATAACGCTTATATTTTTTATTTTTTAAAAAAAGAATTGCTGGAAATTTAATTAAAAAAAAAAGAATTTATAAAAGAAATAACTCTTATAAGAGTGGTCTTTTATTCGGAAAAAATGGTTACTTTTATTTTAAATAAACATGAATTTTAAAAACAAATATTTCTTCGATTAATTTTATTTAAAGAAATTAATTTACCAATTTTTCCCAGTTTAAGAACCCAATTTACGTTTCTTGGTTGGAGAATCTGTTTTATTAATTTTTGTTTTATAATGTCAATTCATATTCGCTTAATGATATCAGAAAAAAATGCCGGTACTCATACATTTGAATATAAAGTAATAACTGTATCTGTCATCGTATTAATAATTTCTTGGACATAATATGAAATAAAAATGATTATATTGTATATAAATTCTTTATTTTTTTTCATTTAGTTGTTAGGTTTTTAATGTGTTATACTATTCTGATTCTATTCCATATTTTATTTAGTAAGATAAAGTTTTTTAAAGCGCCATTTTGTTACGATTATGAGAATGACTTATAATCGTTACAAATTATTATTAATTAATCGAATAGAATCGTAATTAATTTATCGAATTAATTTTATTCAATGAAGTTAATTTACAATTTACTAATTTTTTCCTGTTTAAGAACCTAATTTATGTTTTTTGGTTGTTGAACTTGTTTTATAAATTTTTGTATCTCTTTTATAATGTCAATTCAGATTCGCCTACTGAATTCTGAAAAAAAAAATAATGGCGGAAGTCAAGCTTTTGAATATAAAATTAAAAATACTGTACTTGTCATCGTATTAATAATTTATAGGACATTTATATAAAATAAAAATGATTATTAATTGAATTCTTTATTTTTTTATGGAGGACCCAAAGCCATGTGGTGAAAATAGAGGTATGCAAGTCAAGAAAAGAAGTGGACAATAGTTGGAGAAAGTATCGAGAGAAAAGTTTCCCGAAGTCCACTATGACATGGCTGGAGAGAAAATGGCATGATTTCGATGACTACGAGTGGACAGTGCCGGAGGATGAAGCAAGGATTGGTAAGAGATTGACCAAGGAGGAGGAAGATGGAGAAGAGGAGGTAGAATAGAACTCTGCTAACTACTAAAAAAGAAGATGCAATGGTGGAAGCAAATTGTCTCGGAAATTAATTTAACGCAAATAATTTTAAATAGTTAATTTGATGCAAATAATTTTTAATACTTATTTTTCAATAATTGATTTTGAATGACCTCAGGACGATGGGAGTGAATGATTGGAGAGATAAATTAGAAAACAGCATGAGAAGCTACTTACAAAGAAAACGTCAAGATATTTTCCTAAAAAAAGTTTTTTTTTTTAATTAACTCGATTCAACTCTTAGATGGGCTCCAGATAGGAAAAAAACAAGAAGGAGGCTCAAAATTTACTTTTCAGTGACTGATTTTTCGTGATTTCAAGATATTGGGAATAAATGATTAGAGAGATTGCTTGGAAAAAACTTGAGAAGCTGCTTGCGAAGATGAAGATATTTTCTTAAATTTTATTTTTAATTAGCTACATTTAACTCTTTTATGGGCCCCAAATAGAAAAAGAACAAGAAAGAGGCTCAAGATTACTTTTCAGCTAACGATTTTTGAAGAATTCAACTCACTAAGAATATCTGGTTTGAGTGAATGTTTGGAATCAAAGGTAATTTCTAGATAATTTCTAGAAATTACATTTCTAGAATTTACCATCTAGATAATTTCTACAAACAATAGTTTTAATTAACTAGATTTCGCGGTTTCACGTGTCCCAGATGAGAGCAAGAGAAAAGGTAACTTATAATTACGGCAGAAGTTTAAATACTTAGGATTATTTGGTTGGACATCTGCTTGGGAAAAAAAAACCTTCAATATATTTTAAAATATTTTTAAATAGTGAGATTTTTATGCTTATATGAGCGCTAGAAAGCCAGAGAGATGTTTAGAGTTATTTTTCAGCGAATTGCTTTGATAGAACTCAAAACATTTGGAATATTTGGTAGACTTAAGAGTAATTGCCAAGGACAGCAGTCAAAGATGCGATATGTTTAAGACAGCAAGTGCACGTAAGTAAGATTTTTTAAACATAACCACTATTTGTAAGTCTTTCTTAATGTCCATTTAAAGTTCAACAATTATGTCTGTTTCAGTGAAATGAAATTATTTAATTAAATTTGAATATGAATTATTCCTTCATTATAGTTTTTTAATTATAATAATATAATTCATTATAAGAAAAGTCAAGGGGTCGAGATAGCCTGGTCGGTAGGGCGCTGGGACCATAACCGAGAGTTCGTGGGTTCGAACCCCGCCGGCCGAAGACTCCCCGTGTAGTAAATGGTGACTGATGCACGTTAAATCTGTCGAGTCGCAAAGTCCTCCATTTTCCCATAACTAATCAATACCTTTGGGGGTACTGGATTGGAGATCGATCGTTCTCTGATTCAGGTCAAAATTACGGTCTGTGGATGAATGAATGGATGTATGAAATAGTCCACCCAGTAAGCGGGTGTGACAGAAATCAAATTCTTGACTATAGATGGCGCCACTGGAAATCAAGAACAATCGTACCACTCTGCCTAAACAGGTATACGAAGAGAGAGAAGAAAAGTTAAGTTAATCGACTAATTAAAATAAGAAAAGTCAAGTATCAGTTAACAATATTTTCCAAAATTACAAGGGGTCCCAGAAAAGAAAAGAGCGAGAAAGATTTTATTTACATCTCAATTGTAGATTGTGAATGAATTCAATATATTTGGAGGAAAAAAATAGCTGTAGAGATTGCTTAGAAACAAAAGTGAGAAGAAGTTTGGGCAGAAAACATAAAATATTTTTTTAAAAAAAAGTTCTTTTTAATTATCTAGATTTAACTCTTACATGAGCCCCAAATGGAAAAAGAACAAGAAAGAGGTGGATCTTCCTCTCCATGTAACGTAAATGCGGGTTAGTTCTATCAAAAAAACCTTCACGAAGGCAAATTTCTCCCAATACTTGATCCAGGATTTCCCTTGTCTTCTGGAGTGGGTTCAAACTTACTAGGCTACGGAGTTGAACACTAGAAGTCGTAAACCCAAAAATTGGGTCGGCTGTTCAACGACGGTTATATAATAAAGAGAAAGAGGTGGAGCCGCGATAGCTCTGGGGATAGAGCGTTCACTTTCAGATGAGGTTAACTGGGTTCGAATCCCAGTCGATACGAATTCCGCATCCGGCTCGCATCGACCACAGTGCTGATGTGAAATATCCTCAGTGGTAGACGGATCATGGGTTAGAATCCCCTTGCCGTCAGGCTAACCGTGGGAGGTTCTCGTGGTCAAATTTCTCCCAATACTTGATCCAGGTGTTCCGTGGCCTTCTGGATTGGGTTCAAAATTACAAGGCTACGTAATTCTCCTGATACTAATTTTTCAAATTCAATAGTCTACAGGCAATGAACAACATCATGATGGAACCACTAGAAGATCTTGATTAACACCAAACCCATTATCTAACCAACGTAACGATGGTTGGACGGTTAACATCCAATTGTGACAAATGATTTCCTTTTACTGCCATAATCAACTATATAATCAACTAATACTCCCCTTGTAGCAGGTCCACAGGTGCGGTGCAACAATAATTCTGATAAATTGTCGCTACTAGGCCGGGATAGCCAAGTCGGTGGGTAGCTGGGCCCATGTCCAAGAGTTCGTGGGTTCGGTCCCCGCCGGCCGAAGACTCCCCGTGTAGTAAATGGTGACTGATGCACTTTAAATCTGTCGAGTCTCAAAGTCCTCCATGTTCCCATAACAAATCAATACCTCTGGGGGTACTGATCCAGGATAAAATAAAAAGAAAGGGATTGAAAATTACTTTTCAGATAACGATTTTTAAAAAACTCAGGCTATTAAGAATGTCTGATTGTAGTGAATGCTTGGAATGAAATGTGAGAGGATTGCTTGAAAAGGAAACATCAGAATAATTTCAAAAGACAGCAGTTATGATAAAATAGATTTAACACATGTCCCTGAGGAAAGCAAAGAGAAAAAGGTAAGCTTATTTCTACTTTTCAGCGAAATAAATTAAGGAAACGGAATAAATTGAGATATTATGATAATCAGGTAGAGAGAATATGCAAGGGTAAATTGCCTAAGTCAGCAGTCAGAGATACGATCTAGAAAACCCGACTTATCATTCATTTCGGAGCAAAAGCTTTTCCACCAAGATAAAGAGCTACAAGATTTGGCAACTTATCGACGATTAACAACTTATTTGGCAACAAACGACGTTTAACCTCAACTACAGGATAATCAGTAAAGAAAAGCGTACATCGATTAACATTGTTTTTCGGAAACTTTTCTTTTATACCTATACAAATTCACTGCAAATTTTATTACCGATTAAAAGTGTTGAATAAAAAATTGTATATGTTCTACATGCCAATTACATCAATCATTTTTATAAATGATTTTAAAGTAAATTTGACACTAAATTTTGTGTTTCTGTTAGATCTGGGTTTTTCGAATTTCCTTTATCAGGTTTTTTTTAACAAAATTAAAATAGAAAAAAATATGTTTTGACCTGAAATATTTTATAGTATGTTTTTGCAATCAAAATAATTAAGTTTATAATGCAATATTCTAAACGTAAATGTCTACAATCATGAGCAGTAATAAATTTTGCTTCAAAACCAGGAACGAAATCAAGATTAGTTTTTTTCAGTTGAGATATTGAATTTTCATTAAAATATAAAAGGACAATTAAGGAATTAAGATCTAAGGGGGAATTAAGATTTTTTAGGCATTATTATTGTGTAAATAGAATTAATAGAAAAAATAGAAACTGGTGTTTTATGGGGAGGGTAAGAAACGAGACATGATAAAATTTTAAATAATTCATTTAAATAAACACCTCATTTCAAATCACATTTTCATAACATTTATTTAAATAAGTAATACATAAATAAGGAATACAATAAAAAAAGATATCTATATATTATTCATTACTAGATAGAAATAGTTTTTACACAAAAAAATAATAAAAACTGAGCAAATGAAGAGGAATTAGTAAATTTACACTTGCTTTAGAATTAAGCTTATCTAAAATTGATCCAGGTTTGGGACAGCTTATTCCTTTCAGTCTTTTTTGAGGAATTTTTAAGGAATTTGGAACATTGAAAATTGTTGGAATAGCACCCGGTCTTAATTTATTGTTTCCTACTTTTTTATTTATACTTGAGAATCTTCAAAATGAACCTGCAAAAATATTTAGAATACTTTTTTTATTTTCAGACTTAAATTAAATCACATTAAAAAAAATTAGAGTTTTCAATTTTTAAACATACTTCTATGAAATTTTCTAACACTGAAACTAATTATTTCAGCATTTCAAAACAAAAAAAAAAAACATTGATAGACACAAAAAAATATGAAAGATTGCATATTAAATAGATTTCTTATGACAAATGTAAACCGTTTGAATTTTAGGCGATATATTACGATAAATAACTAAAAAACAAACCTAAATGAGTCAGGATTAAGAAAGTAACTACTTTATCTTAGTGAAATAAAATGGAATACAATCCAGTCAGTCTCTCATCTCCCATCTTATTTCTGAGATAGGTTTTTAATCTCTTTAGAGTGTTGTTGTTGTTAATTTACGTCGCACTAGAGCTGCACAATGGGTTATTGGCGACGGTCTGGGAAACATCCCGGAGGATGATCCGAAGACATTCCATCACAATTGCGGAGGGGATGGCACCCCCGCTTCGGTAGCCCGACGAATTGGACGCGAAGTCGAGCACTTTACGGTACCACAGTTTAACGGGGACCAATACCGCACACCCTCGGTCCCTACGCAGACTGATCCAAGTGGTCACCCACCCGCACTCTGACCGTAGCCAGTGATGCTTGACTTCGGTGATCTGCTGGGAACCGAGTCTTAACGATCAGTCCAGTGCGGGACCCTTTTTAGAGTGGAGAAACTTCTTTCTGGTGTCGCGGTGGAAACAGGAAGTGTTGCCAAAATACTCAGCAACGTTCTTGTCAGAGGGAAAAACTGTTGGTCGCACTGATCGAGAGTTTCGAGAACAGTGACCGGTTTTTCGGTTATTGATTCCCAGTGTTTGCTCCATATATCATATTCATTAAGAAATGTTCACTTTCGCCTACTTTTTTCAGACTTTCTTTTGTTTTGTCATCAGTTTTAGTTTTCTCGGGTAGAAGCAGTTGAATGCCTTCTATAGCGTCTTCATGTGGTTTGAAACGAGCATCTAGTTCGGTTACCACATGGTCTATAAACGGATAAAACACATTTCGCCGGTAGTAAATTTCGGTAGTTTCTCCAGGTGCATTGCTGCGTTGAGACGCTCTTGCGGCCATTCGTGGGACAACTATTTCGCTCGAGCTCATTCTCTTTGCTTCCTCGAAAAGTATGGAGAATTGTGTCTCGTTTCTAATGCTTTCTATGGTTGTTCTGACAGTTTTCGCATAACTGCAAGTGGCGATTAAATTAACATTCGCCTTCTGCATCACCTTAATCAAATTTACAGTATACGAAAACACTTTTCTGAGTATGACCAAAGATACTATAAATTGGATATTGTCCACAGCTGAAAAGCTTGTGTGGCCACGTCTGAACTACCAGTGCTTTGAAGTGTTTCAAGCGTTGCACGTGCAACGGGTAGCATTTCTGCGAACCTTTCGACTGCCACATGTTTTTCAGTCCAACGTGTTTCACAGAGACCGATAAGGGTGGAATGTTCAAAGTTGTTTTCATCGGCAATTTTCTTTAATTGACCATCCCGTAGTGGAGATTTTCGGAAGAAGCTCGATGAAACTTTCGTTTCTTTCGGTCAATGAAATCAGCTTTTGTAAGGTGCAAACGAAATTTATTTCCCACATATTTCTTAAAAAATTATTTTTCGAGGCAAGACGTATATTATAAGAAGCTCTATGCGATATTTGGAAATATGGATATTAAAAAAAAACTCAAGCTAAGGGGGGGGGGGTCCGAACCCCATGGACACCCCCCTTATATACGTCCGTGTATACTACATATATAAGTAAATAAATCTAATAAATTACAAATAAAGGAGTATTTACCTCATATAAGCGAGCTCCACTTCCAGGCTGCCAGTTGTATCTTCTGCAATTTATTATCTATTTCTTTTTTCTTTTCACATTTGAAGGAAATCTGAGCATACGAAAGCTTTTTTTTTTTTGAACTGTTTGTGCAATTTACTGCCGCACAACCACCCATATCAATAATTTTAGGTAACCAAATAGTCTTCAAACTATCACGCTAATACTAACATAACGTTACTAACATGATACTAACATAACTTGTTTGCTCCAACATAGTTGATAGTTCAACTCTCACAGTACAGGAGCCTTAATACGATCTACTTGAAACCGTAAATGCCCTCCGCTGGCGTTTGTCAGCTGTTGAGGCAGCCAAGGCCTGCAAGGGGCTGCTGCGCTGACAAAGAAGAAGAAGAAGCATACTTTAGATGCGCTGATTATTTAGCGTTAATCACTAATTTAGTTAAAAATTCTGAAAAGAAATATATATTTAAATAAATAACATTTATTTAATAGATTTGAATTCTTAATTCTTAAAGTCTAAGCATCAACAATTTAAAAGATGAAGACATGCTTGTCCGCAAATATAAAACCAGTTTACCCCTATATCAAAAAAGTTAATTTTTTATTTATGTGCTTTTTGAGTTTTAAGTTGTACAAATTTTTAAATCACGTTGAATTAATTTAATATTATAAATTCCTCATAAAAATAGGATGAATATTTCTCAAGAAACAACTTAAAACGTGTAATACGAACCAAATTAAAGTGTAATGAATACACACTTAATATGAAGGTTGGATATCAATTTTCATTAAACTACCTAATTTCACATTCATATATTGAGACAGAATGCGGTGAAATATTGTGGAGTATATATCGAGCATTTTGATCGATGGCCAATAATATTAGAAGTTAGCATTCATGGGGCTGGATAGTTGAAAAATAATTAATAAGAATAAAATAATGAATAAGGCTAAATTAATGAATAATTGTAATTTAAATGCCTTTTAAATGAAAGAAATTGAATTAAACTTTTAAAAATTTTTAAAAATGAAAAAAAAAAATTACTTGGTTTAAAAGAATTAAAAAAAATCTTAACAAAATGTTAGTTTACTAGTATTGCTTTTTATTTATTCCTTTTCTCCACTTCTTGCATTTTAATTTTGAACTGTAAATAAATAAATAAATAAATATAGGCAAATTCCACAAAATTATTTATTATTTTTAAATAAAAAATGCAAGTTAGATTTATTTACATTATTCTTATTTATCATCTATATTTACATTATTTTCTTAAGATTTATTTGGACTATTGACATTTTAAAATTGATTGTTTATGAGAAAAAGAAAGTAAATTAACTTTTATAACCATTGCTAGTGAGCTGCGCCCCCTGCCCTCTAAAGGCCTGGTTTCTTAGGACAGGACGCCGTCAGCTGGAAATCAGCGCTAACCTCTGATTGGTCCATTTGTGAGTTTGATAGTATACGTCATCAAACGCTCATCTTGAGCTACAATTACCGTCCAACTCAACTGCAGTTGAATTAAAACGTGACGTTAACCACAGAAGCAATGGCGGACAACATCCTGGTGCACATTGAAATCAGACAAGTTTTTGATTTTGACATTAAACATAGCTTCTTCATTAAACATAGCACTCTTCATTTAGCTCAGCTATAATGTCTTTTTTCTTGGACAAAGTCATTATTTGTTCTCTAAAACACTGGTCGACAATAACAAAATCAATGCAAATTCAAAATAAATATTTGTTTACGTTATTAACGCATGCGCAATGAGCGATAATGTCTGCGTTGGACCGACTGCTCACGCTGAGCTAACAAAAAAGTATTTTTTTGGCGTCAGATCTACGTCAACTTTCCGCTGACGCCCAGATAAGGCGCTAGTTCTAAGAAACCAGGCCTTGAGCTAACAAACCAGTATTTTGTTGGCGTCAGCGTGACGTTGACGTCCCGCTGACGCCCAGATAAGGCGCTTGTCCTAAGAAACCAGACCTTAACGCTCGCCAACCCCCGAAAATTGCTACGCAATCTTATATGGTTTGCTTGCAAATCAAGCTCGCTTCGCTCGCTACTAACTTAGGTACATTGCAAATGCACAAGATTCTAAGAATTCAAAACAATCATTCAAATCCATATAACAACTTTTATTTTTTAAAAAAATTACATCTTTTTAGTAAATACTAAGTTTATAAAATAAATTTGAATTCAAATAAATGACATGTAATTCGTTAAACCTATTAGAAATGTGCTATAGCATAAAATCTTAAAGAGTAACGGCACGACTGAGACTCATTTTTCAATGAATAACTAATAACAATAATAAAACAAATAAATTCGTGTATTAAATTAAAAATCGTCAAATAAATTCGTAATATATAAATTCGTGAAAAAAAGCGCTTTCGACAAAATACTAAAATAGAAATCTATCGACAAAGACTACTCACTTCTGCCTAGCTTAATAGTATGAGATTGCCGCAGCCGATAGGGTGAATTTCGGAAGAGATCACATTTGATGAGAATGCTCTCTCTGGTTATTTCAGTTTCCGTTTTTAAAAGCGCTATATGTTGATCCACCTCAGCTAGATTTGGCATGTGGCATTTTTAGCGGCAATCATTGGTCGATTTTCTAGCGTTGCCATTCGGGGAGTTGTAATGAGGCTTTTTTGTCACCGTGTAAGAGAAATATATATATAGATTTTTATAAAATGATGTTTGGCAACTGGCTGCTCTAAATTAAGTGTTGAGTATATGACATTGTTTGGCCTTTCTATTCACAGAATTTGATTCTTATTTCGATGAGACATGTTTTCATGGGATACGCTGGCTTTTCGATTTGTTTTTACTTCCCGGGGGAATGTTGAGAATGTCAACACCAATAAAATAGAATCGCAGCCCCTTCGGGGAACTACACTGACTTTTTAACACGTGGTGTCGGTATACAGTTAAATACGAAATGTGTATAATAATTGCTTCTGCTTTCGAGAACTAGAATGAATATTTACCTTTTGCCACTTTCATATATTGGCATTTTTTTTCTAATTTAAATAAAAGGAGTCGAAGAATTAGAAATTGGTAAATAATTTTAGATTAATCTTTTGAATTTTACGAATTGTTTTAATAATTTAGTTAAAAATAATGATTTAATGTTGTGGAATGTTAAATAACCTCTCCTCCTCGAATGGCGCTCGCTGGGCAACATTTCAGTTACAAGAAGAGAATATTGTAGACCTCTTCAACTGTAGTGGCCAAGAGGTTATCATCTATAGTGGAATAGCAACCAACTGAACAGCGACTAAATATGGGCATACTGAAATGAATAGCAAGAAAGCATAGAAGTCCTACTACGAACTTAATCGCAGGAGACAATATTTTAACTCTCTTTCGCCCTATAGGAAATGACTGAGCCGCGATTTGCTCAGGGGGTAGAGCGTCCGCTTTCCAACGAGGCGAACCGGGTTCGAATCCCAGTCGATACGAATTTCGCATCCGGTTTGCACCGACCACAGTGCTGGCGTGAAATATCCTCAGTGGTAGACGGATCATGGGTTAGAGTCCGCTTGCCGTTAGGCTAACCGTGGGAGGTTCTGGTGGTCTTCCTCTCCATGAAACGCAAATGCGGATTAGCTCCATCAAAAAGTCCTCCACGATGGTAAATTTCTCCCAATATTTGATTTAGGAATTTCCTTGTCATTTCCTTGGATTGGGTTCAAAATTACAAGGCTACGGAGTTGAACATTAGTCGTAAACTCATAAAATTGGGACTGCTGTTCAACGACGGTTATAAAATAAAAATAAAATGCATTTGTTTGGGCTGGGATAGCCTGGTTGGTAGGGCACTGGGCCCATGTCCAAAAGTTCGAGGGTTCGATCACAGGTCAGAAGAAGACTCTCCGTGTAGTAAAATAGTGACCGATGCACGTTAACTCTGTCATGCCATGTCAATCAGTCCTCCATGTTCCCATAATAAATCAATGCCTCTGGGGGTACTGTTCCAGGAGTTTCCTTGTCTTCTGGATTGGTTCAAAATTAAAAGGCTGCGGAGTTGAACATTAGTAGTCTTAAACCCAAAAGCTGGGTCGGCTGTTTAACAACGGATATAAAATATATATAAAAAAAACATTTGTTTCTTGTTTCGTAAGATGTAAGTTGAAAGAACGTGTTATATTGTAAACAATACAAGTATAATAATATTATTGTTGTTGTAGTTCATTTGCGTCGCACTAGAGCTGCACAATGGGCTATTGGCGATGGTCTGGGAAACATCCCTGAGGATGATCCGAAGACATGCCATCATAATTTTGATCCTCTGCCGAGGGAATGGCACCCCCTCTTCGGTAGCCCGACGACCTGCACGCGAAGTCGAGCACTTTACGGTTGAACAGTTTAACGAGGACCAATACCGCACACCTTTGGTCCCTACGCAGAGTGATCCAAGTGGTCACACACCCGCACACTAACCGCTGCCAGTGATGCTTCGGTGATCTGCTGGGAACCGTGTCTTAACAATCAGTCCACTACGGGACTCTAAATTGAATGAAATCAAGTTTAAGTCGATTTATCAGTTAAGTTTTATATAGAAACAGAGCCAATTCTGACTAGCACATTTTTAAGCGTCTGAAATTGTTATCCAGGCAAATGAGGTATTAATTTCAATGTATCTAAGCAATCAATAGGAACATTTCAGTTCACAAACAGTTTAAAAGTTATAAAAGATTTGTGTATAAGAAAACAAAACACAATATACTTTGTGAACTTATGTAGTTAAAACCTTTATTACTTTTAAATTATTCGAGAGCTAAAGTGTTTCTCAGGTGGCTTGACTGAGTGGAAGAGGATTTTTGAATCCTAAAAATTACTAACTAGAGAAAAATCGCAAAGAATAGAGCAGAATGGAGGAAGGTTCTAGGGAAGGCTCAGGCCCGCAAAGGGCTGTCATGCCAATAGAAGAAGAAAGTATTCCTCTCTAGATGATTTAAAAAATACATTGGAAATAATGCTTCACTTGTTTGGATAACAATTTATTTTTGGAAAAAAAATCAAAATAATTCAATCAAATGCGTTCCAAAATATTAAAATATTTCGTTACAAACACTGAAATTAAACTACAAATTGGGGAAAAAAAGTTACCTAATATTTTTGTCTTTTTAAAATAATCATCTTCAATGCATTCAAAATTTTCATAAGCCACTCGTTAATCATAGAAAACAAATTCTAATTCTAACAAATTCTAAAAACATATTCTAATATTTTGAGCTTTATTAATAATTTTTTAAATTATAATCTTGTTTTTTTTTAAAGAAAAAGAAAGATAAAAGATGAAAGATTTTAAATTATTATCTTTTTTTTAAATTAGCAAATTTTGAACTGTAATTTGATTATAAATAAATTCTTCACAAAAATATCGTTTGCATATTTGTAGACTATTTTAAATCAAGTAAGTGTTTTACTTATTTTCATTGGGCTACAAAAATAGATTATTTTAATGATTTGGAAACAGAGTCGCGTTTGCCTTCCGTTTTTATTCTAAAAGGTAAAATTTAAACTGTAATTTGATTATAAATAAATTCTTCACAAAAATATCGTTTGGATATTTGTAGATATTATTCTAAATCAAGTAAGTGCTTTCCATATTTTCATTGGGCTACGAAAATAGATTATTTTAATGATTTGAAACAGAGTCGCGTTGCCTTCCGTTATTATTCTAAAAGTTAAGTATCCTTATATAACACCTGTTCCGTTTACCCTTTCCTCTTTCGTGTCTTGGTTTGTAAAAGAAAGAAAAACGTTGATCCGAAAAGAAAAAAAAAAATCATCTCCTATATATAGCTCCAGACGGGAGATCCCAAAGCAGGAATGACGTACCAATTGGCTTTCATTGCATCATAGGCTTTAGGGGTTGCTTTTCGAATCAATAGGCAGCCAAAAGCATCGCCATGTTATAGCCCATCTGAAGCAATAAAAATTTCAATTCATATTTTATATTCTTTATTTATTTTCTAACATATATCCTCTGAATAATGATTAATAATATTTATTGAAGTTATTATTTTTTGCACTACTATTTGTGTTTAATATTAGCAATGTTCATTACGAAAAAAAAAGAAAAGAAAAAGAATGCACTGAATAACTTAAGATCTAATGATCGAATTTTCACGTACGGTAAACTGACTCAATCTTAATGGTTCGAAGTTAACCTTAAATATTTTATTTAATTAGTGCAGACGATATTTGAAGTTAAGAAATCAGACTCAAACGGGTATTTTCTCTAAGTAAACAGGATTCGGATTCCTTATCTGCAAAATATGAAGGGTAGCCGCTATCTTGGAAATATGGTCCCAATATTTAGAACAGAACAGCGGTCCAAATTTTTTGGACCCTTTAATGTTAATTTCACTTTCTGCGTATTTCGCTATCTATCGAAAAAAATTTCAGCAAATTTTTTTTGACGCACAGTTATAAAATTTATTTATCCAAATATAATTTTACTTATGAAAAATAGATTTTAATAGTTATTTATAATTTTTTTCTATTATTCTTATTTAAATTTTAAATTAAAATTAAATAAAAAAAATTTCGAAATTTTTTTTTAATTGTAGGTACACAAATTTTTAACCGCTTAATTTTAATGACAAATTTCGAAATTTGGACGAGTTGCGTCTCAAGAGCGCTCGCCTCCTAATGAGGTGAAACGGGTTCGATTCCCAGCGATGGTTGGTCGATGCGGATTCTGAGCCTGGTTCTCACCGACCTCAGTGCTGGCGTGAAATATACTCATTGGTAGACGGATCATGAGTTAGAGTACCTTTGTCCAGCCAGGCTAACCGTGGAAAGCTTTAGTAGTTTTCCTCTCCATTTAACGCAACTGTGGATTAATTCCATCAAAAAAAGTCTATTTTCTCTCGATACTTGACCCAGCAGTTCCCTTGTCTTTTGGATTGGGTTCAAAAGTACAGGACTACGGTGTTGAAATTCAGTAGACGCAAACTCAAAATTAAGTCTGCTGCTCAGCGCCGATTATATATACATAAATACTTTCTGAGACCTTCGGTGTTTCCAGAAATAGAGCGCTTGCGTCATAATGATGTGACCCAGGTTCGAATCCCAGCGGTGACTGGTTGGTGCGAATTCTTCTTCTGGCTCCCACAGACCACAAAAATATCCTCATTGGTAGACGGATCATGAGTTAGAGTCTCTTTGCCATCAGGCTAACCGTGGGAGGTTTTTGTGATTTTCCTCTCCATGTACTTCAAATGATGGTTAGTTCCATCAAAAAATCCTCCGTGAGGGTTAGTTAATCCCAATGCCTGATCCCGGAGATCCTTTGTCTTCTGGGTTGGGTTCAAAATTACAAGGCAACGGAGTGGAACATTGGTAGTTGTGAACTCAAAATTGGGTTGGCTGTTTAACGAGGTTGTAAAAGCATTTTCTGAGTTATCAAATTTAGAAAAAAAGTCGCACATTTAAAATTTAATTTCTCGATAACTATCCCCCTCCCCCGTGGACACTCTTGAGGACATTTTCGGTGGATCGCGTCAATGCTCCGGATTATTAATCACTTAGCTGATAAACCAAATTTAAGTTTTATTTAAAAATAAATAAATAAGGATGTTAATCCTCAATATCTGTCTGGTAGCTAAGAAGCTGAAGCTTCATGAGTTTTCTTGCGTGATTCTGTTCATAAGTTTTCTTGTGTGTTAATCATTTTCTAGCAGTTTAATTAGTATTTTTAAAACCATTTCTCCTATCTCTTTAACCCATTCCATGTAAAAAGTACCTTTAGGAAGAAAAACAAAAGGCCGGGTACTTACGTTTGAATAAGCGAATAATTTATAGCGTTTGCTATTTCTTCCGTTTTTTAAAGTTTGCAATCATATAATTCCAAATTTAAAGCTACTGTTTATTTTATAAACATAATACTGTGGACTCAAATTTTTTTGCTCCTCCGAAATGATTTTTAAGAAAATCAACACTCAACTTACCAGTCTTTATCGGTTTGAAAAAAAAGTAATTGAACCAGAATTGCTCACACCGTGTGTAATTGGTCTCGAATGGATTACAACAGGGTTAATTTAAGGGAAAAACTACCTTAAATTATTCCAGAAATCGAATTTTTCTTTTCTTTTTAAATCATAAAAGAGTGAGATGTTTGCTTGTTCTATATCTCTATACTTTTGGGGGTTTTCCTAGCTTTATGCACCTTTTGAAAACTGATGTCTGGTCATGCCTCTCCCACCAGCACCACTGTATGTGGCTAAGACAAGTAGTACAATTGAACTTTTAAATTGAAGCTGATTACTAATCAAAAAAATAAAATAATATTTTTAAAAACCACGTTTTTTGTAGTGGAGAATAATAATTAAAAAAACAAAAATTTGAAAAACGAAAAACATGGGGAGCATGAAATACATAACAGTAACAGTATGTGTATTCATGAGAATATGTGTATGTATATCTGTAATTGTATCTGAATGTGGATGTGTATGTGGTTGTGCATGTATGAGTAAGAAAATGTGTATATGTACTGTTATGTATTTCATGCGCCCCACGTTTTTCGTTTTTCAAATTTTTGCTTTTTAATTATTATTCTCCACTACAAAAAACGTGGTTTTTAAAAATATTATTTTTATTTTGATTTTTTTGTACTCACTTCCAAAATCTCAATTTTTTCACTCACTGTACATAAAACTTTTCAACTGACATGTGACACTAATTTGAAATAATCGAATCGACAACAAAAGACAATCGCGAAAATATTAATTTTTCTTCAATTTTAATTTTAATTTTACTTTGTATGTCTTCTTTCTCTTCATTTTCATGCATTGTCATCCAATTCTGAACTGTGTGACAGATTTGAAGTCTGTAGCTAGTCGGGAAGTTAGTTTAAAATCGATTACAAAATTCCACCCGAACAGACATACCCGAAGGCAAGTTGATATAAACGTGGTAAAATAACGATAATATCATGCACAGAATTTAGTATGCATCTTAATTGGAGCATATTCGAAGTTATGAAATTAAAAAATTAAATACAGATCAAATATACACGTGGCCACAACAAATATTTGCATGTGATCACAAGTATGAGTAAATTACAGTTTGTTAATTTTTTTTAATTTATTTTATAAAAAAAAAAAAAATCAATTCGTGCCTTTCTTGAATTTTTTCTACCCCTAAATTGAGAGTTCTATTGCTATTCCTGCTTTCATCTGAAAATTTTTGGTTAAAAAACTATATTTTTTAGTACCCTTTTAATATTATAAAAGAGCTTTTTAAAACAATTTTATTCAAAATTTAAAAATGCAATAAAATGTTATCCAAAATTCAAAAACAAATCTGCATTTCGACTCTTAACTATGGTCTATTTTCTAGCGTTGTTCCGATGAAAAAATGAATAAAATCTCCGCAAAAAAAACAACCACTTTGCAACAACAACAATAATTATTCTTATATAGGGTTTTGAGAGCATGAGTTCGGTTTGTTTAGTGAGCTATCTCCGGTCTATATAAATAGACGTAAATACAGTTTGTTTCATTTTTATTGGCTATTAAAAACAGTGAAATTTCGAGCTTATTTTTATATTTCTTCGTCGAAATTAATATGTATAATAAAATTTTATTTATATAGATACTATCATGTGTATAAATATTTATGATAGCACTATTTATTTTATTGTTGGGAAGTATACTTTCATTCTTCTTTTGGCGCGATAAAGGAAGATTCTTGGCGATCTTCTCTCTCATTGTAGCCAACGAGTTTTTTCCTTCGAGCATTGTTGGTCATTGTGTCTTTAGTTCAGTCAAGTGTCGGACGGAGAAGTTACCTTAACTTTGACTTGTCATCGGGTGTAACTGAGTTCCTCTTTTTTTTATTAATCAACAATTTGTAATGCTGACGGGACGGAAAGTTGTCTATTTATTTTGTAACGAAATATTTATTGTTCCTAATTAGCTATGGAAGAAAAGAAATGCCTGCAATCAGAGTCCGAAAAGTAAGCGAATTATTTGTTCTTCAGCAATTTAGTGAATGAAAAATGTTAAAACTGTATGAATTCATACAGGTGATTGCTATGCAAGTTAATTATTTTCACCGTCAAGTGTTAAAAATTTAATTTAGTAAAATTCTGTATAATAAAGGTAGTTTAGAAATTAGTATAAAAAAATGCATGTTTTCAAAACTGCCGTTTTTAATATCTTAATTTGATTCAAATTAGTTCAAATAAGTTTACAACGAATTTTAACGCAGTATGCGTATTCTTTTGCAAGAAAACCTTTATTATTATAGTATATATTTTGAGCAATTTAAAAGCTAAC
This sequence comes from Parasteatoda tepidariorum, assembly GCF_982258835.1. NCBI lineage: Eukaryota > Metazoa > Arthropoda > Arachnida > Araneae > Theridiidae > Parasteatoda > Parasteatoda tepidariorum. The sequence goes on along the minus strand of NC_141755.1, from coordinate 88,392,997 downwards.
GGAAAATTACTTGTCTATATAATTACAAGAGTTATTTAGAGTTGAAATTGTTATCAATCTATGTTAAAGTATTTAAGAACTTTATCTTATTTTTCGGGAAGAAATTTAATCAAATTCCTTATTTTTACCTCTAGGAATAAGTTTTTCTAGTTAAGTTATTTTCTGCAATTCTTTAACTTTTTTACTTTTAAATTTCTAAATATTTTTTCCAAATCACTTGATAGAGTTAATGTAAGTGAAACTGGTTTGTTTTGCGGCGAAACAATACAAGTCAGTAAACTTTTTCTCGTCGAAGGAGTTCAGAAGGTTCATAAAGGAGTTAAAAAAATGAGCTTAGTTTTCGTAGTTGTGCATTTTCAGAATAATAGATTTAAATTTAGATTGTTATATTAAATGAATCGTAGGAAGACACTTTTTTGACTAAAATTCTAATTTTGTTCTACTTAGGTAATTACTTTTGAAATGTAGAATGCCTTTTTTTTTTAATTAAATATTTTCTTGAAATTAAATTTGTTGTAAATAATTAATTTGAGAAAGTGTAGAAGACTTTTCTTTTTTATTCTTGCGTTTCGAATATTTACTGGTGGTAAGTTAATTATCAAAATCTGTGTAATTTGATATTAACACAAGGGTAAAGTACGTTGATACTTTTTTTAGTGAAAAATCCAAAATTCCACAAATTACTATTAAAACTAATCCAAAATCTCATACTATTAATGATACTAATTATAATAGTTTTTTAAGAAATTTATAAAATTTTTTTTTATAAAATGTAGAAATGAGTTTTTAAATTTTCACCTAAAAAGGGAAAAGAATAAATTGAAAACAAATTGATGCATAATATAGCATATAGTGCACCACTAAAAATGAAATAAATTCATCCAAGCTGCATAAAAAGCCTATAGGTGCAACAGGTCCGGTTTAGAAGTTAAATGGTGAAGTTTAGAAAATGTTCTAGTTGTACGAAATGTTAATATGAACTTTCATAAATTTCTCGGAAACTTTTTCTGAAAAAAAAATTTTTTTTTTCTTTAATTTTTCTTACTTTTATTTAACTAAATAAATTTAATAATGAAAGTATTACAAATATTTGTATGATTGCTTGATAAGGAATTCTTATTTTTACTTACTAGATTAGACAAAGCACTTTTCATAGCACAAATTATACTAAATTATATAGTTTTTTATAAAACATATAAATACTGAATTATTAGTTATCAACAAAATTAAATGACGAAACTATATTCTGAGCTATGTATACCTAGAATTGTTAATTTTTTAAATCGCCATTTTATAGTGCTTTATGATAATATCTGATAAATATCTAATTCTCGCACATTCTTTTTCTAAATTACAGATTACTTGTAGCTCATAAATGCACGTGCAAGGTATTTTTTTTTTACTGAGAAGGGATAATTTATTAAATGAAATGCTAATTTTATTGAATTGTAACTTTTTTGTTGTTGCATAAAATAAATATTTTTCCCAACGAATAATTCGAATTTTACGAATATATAATTTATGCATAATTTACGAATATATTACTTGTTGGTGCCTCTCTCGGCTTTGTCTTCGTTTATCTTTTAATTTGGCGAAAAGAAGAGCTCTTGTAGTTTTTTGTTTTGATATCGTCGGATGTCCTTAAAATGGCGTCATTCATCGTTTCATTAAATTGTTAAATAGTTTTCGTTTGTTCTTAATCATTAGTAATACAGTCCGCATATCGACCCCCTCAACATTACTAATATTTAATTACGAATATTTTCGAACGAATAATTTTCCTCAATTATAGTTTTGATAAAAAAATTTTTCCTTTGAAATATTCACAGGAAAACTGCAACGCTTTCCGCATATTAAACAATCGGGTTCTTGCACTTCAAGAAGACCTCCCATACCCAAACATGTGACCTATGACGTCAGCGCCAGCAAATCTTTATCAGCAAAATAGCGTATTAAAGTTGAGCTAAGTTTCTCTACATAAGTTAGAAAGTTAATTAACGATAAGTTAATTAAATACAGAGCCGTATGGCACATAGAATTAGTTGAAATATAATTCTTGTCCTCTAATTCTTTTACTTAGATTTATTATTTGTCTGTGCTGCCATCTAGTGTGGCAGAAACTAGACGTCCAAATTAACATGACCAACGGTATCTCACCCATTGTGGTGGTCCTGAAGGAGCGGATACCACTTCAGGAGAACGCACTAGGTGTGCTCATCGGGAAGACTGATTGTGCAGCTCATAGGAAATAAAAAATGATTTGTTTACGTATTTTATTGTAACTGTTATATATTTTTGTTTTGTGTACCTGACAACTTCGATGCATTAGTTTATGCTCCACTTGGCTTCGTGACTATGTTAAGTCTCTGCGTAAACATATAGTGAAAGAATTGAAATCTTTTTCCAAGAATATAGAATGTGTCACTTAAGAGAATTTATACTTGACGGGCTTGGCTTACTCGACATAGTGGAAAGAACTAACGTAAACAAACGCCACGTTTCAACAACCAATCAGGATCGAGATACCCACACTACGTCACTTGCAGGTATCCCATTTCCCCCGCTAAAATTTATAATTTGTAGAATATATTTAATTTGTAGAATAAAATTTAACGAATAACGCAGTAGAGAAAATTTTAGATCACTGACCTCCCCTCCTAACATCTTTTCTAGTTCTGAGAGTTAAACTTACATTTGAATCGAAATAAGCATGAAGTATAAAATTTAAGTTTCTAAATTTTCATTTTAATGCATAAAAGAATATATTTTAAGATCTGGTATGCTTCCAAATGTTGTTTTTAATAGACAAGTATTAGATGAACTTTTGGTCATTTCTGTGACATTGGTTGTTATATGAAGTTTTGTTATTGGTATATCGTTAAAAATTTAAATTGTTAAATATGAACGAATATCAAAAACCCGATCAGTGTCTTGCTTCGTTTACTGATGAAATAAAATGCTTTAACCCCAAAGAAGTTATAAGGTGCCCGATGGTCAATTTCGATGTATGTATTTTCATACAAAAAAAGGCGAAAAAAGTGAATGGCAGACTTTAATTTCTAACGATTGTTTTCTGGGAATAATGAAAATGTAAAAAAATTAATGTTTCATTGCTATTAAAAAGCAAAGTATTCACAAATGTTTTACAAACCATAATATTTTATAAATGTTACTAATGTAATATTGATTGGTTTTTTTACTAATTATTCTGCTTTTTAGGCAATGTTTTGAGAATTGTAGTTTCATTTCATTTTTTCAGCGTGATTAGAAAGTTTTTTTTAGAAAATAGTGAAGCCAAACTATTTAAAAATTATTACCCAGTTAAATAAAAATAGGCTAGTCCTAGAATCTCAAAAAATGTGCAGTATTTGTTTTAACCTTATTTGTCTCAGATTCCATTTAATCAAAATCGATTTTTAAATAAAAATCACTTTGATTCGGCAAGGGAGAATGGTCGCCATAGTGATTTTTGTAGCAATCTCTGGGAAGATTTTACATAAGGTCACTTACCTGAGGATTATTCCACCGACCTTCAAGAGCTTTTATTTTGTTCTTTTTGATATTTTTTCATCGATTCAAAATTGCCAGTTATTTACGTTTAAAGTGTATTTGAACTAAGTCCTAAACTACAAGTTTTGATGCCAAAAGTTTCAAATTTCAAGAGAAAAAAATCATTTTTATTAAACTATTCTAAAGGAGTAAAAAAAATTCAATTTTTTTAATTGAGTCAATTGTTTTCCAAATAAAAAAAAAAAAAAACAAATTACATCGATGATTTAAGCGTACTTGAAATGCACCCTTCCCCCTTGTGACTACTTCACTTTCTTTGAAAGTTTTTTAAAATTTAACCTTAAAATTCTAATGGAATTTCCAAAGCACTTATGAGTTCTCTGACTGCTTTTATAGTTTTTGTGTTAAGTGATAAATCCAAATTGTTAATAACGCGTTTTCAGATCTGCGTGCTACCATTTTGTTAAAAAAAATTGTTTTCTTTGATTACAATCCTACGTGCAACAGAAGCTACACGTTCTATTTACATGATTAGAGAAATCAAATGAAATTTGAAGTTTAACTTCTCTAATTAGGAAATCCAATTAGGGAAATTTTGCTTTGAGTCACACATTTGTTTAGTTTTTAGACATTTCTTTTTAAATATTTTTAAAAAGTAAGCTTTTTAATGTTATGAAATTTTCGTTTCAGAAATTTTCTTAGACCAAAAAAGCATTGTTTTTTTAAAAAAAAATTCTTTGTCTAATTATTTATTTTCGTGGCAGAATAATCAAACAAAAAATTTAAATATTGTTTTATTTGCATGGTTTATTTGCTAATCATTTATAGTCCGTGTTGGACTTCGTGATAAAGTTTGTCGCTGACATTAAAATCAACCTTACACTACTATTTGGGATTTTGGTAAAAATTAGTACTTTTTAAGTTTTCCATTTTATAACGTATACGGTGAAATTGAACTAGTTTCAAAATCTTAAGATAAATTTTTATTTTTGAAACAAAACATGCTAATTACAGATTGTGAATTGCTTGCTTTTTAAAAAAAAAATTTTTTTCAGTAAAGTTGCAGTAAAGTCTTAATAATGTAATGAAATGTAAGGAATGCAACGATAACTTTGTGATTTATTGTATTACGGTAACAGTAAATCATGAAGAACTTCCAGAGAACTTTTGTGATGCCTTCTTTGTAGTCGTTGAATGCTTATATTTTATAATCGTCGAACAACCGACCGAAAGTTGGGTATACGACTACTAATGTTAGACTACGTAATTTTGAACTCAATATAGAAGACAAGGGAACTAACTTCTGGATCAAGTGTTGGGTGAAATTTGCCTTCGTAGAGTACTCTTTGATGGAACTTGCCAGTATTTGAGTTACATAGTGGAAAATTACGGAAACCTCCCACGGTTTAGCCTGACGGGGGGACTGGACTCTAACCCATCACCACCACGCAAAATACCACTGAGGATATTTCCTGTCAGCACTGTGGGCGGTGCAAGCTGGATACGGAATTCGTGTCAACCAGCCATCGCTGGGATTCGAACCCGGTTCATCTCATTGGAAGGCGAAAGCTCTATTCCCTGAGCCATCCATCGCTGCTCTCATAGTAACGTTATGAAAAATTTAACTTTATGCAATATTTTTGTCTTTAAAAATATTCTTTCAGTCGAATTACTTAAAAGAAAAGCTTACTCGACTTTGGCATACATAATCTTTGGTATATAATTGAGGAGCTGATAAAAATTAGCGGCGTTACCTTAACAGAATAGGCTAAAATACTGTGTCAATATGTAGATATTTTTAGCTTATTCTCGTATCCTAAATTCTTGGTTTTATGATCAGGGGTCTGTCCAGGCATTTTGTGAAAGGTCCGTTTTTCGTGAAATTGTGAAAAAATTACTCACATTTTTTCAATCAGGGTCCGCTTTTATGAATTTGTGCAAATAGGGTCCGTTATTGCAAAAAAAAAACTTTTTCAAGGAGTTTTTAAATTGTAAAGACATACATGATAATGCTCAACACTGTAAAATTATAATTAAAAAAATTAAATTTTAAAAAATAAACAACAATTGCTGCTTCTAAATTAGAGATGCAACATACAAATATTTGGTATTTAGCCTATACTGCTGAACGCAGAATATTCATTTCGGACGAATAATGGAAGAATCGTCTGCCGAAGACAAAACTTAATTCGTTTACATCCATCTTTCTTGTTTTCTGCCCTGGAAAGGGTTTATTCGATTGATAAAATAATAATGAAGATAAACAAATTTGTGAAGGGTCCGATTAAAAGAAAAATCATTTTGTGAAGGGTCCGTTTTTAAGTTAAAATATTTTGTGAAGGGTCCGTTTTTATGGAAAGATATTTTGTGAAGGGTCCGTTAACGGACCCAAATTTCTTCTAAACAGACCCCTGATGGTGCATTATAAAAATATATAAGCTCAGGTCACTTTAGCGAAGATTCGAATCTTTAATTTTAGGATTTTCAATTTACTTTAGCATGACAAACGAATATCAATCTACCCAATAATTTATTGACCCTTTATCGGTAATTTATCCCTCTGTGGGTAGCCATGAATTTTTAATTTACCCATTAAAACTCTAATTAACCTCTTCAAATATTTTTTTATGCCTGAAAACAAGCGTCGAACTAGCGTCTTATCTTTTATAATGGTTCATAAAACTCTAAGTTATTACAATTTTAAGTTAGGGGTCATTTTATTGATACTCAAATACGTACGTATACCTAAATATTCGTACATAATATAAAAAAGTACATTTAAAAGTATTACGCTTAACATGAACATAGCTGGGAAATAAGGATTGAAAGATAACATAAAATTCAGCGTATTAAAGGAATGGGTGCAAATTTCAGTAAGCATACTTTGTTTTAATAATGGTCATATGTGTAAACAATTGTTCACGGTAATAAATAGATGCGAAAATTGACAAGATGCCAAATGGTTTTCTTTTGATCATAAAAATCAGAAAGGCAGTCTCATAATTTAATCATATTTTCCTCCTTATATTTTGATAGAAGGTTATGAAAGTAAATTTTCCTTTCTCTCTAGCTAAGTTTTTTAGTTCTGGACTATAAATATGATAAGTGGTCGGAAGTAACGCGCTACTACTGTAGTCGCTACTTAGTGTTGTGCGCTATTTTTTTTTAATAAGTAGTGTAGGGAGTAGTGCGACACAAAAAAAGCAGTAGTTTACAGCGAATCCTGGCAACTACTCTCAATGTTAAATAAAGTTCGAACGCAAAAGATTTTTTGAATTTGATTGGTACAAATCCTTCTCGGGCCTGTTTGCGTACTCAATAAGAATGCCTCTGTTCCGAGCGTTAATAAGATCTGTGTCTGATGCTCGGAAAAATCGTTGGAAAATCGGTCGAGTTGTTCCTGAGAAATCAAATTTAAATATCTGACTTTTTTTTAAATTTTATTTCACAGGAACTAAAAAGTACGTTTTTGTGCCTGATATTCGTAACTTAAAATATCATCTGCATTAATTAGCATATTTACTGTCATCTCCTCCAACCATTAATAAGATTCTAGTCCTAGAACGTGAAAATCCGATCATTAGATCAAATTTATGTAGGGTGGTCCGTTTCTGGTTTTGCACACTGTTCTTTGATATAAAAAAGCATTGTTCACTTAAACCACACATATAAAGTTAAACCAAGAGCATACAGTTAAGAGGTTAAAAGAACAAAATCGTGAAAAGTGCTTTAGAATAAGGAAACTTTTACATGTAAAAATGAATTAAAACTTAATATCTCATATTTAACCAGGACAATTTTTTTCCAAAATAATTTTGAATTTTGGTGAAGCCAGCTAAGTTTCTTTTCTAAAAGTAGCGAAATAATAACTACATAGTTTATTGACGCTACATTAAAAAAAAAGTACTTGTACTTAACTACAAAAAATGTAGTTTTTCCGACCACTGAATATGATCTTCTCTATCCGCAGATCTTTGTGCTTTGAACCTAAAAGCTGTAACTGTAACAAATTGAGTTCAATTAGAATTTGGGAACAGTCTAAAACTAAACTCGCACATTTTTGCCGCTAGTAGCCTTCACCTTAGTAGTAGTTAAAATCGTAGTATAATAAATTCAAATTTATAACTATTTTTTTTAAAGAAATTTTCGCAAAGAAACACCCCAGGAGATTTTCTTCTTTCAAAGTTCGAAATTTTTAAATTTATATAGAGAATTTTGTAATTTATATTCTTAATAAAATAATTAGCACTTAGAGTAAATTTTCGAAGAAAAAAAAAACGAAGCAAAATTTAAAATTTAATGCAGTAAGTAGATCCTAAAAATGTATTTTTATTAATTTTTTTGCTAAAGAAGTATTTACAAAATTCTAAGTTTTGCGGCTTTTTCCTCAAATCACTCTTGCATAAAAACCAACCAACAAAATAAAGCATCCTTTTTCTATGTGCTTTTTTTTTCTGCGGCTCTCGAATTGACTTAGTGTCTTAATAATAGCTTTATCTAATTAACTTTTTCAGAAAACTTTCTTTAGCTAAAATATTTTCAAAGAAAACATAGTTCAAGAATTTAATAGAAAATAAATCTTGTACTTTATATATTCTTTAAACCTTGCACTGCTATAATTTTATTAAAGATTAAACGTTCAGAACTACAAATGATTTTAAATTCGGAAACATTTATACATCGTCTTAATTTTCAAACTGAATTATATTGTTTTCATTATATTTGTTCAAGAATAAAGTTATCAGTTGGTATAAATACTAAAATCCTTGCAGCTCCTGAGAGCCTAATTTTTTCTTTTGCCCCTTTCCGAAAAAGGATGCGCACTTATTTTTTTTTTAGTTTAAGGCCTTAAAATATTCTAATTTTAACACACGCGCAGGCACAAGTTTAAAAAATTGATATTTCGAGTTTAGGGACCATCCATTAATTATGCATGCTTCAGGCATATGTAGCCTTACCTAAAGCCCTGGATACCAAGTATCCAGGATACCCTGGATACTAAGTATCTTGGGCTTTAGCCACATAATTCACTGTTTCAAACTTTTTTCAGTCAATTTATGACAAAGAAAAATATTTTAAATTATGAAAGAGATTCAGAGATCATACTCTTATATTTTATCATACGCTCAGAGGTCATAGAAAATTTAGTAACAAAGTAAAATGAAATTTAGCAGTTTCACAATTGTTGATTGGCCTCTTTGATCAGACTTCCGAAAAAAAGTGATTGAATCAACATAACATAGAATTTTTAAATGGTGAATAGTGGGGGCCGTCTTCTAAATTACTTTTTTTTCTTTTCAAAAATGTTAAGTGGCATATTTACTGTTTCTTTTCGAGATCATTGAAACCCTTTTTTTAAAATTATTTGATATAGGAAGTCTTGGACTTGAATTACGAGTTGTTTTTAAACAAGGGTATGAGATGCACTAATTGAACCTGGTAACTTTTTACTGAAATTTTTTTTTTATAAATTGATTTTATACTATTATGCAGGGTTTGTAGTTGTCCTGATATTTCTCATAAAAAATGACCTTAGTTTAGAACCCTTAGCAACTCAGCTGGGTTTACCAGTAGACTGGATTACTGATGGATTTTACCAGTTTTTTCTGGTCAACAGGTTTAAAAAAAATTCTCCTGGTTTTTGTACATTTTAGAAAATTAACGAAAAGTGAGTGTTTCCTAAAAATAAAAATACAGAAATCCCTATTGAAATAAAAGTTTTACACAATTCATTGCCTGTTTGAATATTTAACACATTGAATGCCATGTGGGTCACCGGTGACCGGCACAGTTTGTTCGTAGCCCCATGGGGGTCACCGGTTACCGGTGAAGCCAAGATTATTAGAAACACATAATTCGAGTAAATTTTTAATGCTTTTAATTTTTTTATATTATCATTACTAAAATGGTTTGAAGAAATTAATGCGATATAGAACACACAAAAGTAGTTTTATTTATATACACAGAGATGCCAACTTGCTCCGAACAGCGGATAAATATTTTCAAGTGGTAGTTTATTAATTGTGATTCTTGGTTTAATAAATTGAATTGAGTAGATTTTTGTCCACCACTATTTCTAAACAATTCGTAGGCTTACATAATTCGCCACTTTTTTCAGATATGTCATGCTAAACCTTTTCAAAAACTAGCAAAATCTGTAATATTTGCAAATTTAGTTTGTAGTTATTTACCGTTTGGCCAGACGGGCAAGTCATGTAAAATTAGCGCGGCATTCAACGTGTTAAATGAGTATTACTTAAACATTATGAAGCGAGCTTCATTTATAGTAATCAACTTAAGGCTTTTTTCTTTTGTGTTCTAAAATTTTCTTTCAGTTTATTTTTATTCAGAACTCCCTTTTTAAATCAATTAAAATGTTTTAACTCGCAATATTGAATTACTTGTCTGTTAATTAAAATTATGAGTTAGCAAAAGAAAAGTTTCTAATTAAAGTTAATTATCAATCATAAATGAAAAGTATCGCAGACGATTTATAGTTATTAGTTTAATGAAGTTTTTATATTTCGATGCCGAAAAAATTCCTAAAATTCTTTATATGGAATGTTTAGTATATTATGTAACAATTATCATGAAATTTATATTTTATAAAATCTATTAGTTTTAGTCTGATAGTTTTTTTTTATGTGTTTAGAACTTACAATTTCCATGAACAAACGACTTTAAGAATGATTTGATTTTTTTTTTCGTTACTTTCCTTTCGAAAAGAAATAAAAAAAGCTATCTCAATGTCAAAACTAGTGAAAGTTAATAATTAAAAAAGTGAAACCCGAAACGTTTTCCTGATGAAAAGGAGTTAATATAAAACTGAATCGCTTCTTTGTCTTCCCCTTTTCTTCAAGGAATCAGTATTATTGGAACAAAAATTCTCTTAAATGAAACCACCCTTTTTTCTGAATCTGTTTCTATTTTTGCTATACACTTTTTTTTTTATAAGTCAGTAACATGCATTTGACCCTAAGTACAACAGGTATTTCACATAGGCTAAGGAGCAAATTTTTTAGGGAAATCAAACCGTCTACATTACAATTTACTTCCCACCCCCCTTAAAACAATCCAAAACAGGGGTTTCCAACTTTCATGATGCCGGGGTGGCTATTAAAAACACCAGCCGCAACTTCATCAAAAAAAATTTCTTTTTGTTGACTTACTAGGAATTATAGCAACAAAAAAAAAATTCTCAAGCATCTGAACTTTTTTTCTTTTCCGCCCATGCGATATTCAATTATAAGAATTTAAATAAAACATGATATTCATTACCTTTATGCGTTTTAAAATTTACAAATGTAAATTTCGTCCAAAATGTATAGTTTCAAAAAGTTAAATCGGAGAATTTCTTCGAAAAAATTTCTGATATGCACATGCTAAATATTCACAAAATATTATATTCACAAAATACAAAAAAAAAAAAAAAACTAAAAAAGAAAAAAGCAACATGCACGATTATTTTGTATTTGAATAAATATTTTCTTGGCTGCAAAACCTGAGACATAAATTTTTTTGCACCGTTGGTATGTTAAATTTCACAGAAACTAAGAAATTTAGTTTTTTCTTTTTAGCGAAAGAAAAGTATTTTAAACCCATAAATTTTTTACGAAAATTCTCCGCAAAAAAATGACAACTAATATATTTCAGTTCACGCACCACAAAAAAACGCTTCGCGGGCTGTCGGTTGGTAACGGCATTCATCAAAAAATAAATAAATATTTAAGCTATATATTTTTATATCAAAATATTCATTTTTAATCCTATAACAGAATAGATAAGCTAAAAAAATTTTTTAAAAAAATCTACGTACTTTGGAATTTTTTTCTCAAAATTTCTTGATACAAAATTTGATAATACACTGTAAACATATTATGAGAAAAAAATACCAGTTAATAACCCTACTGCTTCAAATAGACTTTGAAGGAGTGTGAAAGGGAAGAATGGCACTATATCAGAAAAAAATCTGAATTCATCAGCCTGTTTTTTTCTTTCTATTTTTTGGCATATTAGGGTAATTTCTTTTTAGTATAGCCTCAAATTTTAGAAGTATACATTTTCCACCAATAAAATATAATGCAGATTTTAATTCCATGCTTTTTCAATCAAAAGGTAGAATTTTATATAACATTATTTGCATTTTTTTTTAAAAAAGAATGTTAATTACTCAGGGCTAAAGAGAATAGAAGGGCTGGTTCACTCCTTTGAAGTATCTCTTGCCGCGCCGATCCTCCGACGTCACTCTAGTGACGTCACTTTGGCGCAAAGCTCGCACTTTTACTTCAAGAACGGAACATTCGGCCTTACTAGCTCTAACTAATATTGGAGCATTTCTTTTTGCGAGATATTCTAAGACATTTGTTATTTACTATAATGACTTTCCTCAGTTTTTGCAGTGAATTTACAAGAATTTAAAATTATTATCGAAATGCCAGTTTGCGCGATTGCAACTTGAAATTTTTTTTATAGAAAACTAAAAGGAAAAATAATTTTCCGCGTGTTCCCTAAAGTAAATGAACAACTATGTAAAGAATGGATTCCGAAATGACACAGTTAATATAAAACCGCAATACGTTTATTCTGTCGTAAAGAACTTTTATAAAAATTCATTATCTAAATAGAAACCGCCTCGCTACTTCATAAAGAAAGGCGGTGAAAAGAATTAAAAAATAGATAAAGTCAAAGAAAATTAAAATGTAAGTAAAAAGTATAAATAAAATATATAGTATATAGTTGAAATTCTCCTAATTTCATAACATATTTTTTTTGTAGTTATTCTAAATATTTATGATTTTTTTAAAAAATTATATTCTCTTCAATTTAAATATCTATATATTATATCATCGTAAATTTAAATGTCTATAAACAATTGTAAAATTTCTGATGTCATTATGAACCTAAATTATTATTTTGTTTCAGTAATTAGCGTTTAAGGTTGATGTTTCCTAATGATTAAGTATGAACAAATTGCTATTAACGACATATTTTAAAATCAGGGATTCTAAATTTAACTTATCTTTATAAAAGAATATGTAGATAAAAAAAGTGTCGATATACGCCTTCATTTTTCTTAATAGTTAAAGTTAAAACTGAACTTTTTAAAATAAAGTATTTATCGTGTCATTTTCACCAACTAGTAAAACATTTTTATAAGTTTAAAATGGTATTTTTTTAATACAAGTATAATGACCAAGAAAGTTTTTTTTGAACTATGTTTATGAACGGAAATAATGTGTTAATTACGTAAAGTTTGAAGGATAATAGCCAGAAAAAGTCTAACTTATTTTTACAAGAGAAAGATGCAAAGTTATCATATCTTTGCTCGCGATCTCCGAGATCTGTAGACACAGTGACGTCATGAGGAGGGAAATCGTAGCTTCAGCTCTAAGAGCGGAGTGAACTAGCCCTTGTATTCTCTTTAGCCCTGTAATTACTTCAGTTATGCAAGTCTATATTAAGACAGCATTAAATGTTTACTTTGATCTTATCAGAGAAACTAATATATACGGATAATATTGTGAAGCCATTGTTCAGTTTTAATCAAATATTATAGATAATCAAATCTAAAATAAAATACCATGGAATTTCAATGATAGTCTAAAATAAGTTTTTATTAAATTGATTATATTTTAAGATTTTGGATACCTAATTAAACTGAAACACACAATTTGGGAAAAACCAAACTATCCCTTCAGTCTTTCTTGGTATACAACAATATTCTGTCTTTCTAGTGTTAAAATGTTGGCAAATTTACCAAAAGTTATGAAAACTTGAGTCTTTAATTGTTGATAAAATATTTCGCAAAACGTGTAGTTAAAATTACAACTAAATGGTCTGTAACAAAACTACCTAAATTTTTCCCTATTACTGTGTGACAAAACTTTGTTTTAAATAAGGTGAATTTGAAATAAAAAAGTAGTACATTTAATTACTATTTTGCAATAAAATTTGACTTTTATTATAATTAAGTACAGCAAATTGCACTTTAAGTTTGCCGTTCGTCCTTTTTGAGATTAATCTGATATATGCATACTGTTCCGAAAAAAATATCTTTTCTTTTGAAGTGTCCTGATTTTTGCTTTGTTCCTTTACGAGGACTGCATACGTTGATTAATTCCATTAAGTTATTTCATTACACATTGGCCCCGGATAGCCTGGTTGGTAGGACGCTGGTCTCATGTTCTTGTGAGTTCGAATCCCTCCTGGTGAAAAATCCGTGCATTAATTGGTGGCGAAAGCACTTTAAATCTGTCAAGATCACAGTCTTCCAAGTTCCCATAACAAATACCTCTGGGGGTACTGAATTGGAGAGAGATCAGAACGATCTATCTGGTTTCGTTTAAGATTACGATCTGTGGATGAAGAATGCAGTAGGAATGTGTCCCCCCTGTAAAACTAGTTGTGACGTTGTGTGTGACTGAAGTCGTATTCGTGGCCGTAGATGATGCCACTAAAACAAGAAGCGTATCATCTGCCTTAAAAATTGCTTGGATTCCTACAGTAGGCTTGTTAGAATTGTTATAATTTGTCTACGGTAAGAACTTCCCTTGCCACAAAGTCTGAAGCCGTCTGCTGCTGTGGAAACAAGAATAGCGCATTTCAGGGAGGGTAGCTTCATTCTAGGGACAATAGACCGAAGAAAAAGATTCCCTTTCTCTCGCCGACTAGAGTCAAAATTTGTCCTAAACAATGATCCCACACCCCTGCTTGAAGTAGTTCTACCTCGTTACCATAGTCACCGCCACGGGTCCAGATGAATGGCTAGGGGAGTTCTTGCTTTAGACAACCTATAAGTGGTATTTGTAACACTTATACATAATCTGATGAACCATTTTTTTTAATACAGGGTAATAGCTGTTTCAAAGACTATTCCGCCAAAGAAGAGAGTAGCCAAACCTGATGATGGATTTGCCTGGGTAGTAGCCATTGCTGCCTGTGCTATTAACTTGATTATGGCAGGACTGGGCCGGATGTCCGGCATCTTGTTTGTGGCATTTATTGAAATCTTTGGAGTTGATAGAAAAAGTGCATCCATGCCATTCAGTGTGAGATCATCAGCAAGGAACTTATTTGGTCAGTATTTCCTCATATTAAAAAGAAATCATAGCTTACCTCATGTTAACAGTTATTCAGAATTGGCTCATTATCTAGCTTTCTCTACACCAGCGTTTATTAAATTTATTCGGTTATGGAATCCTACATATTATAGTGGAACCCCCCACTTATAAAATTCTTTAATGTGTTAAAAATTGTTAATAAAGACTAAAAATTATTTTGAAAATATTTTATGAGAAAAATTTTATCATTTTATTTATAGTCTTAAATTTAAATTATGACAGACAGCTGAATTCGCTTTTTTAAAACTGCATCTAGTTCAATATTTGTTTAAGTACATGCATAAAAATGAATAAAATAAACTGAGTTATGGTTTTGGTTAAAATGAAAAATAACTGTTATAAATTGTAGTTTTTAAAGAAACATACTTCTTAATTGTCATGTTTTAAATTGAAAAGTTCAATGCGAAACGCTTATACAATTTTTTATAAATGCATATCCTTTATCCAATTTATTAAATCTATACATATAATGAAATAAAGAATCTGTAACCTTAGGGAAGAGGGGACATCTGTCACCGGCGTCAACCTTAGAAAGTCGCCAAGTTCCTAAAAAGTAATTAAAAATAAATTTTAGACTAAAATTCCTTTATCTTTTTTAAATATCCAAACTTTCATTTGAAATTTATAGGCCCGATAACTTTGACATTTTTATACGCTTTACCTAAAAATTGAACAAAATGTCTGTTAATATTGTAATTTATTTTACACGTGGTGTTTTTTTTTTAATTTCCACAAATTGGTGGTATATTGAATGGAGAAAGTCTTCAGAAAAAAACTTATTATTCAGTAAAAAGCAATGAAAACTATGAAAAGCACCTAAGTGTAACAAACTACATTTGTAACTGTTAACTTTTAAAACAAATCTAATAAAAATTAAAGAAGGTTATGAAAGTTTGATTACCTAAAAATATCTATGGAAAAGTTGCAAAATTTTATTAGATATAAAATTTTATTTGAGAAAAAATTTAAGTCTTAACATTATCTAAAAGTTAGTGACTCCGAACCCCCCCCCCCCTAAAAAAGTATTAGGTCAAACATATTGTAAAAAGAGAAAAAAAAAAAGGTTTGTCCCCGGTTGCTATAAACCCAAATTACCACTGTCAGGTTCATGCCTAAAAAAATATTTATAAACTATATGGTTCAATTACTAAGTATAAACAATTTAGAATTATAAGATGTCATCATCCGAAGATCGGTAATTTGAAATAATGTATCGTATGTTTCTTTGAATTTCTACCTTTATATAATATGAAATATCGCGCTCGATGGGCTTGATCTCAAAATTTCGCTTCTCGAATTAAATTTTTGTGCTCGGACCAACAAAAGTGACTAAGTTCATCTCTATAAGCTGAACATAATTGTATTGCCTTGCAATACTTGAATGTTATTCCTCGTGATATCACGGAGGTGAAAATATCTCACCAATTTGGCTTTTTATTTATTATTAAAGTTAATTATCTTAAGCATTTGTCTATTTTTTATTTTGCTAATTCCTTTTAAACAATATCAAGTTCAAGTAAAACTTTTTTTCGAATTTAATGCACTTAAACTGACTTTTATTACTTTCAATGGCGAAACAGCTCCGGAAAATAGCCTGTAGATATCAATAGCGATGAAGCTGATAAATTTAAAGGATAAAGATTCAAAACTTACGCATTTTAACCCTTAACGCACTGCCTGGTTGATAAAACGATAGCAATTTTTTCGATTTAGTTTTCAGACTATGGAAATTATTAAATACAGACATTTTGTGATCTTAATTGTCTCACGGTGTTTTAGGAGTGCGCCTTACAACTAGTTTACTCGAACAACTAGTTAACAAGATGACAAATATTTGTAATTTTGAATCAGTCATCTAACGATAAAATTTTAAATCTAAGTTTTAAGGAATTTTTTACTTTTCTTCAAGAACAACTTTTTTCTTACAACAGCTATAAGTAAAAGTGCTATAAACTTAATAAAGCTTTAATCACACGCTATTCACATTTCTAAAAAGAATAGACTTGTTAAAAGCAATTATTTCAAATACGTAAAGCTTGTTTAAACAAAATCTGCACTCCAGTTTGATGTTTTTCTATTTCATTGAAAATCAGTATTTGCTTGCATATTTTCTGAATGTAAATAATTTCAAGCGTCAAGTTCCTTATCAAATATTAAAGATTTTTAAACGCAGGTTTAAAATATTAAACGTTTGAAAAATAGCTGATCTTTATACGTAATTTTTCATTTCTGTCATTGAGGGTGAGGGATAAAAATGAACAGAACTCAAAATATTCATTTTTAAATCTCGTACTATCTGACCATCACGAGAAATACTCCAGACATTACTTTATTACTTTAGTTTACAAGTCAAACGGAAGTGTAGGGGTATGGTTATCTCTGGTGTTGGTTGGGAGAGTAATCTCTTCAATTCTTCACCTTAAGAAATGGTTTTATTGATTCCGAATTAAGACATCCTCAGGTTTTCAGTCGGGAGGAGTTCTCGTTGTAAGTGGATAGTATGTTGATAATCCTTGCTTTGACTATAGCGCGTGTATTTTGTAGGTCCTGTGGTTGGAATCCTTGGACAAAAGTATGGTTCACGGAAAGTGATCGTGGTTGGTGGTATCGTCGGTACTCTAAGCTCTGCAGCATGTTTCTTCGCTCCTGACATTGTGTGGATTACAGTCCTCTGGGGTGGTGTGAACGGTATGTATCGACCCTTCTCAAATTCTTTTACTATATCTTTCGTGTATTATGTTCTAGCACAAGTTTGTTTTGGAGGGATTCGAAAACAAAGCAAATACGAATTCGGAGATGCGGACGAGAACCTGATTGCAGAGTTTTTCGCGATAAATATATTTCTCCTATCGAGTTCTCGATCGCATCTACAAATTTTCAAACACGAATTTTTCGCATTCAGAGTAAAGGGCAATTTATGAATGCGGCCGATTTGAGAAAATAGTTTCTGCGATTTCTTTTCCCTATAAGTATTTCGGTGAATGCGAAGAGATGTAAGAAACTTCAATATTGAAATTTAATACTTAAGTATTCGATTCTTTTCAATTTCAAACTTTGGGGCATTTTAAAGTATTGATGCATCTTATATAAGGAGGAAACAGACTATTTCTCTTCATGTGTCAAATTAAGCTTATATTTTTTAAATTGGACGTACAATGACGCATAAAAACTTGTATAATTGGCAAAGGCGCCGGCGGAATAATACAAAAGGGGGTGCAACCCTCTAACAAACTACCCTCCCCCCAAAGAAAAAATTTAAAATATTCTGTTATTACATTTTGTTTTGTTATTACATATACTTCCACCTGTTAATTTTTTTCAAGATACATTTTTTCCTTGTTAACAAGATATTTAAAAAAGAATTTCGAATTTCCTGTACTTGCAAATTTTGCCACGAGAAACTGTACTGATGGCGCTGGCATAGCTATTGACTTTGAAACACAAATAACTACAGTTTGGGCACACTTAACATTGGTATTTATTGTGTTGATGAAGTTTTACAGCTGTGAGAAGTCAGTTTGTGTTATACACCTTTGTTAAACGAAATAACTAATAGAAAATATAATATTGCTTTTATTTTATTAAATGAAATTCAAAAATATAGCTTAGATATCTGCCAAGTTCATGCTCAGTGTGCATAAGAAAAAAATCAAAGATGACTCAGAATTCATTGAAAAAGTTATTAACAGATTTGGACAGCAAACAAGACAATTGCAATTCTTATTTGTTTAAACAATTTTTTAATTGTTATGAATCAATAATTACTTAATTATTTGTTTTTGAATGAAAATATTTTTAATAAAAAATTTTTTATAACAAAATTGTTTTTCTGTATCCGGGCCAGGGGGTGCAAGTGCACCCTCTTGCACCCCGCTGCCGGCGCCCTTGATAATTGGATACCTGTAAGTGACTGTATCGTAGATAAACCATGGCGTTTGTTTCAGAAGCCAATCAAGTTCGATACACATGCAAGGCGTCGCATACAGTAAATTAAGTATGATTTAAATCACGTAGGCATAATCACTTCTAGAGTCACAAGTACCAAATTGTTCAATTGACTTAAAAGCAAATAAGGTTTTTGCTTGTAAAAATACTGAAGCGATAATCCTATTCCATCCTAGAACGCAAACAAATCTTCGTACTAAAGTAGCACCCATTATCGATAGCTTTCGAAAAATCGCTAAGACGAAATCGGACAACATTGTTTCTTGCGGATGCAAAGTAGATCGATCTTGTTAAAATGCTGTGTCGATCGATATCTCTCAGCATTTACAACTGACATGATGTAAGTATTGATTAATGTATCTAATGTATCATTACTCAGTATCACATCAGTATCAGTAGTTACATAATGATATCGTAATTATTGTGTAAAAATGTCAGATATCGCAAAATTGATGTAGATTTTGTAAAAATACTGTGTTGATCGATATCTCATAACTGACATGATTTAAGTGTTGATAATTGTATGTAATGTTGTAATGTATCATTATTTTGATTTCAGGTCTGGGTTCAGCCCTTACTGTTACTTTACCTCAGGTTGTCATAAGTCAGTACTTCGTGAAATATCGCACGACTGCAGTTGGAATAGCCTTTTCTGGTGGCTGTATCGGTTCTTTTATGTTCCCGGTATTGCTGGAATATCTTCTGCAGAACTTTGGCATCCAAGGGACTTTTCTCATAATGGGAGCGATCATCATGCACACAATTCCAGCTGCACTTATTTTGAAGAAACCACCCTGGTTGAAAAGCGACGCACAAAAAACTGAAAAGAGTCCTAATGGTAGTTTGTCATCAATGGAAAAACTGGAAGACGGCAACGGAACTGTTGATGTTAAGTCCCCAACTGAGTTAGTTCCAAAGATGGACTACTTGAGCACTGATCGAATGAGCGTTACGTCTGTTAATGAGTGCGCCTCTAAAAGGTCATCTTTAAGGACTACTTCTGACGACGCATTCCCCGATGTTAGCTACTTGAGACAAAACAGTGAACTTGTAGTTAAAGTAGTCAGTCTAAATATTTCGGGCGATTGCCTCAGTATTTCAGAAAACGAGAATAACGATATCATGGAGGAAATTATATCGATGTGCGAATCTAGACGTAATGAACAAATATCGTTATTCCGGAAAAACCTTAAATATTTCGGGGACGACGTTTTTGACGCGAGGGAAGATTTTGACTCCGCGAAAAAAAGCATCGAGGCTCAACGAAAATGCAAGAGCTGCAAATTGAAACCGAATGTCAGGTTGTGTAGACCCCATTCGGATTCGGATCTTTCTCTGTTGGGGAACGAAGCTCCCGAAAATAAAACTCTGAACAAATTACTGCAGCTCCAGGAAATTGATAAACAAAAAATTGCAGAACTTTTTCCCGGGGAGGAAGCTAAAGTTATCCGGATCTTGACGGAATTCCGCCTGCTTAACTTAGCTCGTCCAAAAACCGAAGAAAAAGTTCACAAGGAACAATTACCATCTGAAAAACAAAATGTCGATATCAAAGTAAAAACAGACGAAAAAGAAACTCGTGCCAATTCATTCATGGACCACATCAAAACAGCGTTTAGTCTCTACGCGAATCCCCTATTTCTCATGGTGTGTTTGTGTCGCGCAGTTCACTTCATTGCCTTCATACCTGCCATGACTACCGTGGTGGATTTTACCATGGATAAAGGACTCCATGAAGATGATGGTAAATATGCTATTGCCGCCATATCCATGGGTGATCTGCTTGGGCGATTATGTCTTGGATGGATCACGGATCGTGGTTATATGACTCTTCCCAAGTATATGATGGTATTTATGGTTGTACAAGGTTTCAGCACTGCTTCCTTGCCGATGATGAATACGAAAGCGACTATATTTGCCAACTTGGCTCTGTTTGGCATGCTTCAGGGGTCTCTGTTTGTTAGGCACCCTGTGTTAATTGCAAAGTATATGAACAACGATGAACAATCCATAGCAATGGGCTGTGTGAATTTCTTCTCTGGTCTATTAGGATTTGGACTCCCTATGTATATTGGTGAGTTGAATCTTTTGAATTCTCGTTTTAATTTACATTTAGATTACTGAGTAGACTGATTTAGAGTTCGTTCTCTATTTGGATGCGTGTAATTGCACACTCTAACAAAGAGGCAGAAAG
The DNA here is from genome assembly GCF_982258835.1 of Parasteatoda tepidariorum. NCBI lineage: Eukaryota > Metazoa > Arthropoda > Arachnida > Araneae > Theridiidae > Parasteatoda > Parasteatoda tepidariorum. The sequence continues at coordinate 88,372,228 of NC_141755.1, read as the reverse complement.
TACTTAATAAAAATGTGTTTTAAAATAACGAAATGAACACTGTAATATTGTTAATTATGCAGCTACTTGTTTTTGCGTTTGACCAAGTTTGATCAAGTTCGTTTGGCGCAGCATAGTTAATTCTTGTGCCATCAAAGCATGCACTCAAATTCTCTTCTTCCTAATAAAACTATTTTGAAACGTCAGCGTTTTAACTCTTATTGCAGCGCGATTTGATCCGATGAGGCCAACGGTAATAATTTTGTTTCAGCCGGGAACATTCATGAATACAAGAAACAATGAATACATAATATATTGTAGGTATGCAAAATAACAGCCTTTAATACATATTTATTAAGCTCCCTTTTCGAAATAAACAAATTATGCGCATTAAGGGTCTTAATATTTAAGAGCAAAAAACAAAAGTATTTGTCGCATTATCATAGGAATGAAAAACATCAACATCAGTTCGATTGCTTAATGAAACATGGTGTTTCTAATAATCTTCTTTAGTTTCCTGTTCCCCTCAAGCAATTAAACAGGTTTCGATTTTTTGTCCCGACTTTCTTAAAAGTTATTTCGAAAAATTTTTTCCCCCTCGTTTAAATATTTGCGTCACCTAATGTGCAGGATTTTTTTTGACGAAGATTCTGAAACAAAAGGTTAAGAGCTGTCTTTGCAAGACACGATGATTGTATTAAAAAATTAAACATTGATTATAAAGTAGCGTTTGGGATTACATTTGCAGCAAAAATGTAAATGCTATTGTACACTTTCCAGTTTAGGAAATAAAATTTAAGCGATTTTAAAAAATGGCTAATAAGCGAATGGTATCAATGAAACTGTTAAGATTTGTCTATTAACACTAGATTGCCCAAGAAAGTCATTTTGACTGCTTTTTAATTTCGATTAGAAAAACAATGATGTATATAATGACACAATTTCTTAGAATTTTTAAACTTTTTGTACAACATAAAATTTTTTATTGTTAATATATACTAATTGTTAATATATACTAATTGTTATATAACTGTAAATATAAAAAATATTAAATTAATTTTAAACAAATTTCTTTACACATTAATTATTTTTTCACAATGCAGTCATTTTGACTGCTTTTGGGCATTATAGGTGCATACTAAGTTTGTCTTTCTAGTGTAAAAAAGTTGTTTTTTCAGGTTACTTCCGAGACACAATTGGATCATACGACTATATATTCTATTTGAACGGCATGCTTGGTGCTTGCGTAGGAATTCTCTGGGCATTCGAACCCTTCTTCGTTCGATGCGTGAAGAACACAAAGACAATTCAGAAGACGTCTGGTGTCTGATTTACGTCCTTTGTCTGGTTATTTGTATTTTAAGACGTACAAAAAGAATTGTAAATATTTACTTAAATTTTATATTTCATAATGCGTATGTCGTCATTTTATTGTACTTAACAAGTATTTAGACTTGAGCTGTAATGGCTGCTGTGCAGTTCTATAGAAATGTGTATGTTTTTTCTTGACAAGCGAGTAACTGTATCAGCTAAGCTGATTTATATGTATAAACTGTGATAATGTAATAAGTATTACAACTAGTGTATTTTAATTTTAGTGAAGTATCTGTGATAATAAAGTATTTTTAATGTGAATTCTGTTCGATTTCTGCTTTTCGGTGTGCAATCATAGCTGATAGTTTATCTCTCTTTTTCTGATATTTTTTCGACAATTCTCTCAAGCAAATCAATATTGTATTATCTTAAAAAAATATTTGTTTATTAAATCTATATATCGACAAGTTCAATAACGGTGTGTTCAAAATTATAACAATCTCATTAAAATTTTAAAAATTAAACTCCAATAAACATTTGACATTGTGTTACTTAGCTCCTTATAATGGATAATGCAATTGAGATTTATTTTGCGACGAAACGAGGTTAACTGTTAAAAGGCAAATATTTACGCAGAAAACAAAACTATTAAATATTTTCTCCAACATGCGTGTTGAGCATAGAATTCTATTTTGAATTTTAGTAATCGTAAACCAGATTGTATATTAAGAAATGTAATAAAATAAGTTTCTAAAATTTAAGTATTAAGTGTATTTTTTTCCGTACCCGGCTCTCGCCGACCTCAGTGCTGACGTAAAATATCCTCAGTGGTAGAAGGATCATGGGTTAAGAGTCTCTTTGTTGTCAGGCTAACCGAGGAAGGTTTTCGTAGGTTTCCTCTCCATGTAACGTAAATTAGGTAATGCAAAATTTCTCCCAATACTTTATCTAGGAGTTCCCTTGTCTTCTGGATTAGGTGCAAAATTACAAGGATACGGAGTTGAACGTTGGTAGTAGTTAACTCAAAATTGGACCTGTTGTTCAACGGCTGTTATAAAATTAAAAAAAAAAAAATTAAATGTATTGAATAGATATCAAATGTTTCTGAAGCAAACTAAATGTTTAAGTAGATTATTTTAGGAAGCGTAGTTTATAAAAGTTTAATCTTTAATTTATATATCGGATTCTTGTGTAGCAGAAAGGACAGTTAGATTCACTTCCTATATCAATTCAGTTAAAGAACTATTAATCATAGTATTAAGTATGAGTGACTTTAATACTATCAACGATACTGTACAATTATGATGCATGTAACTTTTAACTTTAAGATCTTAACTTGTATAATATTTTACACTGACACCGATGTATTTCATTAAATGAAATTTGATACAATTTACAATGCATATGTGTTTTAAATATTTTGTTCAATATTTTTTAATGTTTTTAAACTCATCCCCTGTGAAGATTTTAAATTGCTTTCTTGAACATAAGTTCAACTGGAAGTCCTATTCTGATATTTGAATTTTTTTTACTCATCCATGGAGGGAAAAATACGGAAAGCTGAATATTTATAAATGAACATTCTGATAAAATTTTATTGATGCTGCTTTTTTACGTCAAAGATGACGCAGCCGCATAGTTTTGTCTGTAAATAAGCAACTTTTCTCATTTTATTTAAATTTCGAATTTTTTTGGAGTCTATTTTGGCGTTTTTTACGCAATCCTGAAAGATCAACAAAAAATTCGTGTTTTCTTGCAACGTTTGGAAGCAGTGAGGTCAAATATTTTTCTTTATTAAAAGGAGGAGGGATTATTTTGTTGAGTGGGCTATATTTCCAGAATATTCTGTTTCCACTTTCCAATCGGGTTTCGAAGAGATTTGCCGTTCATCAAACTATTTGTTATTGGGGTTGTGGGGTAATGAAAAATTATGTCTACATCTTAGCTGGTCCCGCAGTGGACTGATCGTTAAGACACGGTCCCCAGCAGATCACCGATGTCAAGCATCACTGGCTGCGGTCAGTGTGCGGGTGGGTGACCACTTGGATCAGCCTGCGTAGGGACCGAGTGTGTGCGGTATTGGTCCTCGTTAAACTGTTCGACCGTAAAGTGCTCGACTTCGCGTGCAGGTCGTCGGGCTACCGAAACGGGGGTGCCATCCCCTCCGCAGAGGATCAAAATTGTGATGGCATGTCTTCGGATCATCCTCAGGGATGTTTCCCAGACCGTCGTTAATAGCCCATTGTGCAGCTCTAGTGCAACGTAAATGAACAACAACAACAACATCTTAGCTGCGAATTAATTATTTTTTAATACAGTGGGTGATCGGTTAACGAACGTAATCCGTTCTAAGATTATGTTCGCTATCCGAATTGTTCGTTAACCGATCATCGATTCACCATAAACTTCTATGTGAAATCGATTAATTCGTTCTGGAGACCCAAAAAATTAAATTTTAAAAATTGTCTAATTTCTTAGTAAGTTTTTTAAAAAATAATATATGCATATAGTCTTGCATATAATCAGTCTTTTTCATAACATGTCCAATGTCAATTGCTTTTCTCTCTTTTTCAAGATTTTCGGGAAGTAATTAATAGCATTGTCGTTGTAAAGATCCCCAACCCAACTGACATCAGCTTGGTTTGGTTGCCATTCTAAAGATCTTTGGTTGCCATTTAAAGATTTTTTTTCAAAAGATCTTCAATGGCAGATGTCGGCATTGGTCCTCTTTCGTCTTCGTTCAGAACCTCGTTCAGAAGGAGACACGTTTAGCTGTGTTTCTTGGTGTTCTTCATTCAATATTTCTTGGAGTTCTTCTGTCGTCATTTCATCTTCATGTCCCTTTATGAGCTCTTCTATGTCATCCTCGTTCACCTCCAATTCCAGATCTCTAGCAGATGTCAAAATTTCAGAGATGTCTCCCTGATCACCTCCGTCTCTTTGAACGAAGGAAGGACACAGCTTCCGCCAAGCAGAAATAAACTGTCGCTGTGTGACATCTGACCACGCCTTTTGAATGATACGAATATTTTCAAGAATGTCAAATTTTTCTTTCCGAAACTTTTTTAAAGTCATTGTTGAGGAGAATAGGCTTGCTTCACCGACGAAACAGCGAGCGAGTGTACAATTTCTTGAAAGCCGCAATAACCTCCTGATCCATCGGCTGAATCAGCGAAGTCATATTCGGAGGTAAAAACTGAACTGTCAGCCAGGGAAAGTCTGTCAACAAATTATCTTCAAGATCCGTTGGGTGTCCTGGTGCATTGCCCAATAGCAGCAGTGCTTTCAACGGCAAGTCATTGGTATCTAGGTAGTCCTTGATGCTCAGGACGCAAACTAGCCATTCTTTTAAAAGATACTGCGTGAGCCATGCCCTCTGATTCGATCTCCACATTACTGGCAGTTTGCTCTTAATTATGGAATTTTTTTTAATGCTATGGGATTCTCAGAGTGGTAAACGAGAAGTGGTTTAAGCTTCATATCACCACTAGCGTTAGCTCCCAAAAAGAACGTCAATCGGTCTTTCATAGGTTTATGCCCGGGAACACTTTCTCATCTTTCGTGATGTAGGTACAATTCGGCATGCGCTTCCAAAACAAACCAGTTTCATCACAATTAAATATTTGTTGTGGACGATTTCCTTCTGTTTCAATGAATTCTTGAAATTTCAGACAGTACTTCTCAGCTGCTTCTTTATCTGCACTAGCAGACTCACCATGCATTAATACATGCTTAATTCCAGACCTTCTTTTAAACTTTGTAAACCAGCCAGTGGTAGCCTTGAATTCTAACTCCTCGGATGACGAACCTGGAGTTTGTTCTTTCAATTTCTCAAAAAATTTTCTAGAATGATAGGCATACTAGTTACATCTCGTTTCATTTCCCGTTCATTTATCCAAACTAAAAGCAGCCTTTCCATTTTGTCATGGATGGCATTTCTTTGCTTCGCAGATGTGATTTTCGTTACTCCTTCATTCTCCATAATTCAAGTTTCATTTAGTAATTATCAATACTAAGCATGCTTTAAACATTTCTCCTTTCAGTGATCTTAGTTTGTATGTAAAATGATAACAAATGTTTAATATAAATTTTTTTTCAGGCCGAGAAGTGTTCGTTAGAATTCGTTTTGTTCATTCTGTGTTCGTTGTCCGAACACAAAAAATCTTCCTTGAAAGTGTTCATTATCCGAATATGTGTTCGTTATCCGAACACAAAAATCTTTCGTGAAAGTGTTCGTTAACCGATTTGTTCGTTAACCGATTTGTTCGTTAACAGATCACCCACTGTACTTATTTATTAAATGGTTTTTACTCATGAAGTTTTAATCATTGAATGGAGTAATTAAGTATAAACTCGTTAAATCAGTAACATATTGGTGGAAGAATTAAAATGTTTTGAAAATATTAGCTTCAAAATAACTTATTTATTTTAGCAAATATTTTATTCTGTAAAGATTATGGCTTTTTACTTTTTTGAATTTGACATGTAAGTGTCTTTAAAAGATTTCAATAAATTTAAATTCACTTTTCGGTCACGTTTGCTAAATAAAATATTAAATTTTCCGTTTTTGGAATAATTAATGTAAGAAATTATTAATAATTTTGTTGATTTTTATGCATATCGGGGCCGTTCTTAGGGTTGGGTGACCGCCCAGGGCCGCCAAAAATGTAGAACTGCTTAATGTTTATATTGAAAGCTTTTTTCCCCTAATGCCTACCTGGGGAATGACCTTTCATCAATACAGGCATCTGAAGGGCAGATTTGTTGACCACTCTTTCAGGGGCACCTTATTAGGTGGGTCAACGTTGCTCCCACAGTAAGAACAGATAGTGCAGAGAATGAAAGAACATCCATGCTTTTCCCGGGATTCGAACCCAGAACCTTTCTTACGCAAGGCCAGTTCCCAGCCCCCTACACACTTATATTAAAAGTTTGTCTTTACATTTGTTAATTCTTGGATAAATTTTTGCAATTCCTCGGGTATATAATTCGTACTAATTATAATTTTTATTTCCAAATGTGTGTAATTTCAGTTAATGTTCCTTCATATCAGGAGTGTAAATTTTTAAAATAACATGGAACTTATATTCAACTTTTATTGCATAGAAATTAATTGCATCAAAATCTTCAACTATTGTCGATTTGTGAGTCTGTGTGTTTGAAGGGTAATCCTTAAGAACTCTGCTGGTGGAAAATTTAAAGAGAAATAAAAAACAGGGTTAGTATGATTTAAAAATATTTTTAAAAAAATCATCGGTTTGAATATTGTTTTTTAAATCATAAAAACTATTTATGCAGTACTGCATTTTCTAATGTGTAAATTCTAATATGCCGACCTTGACTACAATATCATTTAGTTTTTATGTGAAACAAAACTATGGACTTTCCTTCTCTCAATCATCACTTGAGCCTTGTTTCTTCGTCAATTAGAGCAGAAGTTATAATGATTTTTTTTTTATTTAAAGAAAGCTTCTATCCATGTTGGTATTAGTTATTAAATTAATAACCGTCTTTTTTAAATTTTCTCATAACTTATTTTTCAGTTATTATTCTTCATTCGAAATGAAATCTCTTAAAATATATTTTACTTCAAAATGCTTGAAATTTTGAATGAATATTTTCTATACATGTCTTGGGAATAGACTACGAAATAAAGGATTGAACGATTATTTTTTTTTGTTTTACAACTGAAATAAAAATAATTAATAGCAATTTTCGGCCTTTTTTTACCGAATAGGTTTCCATATTTGCTGTAAAATATTTAAATATTAATATTGCGTCTAATCCTTAGTCTATTCTCTAATTTTTATGAGTTTTATAAATCAAGAATAATGAAAGATTAATAAATTTTAACAGAGATATGTGATTTTCTAAAAGAGTTGGCCAGTTTTCCCACTTATTTCTTTTAAATTTTTTTTCTTCTTATTTTGTATTCATACCATGTTTCAGTGTATGATACATACATAAATCTAAATAAGACATTTCAAAATTTGTCTTCGAAGGTTTTCGGGTACTTTAAGGCTGTGATAATAAACCGTTGATATCAAATCTCGTTAATGATGAAAGTTTTATTCATAGAATTAAGGAATAAGTTAATAAACTAAGAAACAAAACATTCTGTCTCATTTTTTAAAGAGCTTAAATGTAGATAAGGTTATAACTTCTAAATTTTAATTTTTAATTATTCATTTCATATGATTTTCATATTTTAATGTGTTCATTGTAATATGTAATATAATTTGCTGTTTTATTACCAATAAATATATATTTCAATTATAACCCTGAGACCGAGATAGCCTGATCGGTAGGGTGCTGGGCTCATGTCCGCGAGTTCGTGGGTTCGAACCCCGCCGGCCGAATACTCCCCGTGTAGTAAAATGGTGCCTAATGCACGTTAAATCTGTCGAGTCGCAAAGTCCTCCATGTTCCCTTAACAAATCAATACCTCTGGGGGTACTGAATTGAAGATTGATCGTTCTCTGATTCAGGTCAAAATTACGATCTGTGGATGAATGAATGGGTTCACCCTATAAACGGGGGTGACGTATGGGTGTGACAGAAGTCGAATTCTTGGCCATAGATGGCGCCACTGGAAAACAAGAACAATCGCACCCTTCTGCCTTAACAGGCGTACGAATGAGTGAGTGAGAGAGAGAATTATAACCCTTTAATTTTATGCACATTTATTTCAATACAAGTAATTTTAAACTTATGAAATATATAGTTAGAGTATCTAATTGTAAATAAAGAAGACTTCCCTGCCAAAATAAATTTAATTTTAAAAATGTTTTTCGATCTAAGTTAATTAACTTTTCATTGGACCAGTTGATTATCTTTCTTTGCAATTCATTAATATCTTTAGTTTGATAAAAAATAACTGGCTTCAGTTATTTAATAATTAGTTTGCAATACTTAAATAATATTAACCTTTTTTATTAGTGGCATTAAGAATTTTAGTTGCAGTATTATTAGGTTGTTAAACACAAAAATAAGTGTGAAAAAAAATCCAATGTTGAGTAGATAATTTGTTAAGGAAAAAATAAAAGACATTTTTTAGGGCTACGAAAATGCGTCTTTGGGATTTGCCAAAAATAGAACAAGATGCAATTTTATTTTTTCAGGAGCGAAATATTTTACAAAAAAAAAAAAAAACGAAAATGTACCAATTCTCATGACATGAAACTTTATTACTGTTCACGTACGTTTTGGAAATGTAATTTCATTTGGAAACTTATTCATTAGAGTTCATATGGCCATGGCCCGACTTAGCCTAATTGGAGCCCGGGGCAAAAACTTCTTTGGGGGGCCCCCTCTGCTTCACTACTTCAGTAATGAAGAACTAAACCTTATAGAGGTATTTAAATTTTTCACCTCATAATACATATATAACAAGAAAATTAACTAGAACCTAAAATAGCTATAAATTCCCCCCCCCCCCAATGGTCAGTTGAAATATCGTCCGGTCCATTTTATTAATTTTCTGACAATTAATTTTCCGTCATGCCGAAGGTAATTTTCTGATTGTTAATTTTATCACCTAGCTGTGAAAAACCCATATCCAATTATATCCTTGCTGACATTATAGCGAAATTTAGCTAAACTTTCGCAATTATGGTGGCTCAATTAGGCCAATCAGAAGCATGTATTTTGTAAACATATCGCATTTTGCGATATGTAAAAATACAGGCCTTTGATTGGCCAAACGTGCCCATCGTAATTTCGAAAGTTTAGCTGAATTCCGCCCTAGAAAGTCATGGATTTACTTACGCATTATAGATTTTTTGTGTTTATACAATACATTAATGAAGAAGCCAACATAAAACTGACGGATTTTATTTTGTTTAAAGAAAAAGTTCATTACAGAAGGAAACCTAAAATGAACTTTTTATTCGAAATGGGGGCCCCCTCTGATGTGGGGCCCGGGGCAACTGCCCCGTATGCCCCTGCCTTAGTCAGGCTCTGCATATGGCGACAGCATCAGGTGAAAGAAAATAGAGATTGTTTCGAATCTATGTTAAACTCTATATCGACCCGTTTTCCTCAAAAATCCGATTAACTTCGTTGATTTTAAATAAAGTGTTTTGATTTTAAATAACAAAGTGTTTTATTTTATGACTTGTTGCAAAACTTTTAGCTGTAGATTGGCGGCACTTAAAAACCGCCAAATATGTAGTTGCGGTGGTGTTAATACGTAAGTACCGAATTTTTATTCCATACTTTTCTGAATCATATTACTTCAAACATTAGAATATGCAAGACGTATACACATAATGTTATACCATTTGATTTTTCAAACAAATTATTTTAACAACTTTTTTTATCAAAAAATTATAAACTGAAAAACGTAAAATATAGAATTCTTAGGATAAAAAAACGACTTTAAAAATTCTTCATATTGAAATAAAAACTTTCATATTGTTTCTTCTTATAGTTCTTTATCAGACGTAAAAAAACCATTCTGTAGAGAACTATCATCAAATAAGAAAAAAAAAATTCTTACAAGGAAATTTTTTATAATAAAAATCATAACACTTACCTGATTTCCCAAATGATATTTTCTTTGTTTGAAAACTTTATTCTCAAATAATATATGCATAGTTTATCCCTTCATTACTTTTAGATAACATACCACACAGCAAAATGTTATAATTGTAAGATCTCGATATGAATTTTAATATACTTAATACTTAAAAACAGAATAGCTGAATTCTAGTTGAAATTATTCTTTCAAAACTAGGAAATACTTACCAAGAAAACGATAAAAATTTATTAATAATCAGCACAAATGATACTATTTCAAGTAATGCGAACGATTCTTTATTGTTGTTTTCCGAATTACATAGATACAGAAATATAATATTCTATAAAGAAGAAGAGTTTTTTCAAGTTCTTCGTCCTTTTCCTTATGAAAATTTTGCTTCTTATTTGCTGCTAAGAAAATGGCGTCTGATTCTGCCAATGATTTTGATGGAACTAAATGAAAGCTTAATAAATTAATGCCTGATATTTTCAGGCTCCAGCTAGAGGGCGTACTCGAACATTATGATCGCGAATTGAAAAGTATGTGGTAAATGTATTTTTTATTTTTTTAATTGTTTTTTGGAAAAGTGGGATTTCTTTGAAATTCGTTTTCTTTGTAGCGTCAAGTTTTAAATACCAAATCACTAGTATATAAGACATATTAGCTTGATTCCATCTTGAGGTACCTTTTGATAGATGAAGGTTGATATAGTCGATAATCAAATCCCCTCATTGGTGACCTGCAAACATGATATGAACTCGCCAACATGGTAGATGGTCCACATTAATACAGTTGAATTGCTTAATATATACTGCTCAAAGAAAGAAAAAGGGAAAGATCGGGTGAAGTTAATAAAGTCTCCCGGTCAATAAACAAGAATTAAAAAAAAAAAAAAAAAAAAAAAAAAAAAAAAAAAAAAAAAAACATTTGAGCGAAATGCTACAAAAAAAGAAAGAAAATATAATGAGCAAAAACTGATTTAAATAAATAAACAATATGAATCAACTAGTGGAATCTGTTCATCGAGTTCCATCAAAGATAAAATTCTGGAAGGGGAGTAATGTAGCGTAATTACCACTACAAGTATTAAATACCAAATCACTAGTATATAAGACATATTAACTTGGTTCCACCTTGAGGGACCTTTTGATAGATGAAGGTTGATATAGTCGATAATTAAATTCCCTCACCTTAGAAAGAACCGATTAAAATTAAATTCCTGATATAATATTGTTTTTTGATAAAAATTAGAAGTAAAATATAATTCTTAGGTAAAATGGATAGTCCTTTATGTTCTATAGCCACCCATCTGATCTAGAGTCACGGTTATCGATTTTCAGAAACAGAATGCCTTTCTACTAAGAAAATCGAAATGCAAAGGTTAGGTCTAAGCTGATCGAAAAGACTGATTTCGGCTTTTTAACCAATGAGAGAAGTTCTGCTTTTTCTTTCCCGAACGGCAAACCTGTCATGTAATATTGTGATGATATTAAGGAAAATTGCTATAGCCTGCAGGTGAGTTTTATGTGTTTTAAACTTTATTATAAATGTGATTTCTGTTTGAAACTTTATATGATACCAACTATAGGATCATTCTGAATTGATGTGCTTGAATAACCCATAAATGTGCGTGTTGAAGTCATTTGTTTTTCTATTTTTTATGTTGGACATTACGTCATTAACAGTTATGTCTTATTTGTTTACTTCTTTACTCGGCTCATGCTCTGAATAGGGTGTGTGGAATAATACACATAATATAATCAGAAGCATAAATTTTTGCGTTTAATGCCATTTTTGCTCGCAACAAGATGTTGTAAACACTGTTTTTGCTTGTGAAGTTTTGCAACTGTTATCGCTTCGTGTTTATTGCGATTATCATATGTTTTTACTCGTATCAATGCCATCCATCAATTTGTTTTCTTATCGCTTGTAAAATGTAATCATTATGACTTTTTAATCTACATAAATTTATTTTATTTTGATTAATATAACACAGTATTTATTTGATTTATAGATTAAAGTAATACCTTTTTCTCTAAGTTTTCCTTAACTGAATGGAATCTAATTTTCTTGACCTTCTCGTTTTTAATTCTTAGAACCTTTTGATATTTTCAGCTTTTCTAACTTAAGTTTGTATATTACAGTTTATTGTTATGAAAAAAAAATGTTTCAGGTTTAATACAAATTTAACTAGTGTGTGACTGACTAGATCAGGGGCCATTTATATCAAGCATCCACTGTATTTAAAAGTGATATTCACACATTTGAATTAAATTATTTTGCTGGGGTTATTTGCTTACTGTGGTCTGGCGCACCAAATCCAATCGCCGAGGTGCCAAATAGATTTTAAACTTGCAAGGTGCATTGATTATGAACCCGGGGATGGCTACGAGTTATACCTTTCGAGTTGGTCCCTTTCTGTGATGTTGTTTTTAGATTCTCATGGGCCGCTTCCCGGAAGTTGCCAAGACCTGGTGATTATTCTGATATAAATCACAGCAGGGTTGGCAAGATTTTGCCACAGGTGGAAAAAACCATGGTAAATACCGGTAAAAACCGTCCTGGCAAAAACAGGTTTTTGCCAAGCAAATTGGCAAAAAGTAGCAAAAACCTATATTTTCCAAGATGAGAGGACAAAAACACATTTTTGATACAAAATTATTCCTAAAATTGAAATATATACTATAAATATAAATAATTACAAAAAAATTAACAAAATTATTATTCCATAATTAAATGATAATGTAATAATATATCATTTTAGTAGTTTAAAACATTATTGATTGGAAAATTTGTGATTATTCTTTTTTTTCCAGTGAAATGAACTTATTTTAAATTAATATAACTATAATTTGAAACATAAAATATCTATCAATATGTGTAGTTAATTATTGTACAAATAATAATTTTTTATAATAAATAATAATATTATGCAAATAATAATATTTATTTATTTGTAAAAAAACATTTATTTTAGGATTCTAAAATGAAAAGAGATCACAAACTTTCAATCTCTTAAAAATTATTACCATTATATTAATTATTAATATGTTAAAAATAATTTTTTCATGTAATGTATCAAAATTATTATTCCTTATGATTGATTTAAATTTGTTTCAAGTATTTTGTAATAATATTTAATCAGCAATTTAGATAATTTGGTTTTTGCCGGTTTTTACCAGTTTTTGCCGGTTTTTACCAGGTTTTTGCCACTGTCCTGGCAAAAACCTCTTTTTGCCGGCAAAAACTCCAACCCTGAATCACAGTATGGCAATCTCCTTATTTGTTTTCTTTTGTTTATTATTTTTTAACTTGTCTGTCTGTTACTTCTTCCTGTACTAAATCCGTTTATTGATGGGGATATTTCAGTTTAGTATGTTTGTAAGGGAAAGCGCTTAATCTTCTTATAGTATGCAGGGCCAGACTTAGCCTAATTGGGGCCCGGGGTAAAAACTTTGTTTGGGGCCCCCTCTGTTTCTCTACTTCAGAAATGTAGAACCAAACTTTATGGAATTATTTAAATATTTCACCTAATTATAGATATATAACAAGATAATTGACTAGAACCTAAAATAGCTCTAAAGTGCCCCCCCCCTCACCCTAAATTGCAGACTAAATAATCATTTTATTGATTTTCTGACAATTGTGTGTCCATCATGCGAAAGCAGTTTCCAAAGTGAAGTTTTCTGATTGTTAACTTTGTCATCTAGCTGTGAATGATTCATATCCTTGCACGCCTTAGGGCAGAATTCTGCTAAATTTTCGCAATTACGTTGGCTCAATTAAGCCAATCAGGAGCCCATATTTTTTTAAACATATCGCATTTTGCGTTATGTAGAAATACAGACTTTTGAATGGCCAAATTTGTCCATCGTAATTGCAAAAATTAATTCCGCCCTTGGAAGCCATGGATTTACGAAATATAGATTTTTTTGTGTTCATGTTTGCGTGCATGTGATTTTTCTTTTAAATTACTTGCATGTTTCTGTCAGGTTGTCACTGATATTGGGTTAGGTACTGGTACTGATACTGAAATCTTTCCTAATTATAGCATGAAACTACCATACTTTGAATTAGCTGTTCAGACCTCTTCTAAGATACACTATTATCAGTCACTTTTCCTCAAAATTTTTAATTCACTTGTTTATTTTTCTCTTGTTGCTAGTGTTTTTCAATTTCTAAATTTTTTTTACCATAAACCAGTGTTTTCATTACAGAAATAAAATGGGAGAGAATTTCTCACCCTTTTATTAATTTAATTTTAATTAATTAATTTATTTAATTAATTTAAATTAATTTATTAATTTTATTGTTAACTTAATTTTTCACCTAAAAATTAAAAAAACACGACTAGACTTGGAAGAAAATATTTTTTTAATTATAATACATTTTTAACATCTAATTTCTAAACTATTGAATACTTTTGCTGCATCATCATACGGAAAATGTTCTCTATATCTACTTTTTCATCAGCTATTCTCATCAGGTTACTCAAATGCTCATCAGTATATCTGTTACTATATTTTGTTTCAATTCGGTTTTGGGTGCTAAATGACCTTGCAGCAGATGCTGAACTATTCCGAATCACTAATTAAATTTGTAGCATTGTGCACACACTTACCTATTCTCTAAGTCTGCCAGCATAGACTTTTAAATTATTTCTGTTATAGAGCAGTGAAGTTCGTTGAAGTTATTTCCATGTTCAAACTTCTTGTTAGATCTTCCAGCATAGTTTTCACAGATTTCAACTTTTACAAATTGCTGTAAATTATCGATGAAGGAGTTTGGTAATTCATTAACAGCAAAAAATAGAGCTAACTTTAAACAATTTATTATAAGGAACTAATTTTTTCTCTCAACACTTGTTGCAGCTGTTTTCATGTCGTAAGACGAAATTTTTTCCGAAATTCGCTAGTTTCGCTCATTTTAAAATGGATTAATAGAGTGCGCGAACTTCTTACCGAAATTTTTTTTTAATGTGAGAAAAGAAGAAAATTTGCGAGATTCTCGCTTTCTTGCGCTGTAGTGAAAACACTGCTTACACTGCATAAACAATTTTAATCCATAGAGAAATATTCTTGCTTGATGTTCTTTTCATTCTCTCAGAACACTTTAAAGAATATTAATTTATAGAATATTAAGCTTGTTAAATATTAGAAATCTCTTGTGACCAAAAATATCAGCAGTCAAAGCAATTGTTCTTTAATTTATTCTTCAGTTTTCATATGCAAACTTCATTGCCAATCCTGATTATTATGCTTTGATATTCCCAAAAGTTAAAAACTGTTTTCAGGCTCAAAATATTTCTGGATTTTATTTATGCTATTGTTGAGAGATTCTATAGGTTTTTAGGTAAAATTCATCCTAAATTATTTCAATTGTCCTTTCCAATTGCTTTAAAGAAAGTTTAAAAAATAATTCCAAACTATTATTGCTCCAGGCTCTTACAAAATATTGAACATCTAACCTTGCATCTGTGTATGTACTTGCATCTTGAAAAATTTGGTTACGTTTATGGTTTATACCAGTGTACAAAAATTGTTTCCAAGTCATTAACCAATGCTTTCAAAATTATGGTCAAAAATATAAATTTAATTCTTGATATTTTCACATATTTCTTCATTTATCTTATCGTATTTAAAAAACGATATTGAAATACTAATCATATAACTGCTAGAAAAATTATCAGAGAGCCACATGAATTTAGAATAGAAACTATGCAAATAGGCTGTGTCAAATCAATGTAATAAAAAAAAAAAAAAATTAGGATTGAAAAAATTTTTTAAAATTTAGTAGCGAAAACTGCTGACAAAAATTTAAAAAGATATATAAATTTACTATGGACTTGCTACAATTCAGGTACTTAAATAAATATTATTCAAATTCCGAATTCAAAAATCAGTGATATATATACTACATCAAAGAAATTTTGAGAATTTTAAACTATGCTACATATTTAAAATATGCTATATTATAAAGTTTAATTATTATGCTGTTTTTTGCATAAATGTGTAAAATAATTTACACACTAAAATATGTCTATAATTTGTTTACATTATAGCTTAAACTTTTTTACATGTGTATAACTTGTTATATTTTTGAACCATTAAATAAACAATTAGATAGTATTTTTGGGCCACTAAATTTTCATTTGCTGGTGTGAAACCTATAGTTTATCTAGAACTCCCTTAGGCATTCATCAGGACCCGTGGCCGTTACTATAGTAAGGAGGTACAACTACTTCAAGTGGGGGTGTGGGGTCATTGTTTAGGACTGGTTTTGGGTTAGGCTACCCTCCCTGAAATGCCCCATTTTTTTTTCTATAGCAGCATATGACCTCAGACTTTGTGACGGGAGAGTTCTTACTGTCGATAAACTATATGTATATTTATTTGTCAAAAGTGTGTTTTATTTACTTATTGTTCCTATTTTTCTTACAGGTATCTGCAGAAACTATTACACCCTCTCCCTGTCTGTTAAAAAGCATCATTCCATGGTGCTTATATTTTAACGTCCAATCAAGTGCCTTTTTAAATCCTGCCTATTATATAAAGCAATAATTTTAATTAGTTAAATATTAGGTGCTTTTAATTAAGTAATGATACATGAATATGAAACGCTTTCGTCGACGCATGTCTCACACCTTTCAAGGGCAGAAAACAAACAGCGACAATGGTCTTTCAAATCTCGCAGAACGTCTTTCATTACAAGAAAATGGTGACATAAATAAAAATGGTAAAATATTCATTTATTAGTATATAAAATTTATTCACAGCTCCTTTTTATGCTTTTTCTTTAAGAACTCGATCTGTATTTTGCTATTCTTTCTGTCCCAAAATAAAGTATTTTGTCATAATTGTAAATATTGCGCAATGTCTGTAATTTTTCTTCTAATTTTACTTTAATGACTTTTATTTTTAAAGTTATATTGTAAATAAATAATGTTACCTATATAAATTTAAATCATACAAAAAAAGGTGTGGCTAATAATGGCAAATACTGAAAGTAATGCGCATTTTCTGGGAAAAGTAGATTTATTGATCCTATGGGTACAAATAGTTAAAATTCTTCAAAATAGTTCCCTTTTGCATCAATACACTTGCAGAGACGATTCTGCCACCCCTGGAAGGCACCCTGGAACTCCTGGACAGGAATGCCTCTTAGGAACCTTGTAACATGAGCTTGAATGTTCTCCACCGACTCCCAGTGCTTTCACTTCACCTCTCTTTTCAGTCGGGGGAACAAAAAATAGTCACACGGCGCCAAGTCAGGGCTATAGGGAGGCTGGGGCACCAAGGGGGTCTTACTTTGGGTCTGGTAGTTTTTGCTCCTCCGTCAACACCTTCGGCACAGGGTTTGCACAAACCTTTCACATTTGCAAATCCTCCATCACAATCCCGTGCACCACACATTTTGTCAAGTTCAGGGTGTTAGCGATTGCCTGAATGCTTAACCGACCGTCTGACTTCAAAATTTCATGCACACGCTGGACATTTTCATCGGATCGTGCTGTAGTTGGGCGTCCAGAACGAGGCTCGTCGGTGACCTTCTTCCGACCCTCCTTGAAGGCCTTGTGCCACCTTCCATACTGAGATCTCGAAATGCATTTCACCTTAAAGGCGTCTTGAAGCATGTGATGAGTTTCCGTCGCATTCTCCCCAAACCGCACGCAAAACTTTATCGCTAACCGCTGTTCCAGCGAACACTCCTTCACGCTGTAACTCGATCGAAAAATAGACTTAGCGCAAAGACATGTCCTACCTCTCCTACTACTTGGAGCGACCTGAGACTAGGCACATTTGGAAGGACAAATCCCCCACCACATTTTTAGACCAATCTGAGTGCGCTGCGATCGATAGTCGCGTCACAATAAAATCTTGCGCATTACTTTCAAAATGCACCCTGTATATGTTTTAATAATATGTAAAAAAAACTATCATTTAACCCATTTATTAAAATATAGTGATAGAATTTAAATTTGTATGACAGCTTCAAGTATGGTTTCTATTAACTTGCACAAAAATTTAAATATCGTATTTTTTAAATTTATATTTTTTCATGCATTTTTTTTATATCTAATACAGGCATGTGAATTGTTAAGTCAAATGTGTATAGACTTATCTAGTCTTTAAGTTACTGGTTTAGTACCTGTCCGTTTTTGAAAATCTTTATTTTCACGAATGAACTGAACAATATTTATTCGATTGATCAGTATCTTTCAAAATATAGCAACAATTGAGATGAATTTAATAATATGTAAATCAATTTGTATATTTAATTTTTCCTTTCTACTTTTAGGGGGTCATCGTTTGACTCTTTTTGAAAAAGCCAGTAGGCGTTTCTCTTTTTCTACATCAAGAATAATGGATTTCCAAAACAGTACTTCATCCATATCTCGTAAGTTTTATTTTATATTAATATTTGAACTTCTGAGGCAAGGAGTATTTTACTTTTCAATTAGATATAGTTTAAAATGCATGCTATATAAAGTTGGGCGAAAAATTAATAAATTGCATGAGGTATTTTTAATTGTAATATCACCTTAGAGAAATGGCATAGCTAAATTATGTTGTTTAACAACATTCCATAAAGTTTTTTGATGTAAATTTTTTTATTGTTACATTGATATCTTTCCTAATTTAATGTGTTTTTGATAATGTGTTATAATTGAGCCACGATGGCTCAGGGAATAGAGCGTTCGCCTTCCAATGAGGTGAATCGGGTTCTAATCCACCGATGGCTGATCGATATGAAAACGCATCCGGCTTGCACTGACCAAAGTGCTGACGTGAAATATCCTCAGTGGTAGACGGATCGTGGGTTAAAGTCCCTCTGCCGTCAGGCTAACCGTGGGAGGTTCTTGTGGTGTTCATCTCCATGTAATGCAAATGTAGGTTAGTTCCATCAAAAAGTCCTCCACAAAGACAAAATTTCTCCCAATACTTGATCCAGGAGTTGCTTTGTCTTCTGAATTGGGTTTAAAATTGCAAGGCTACGGAGTTGAGCATTAGTAGTCATAAACCCAAAAATTGGGTCAGCTGTTCAATGACAGTTGTAAAAAAAAATAAAATGTATTATAATTATGCTCTGGTATTTTTTTTTCTTAGAGTTTACATTTGATTTCAGTGAAATTTTTTAGATATTTTTTTAATGCAAAATAAAGCTTTATTTGTTTCTGTTATTTCTTAACTGCAAAAAATATCTGACAGAAATAAGATAAGCTATAATGCTTATGCAATGGCAACTTGAACTGTTTCATTTGTGCAAAAAGCTTTCCCGTGTTCTTTAGTGCTTTTTTTTTTTTAACGTGTTTTTCATGTATTTTATTTTTTTTGCTTTATATTTCTTAATATGTTTTTTTTTATAGAAATAAAATTTCACATGTTGTTGCAAAATGCATTTATGAAGTGACATTATTTCTAATAAAATTGATTTATTTATGTATAACTTTTAATTACTCTTATAATTGGTGTGACAAAGCTGCTAAAAATTTTTTCTCTCTTTGTATTTTTCAATTTAAGTCCAGAGTAGTTATTGCTTTTAAGTAAATATTACAACTATGCTTAAACTTTAAAGGAAATTTCAATAATAATTGAAAATTTTAATTATTATGTACGGATTTCACACAGCATAGCTGCATGTGACTCTTGTGTTACTAAACTGTTATATTTTATGTTACTCAATGTGATTCAGTGTAGCAAGACTTTTCCCTTTGTTTTGTATTTAAACAATATTCAGTATCACAGTTCTAGATCTTGTGCATGCATTAAAAACAATTTAATTATTTTGATTTAATAAAGTCTGCATTAAAACCAATTGAATGGTTTTCTCATTATGACTTTCATACAAAGTTTCCACTTACCTGAAAAGTTACTCATGATCTCTTTGTTTACTATTTATTTTTCTTTATTAATGTTTTTATTGAGAGTTAAATGCTTACTCAAAATTGTGTTGTTATTAAGAAATTCTCTCTTACTGAAATGGTATCTTTTGATGATGGCTTGATTAAAACTTAATTAAAATGTTTTGTTAAAGTTTAAAAATTAATTAGAACGTTTATGTAACTATCAGCCAAACATGGGATTAAATTATAAATAGCCTTGTAGGAAATAAGGTTAAATTTATATATTAAATTAAGTGATAAGATTAAATTTAAATATGTAGTAAAATAGGTGATAATTCTGTAGAATCTAGACTTCTAAATTATTTTTTTTATTAATTTTTTTTGTTTTTAAAATTTATTGTAAATAGATAGCTGTATTAATATGATTCATTAGCAAAAGTATGTACTGTCTAATCAACTTTTTTTTTTTTGTCTAATCAACTACTACATTCTGAAATTACAGTAATGTGTTATTTCAAATAATAAAGGGAATACATCGATATATATATATTATATCATTTCATTATGAGCCATACACCAGTATTCCATGCACTGATGATTTTTTTTTCTTTAATGGTTAAGTGCATTTGCCTGCTATACATCCATACATCCAATTTCATATTATTTATTATCAAATAAATGTTAAAATATTAAATAAATTTAAAATCAGATATGACAAATATTTCAAAACAAACAAATATGTGATGGCTGATGCTCACAAGAGAATGTCAATTATGGCTACATTGAGGACTAGGGTTGTATTGATTTAAAGTAGTGGTGTCAGATGTCAAAATTGATTTTTATCGACTGTCTTTTTTTTTTGGAAAAAAATTATTGATTTAAATCAATTTTTTAAAAATCTTTTTTTTCTTCGTGTTTTTGTAAAACAAAATTATTTTTTCAGCTTCTGAAAGTGGTTTAATTTTTATTGCAAGTTTTTAAAATGTAGGACAGGAAAACTACATAAATATTTTATTTTATTAAATTTATGTAGGCAACTAGTATCTTTATATTTGAACATTTCTGGTTATTCCTTTATGGGAATCATGTTTTTGATATATTCGTTACTAAAACTAAAATTACAATCACTTTCGTTTATGTGTCAAAATGTTGTATGGCAATTTTGTTATGTTTGAATATGTGAGAAAAATTTTGCATTTAAAAAAATTAAAAAGAAAATCATATTTTCTTTATTATTGTATTTAAAAATTAAAAAATATATTTTACAATTTAATGAGTAACACATTTATGTATACATCAGCTATAGAAAATTTTTTTCTTTAAGAATTGTTTTTATTTCTACTGATTTTGTAATATTCTAGGTAGTTTTTATGTACTTTTATTTGTTGTCATTTCTTTTCAAGGGTTAAAAATACTCCATTACTAATGAAGAAAAAATAATGTAATATTTTTAATATTTTAGATGGATAAAGTAGCCTACTTTAATAAACCTGAATAATTAGTAGCAGAACATATTAGGAATCAACTAACTATCAAAACTAAAATTTTAATTGTAAAAAAAATTATGCCCCCTTTCCTTCCGAAAAAATATATGTAAAAAAATTCTATTAACAACATTTCTGATGCCTTTTACTAGTAAATATTTATAATTCTTTTTTTTTTAGTTTGTAACCATTTTCAAATGGTCACCTTTTATATTAAATAATTTTTCTTTAATTTTGTCGTTTTTAAATGGAATACAGATCTTCTATTTGGCTCTTCTGTAGTTGCATGTAGTGGTGAGGAAAGAAGTTTCTCTCATTTAATTGGTGATCTCATTCTAATTGTTATGATTTCAATTGTATTCCAATTAAAAAGTATTTTGCTTCATTTAATTTATATGGAACTTTATAATTTAATGAAGCACTTTATTGCTTTTTTTTTTAATGAAACATGAAATCATTTCTGCATCTTGCACTGTAAAAAATCTTCTGGAAATTAATGTTAAGGATTCTAGTAATTACTTGTCTGACAATTTATTATTTACTGGTGCAGATCTCTTAAAAAATCCAAAATATGAAGGATTCCTAATGATGTTAAAAAGTGCTTATTTTAAAGGTGCAGCCTATATATATTTATTAAATTGTCTTTAAAAAATCATCACTGGTAAGCTTTAGATCTAGATTTTCATGGAACAACTCCTATTTCTTCGGCTTTGAAAAAAATTGGGAGAATCTTTGCCTAATGTAATGTCTGAGGATGAATACACAGCCCTTGACAGAAAGTTAAAGTTTTATTATATAGATTCTAGCATTAAAAGTTTATCTGAAACTGTTGATATGGAAAATTTCGGATGGCAGTCTTTAAAATGAAACTAAATTTTGGGCTTACAAAGTACCACTATTTATCCAAGTTAGTAAGGCTGTATAAACTTGCTTTCATGAAACGTGTGTAGAAGGTGCATTTAATTTTACGGACAATATTATGACAACAAACAGAATTTCAATTAAACATTGAAAGTGTGGATTCTAACTATAAAATATTAATAAAAATTCTACGTCTATAGACGTTAGCTTTTTTAAAAAGTGCTTAAAGGTGCTTATTTTCGATTTTCGTTTTTTAAAAGCCCTTAAAGGCGCTCTTTTCATTGGATGTTTTTAAAAAGTTCTTAATTTTCCCTTTTTCAAAATGAGATTTTTTCATTACTATGTTGATTTTCGCTTCGAACTATGCAAAAAGACGCAGTTCACATTGTTCTATTCAACGTTTTCATTATTAATTCAACCTCAATCTATTTCCGCGTATGTCAGTCTGTAGCGTATGAAAACGCCATTCGTTTTACATGATTTTTGACAATTGTCAAAAATGCCAATTTTGTCAAAACAATTTTTTTGACATGACTGGTAAAACAAGATAAGACCGCCAATTGTCAGAAACTTTCCAACCTTGCCTAATTATATTTTTTTAAAGTGCATAAAAATATTTTTTGAGTGCTTGTAAAGTGCTTAAAAGGCCCTTATTTTTTGTTGAATAATTTGGCTACACACCCTGTATAGAGATATTTGAGTTCCTCTCCCATAAGTTCCTCTGGAAGAACCAATTGCGAAGAATTATGCTAAAATTTTTATTAAAAGTTGAACATAGGACCAAGAATCATTAGATTCAAATAATAAAACCGATGCACTGGAACTACTGAAAAGAGTGAAAATTTGATTCTACTGATTGTTCTCCTACTACACCCCTTCAGTGCCATCAACATCTGCAACTCTTATTTTACCCTTTTAGACCCTTAGACAGAACTCAGATGTACCCTCAGAAAGAAATAAAATCAAAAGAAAAATAAATTTTGTCAGACTCAGAAAATATGTTTAAAAAATAAATTTTTTATAACTTATACTTTAACTTTTATACATTTTTAATATTTTCTTGATTTTTTTAAAAAAAATTTATAATTCATTGTTTTAAGTGTGATGTACTTTTAATATTTTCTAGATTTCTTTTTTACTCGTGATCCATTTAAGATTTATTTCTGATATTTGAAGAGTTATGTTGCTTGATTATTTCTATTTTCGTGTGCATTTTAGATTCTTTTTAAGTATAGTTCCTATAGACTCTAATCACTCTTATTTGTGTAATTTATTTAATTTGTGATATATATTTTTATTTAAAATTATGATATTTAACTTTTTGTACAAAAGTTTTTATTTGGTATACATTGTTATTTTTACATATCACACATTTCATATGAGTGAAAGTTGGGTTTAGATATATATTAATTCATTCTGTCCGTAAAAATAGTTTCAGGTTTTTTTTTTAAGTGGGTAGCGTTTCTCCCTTCTAAAAATAATATTAGGATCTTAAGTTTTGTCACATATCTATTACATTTACAGATTAATTAGTAGTATGTTATATAAATTTTATACAAAAAAAATCATTAAAATTTAAAAAAATCATAATTTAAATAAAGAACTTGATTCAAATCCAATCAGTTTATTTTTTTACTTCAAAATTAGACGTTAAATCAAAATCTTTGAGACTGATGTGGTAGCACATATATTTTAAGCATCACAAAATGAAACTGGCCTAGAACTCACTGGTGGGTCGAGCCCAACAATTTCTGACAGCGTAATTAGTTGCCAATATTTGTTTCAAAAATCATTATAATTATACTAGATTTTAAGTTTTGTTATATAGCAATATCTAACTCTATTACCATTAAATGATACTTTCATTCAATTTTACAAGGTTCATCTGGTTAGGTGCCATATTTTCAATCCATTCTATTACAATGTTTCAGGTAGATTTGGGAATTAAAATAGTGTTACATGGGGCATATGCGCATGAACTTTATACACTATCTAGGCAAAAGTATCCGAAAATGCAGTGGTATAGACTTTGAGCTTCCTGAGGCGCATATTAATATGATGTTGGTCCCTCTTTTGCATCGATGACTGCCTGCACACGTCGGGAGATTTTCACCAGATTTTGATAGGTGGCCATAGGAATTAACTTCTAGCCTTCCATCACAGCTTAAGTGAGTGCTTGTTGTGAGGAGGGTCGATTTGGCTGGCTACTTAATCTGTGTTCTAATTCGTTCTAAAGGTTTTTATTTGGTATTCATTGTTATTTTTACAGATCACGCATTTCATATGTGTGAAAGTTGGGTTTAGATATATATTAATTCATTCTGTCCATAAAAAAAGTTTTCAGTTTTTTTTTTTTAAGTGGGTAGCGTTTCTCCCTTCTAAAAATAATATTAGGATCTTAAGTTTTGTCACATGTCTGGAATTTGTCACATATATGGAATTTAAATCGGGGCCCTGAGATGGCCAGTCTAGTTTTTGAACTCCCATTTTATTTTATTATATAACCACCTTTGAACAGCTGATCCAATTTTATAGGCTTACGACTACTAATGTTCAAGCTTTGTAATTTTGAACCCAATCCAGAAGACAAGGGAACTCCTGGATCAACTATTGGGAGAAATTGGAGGACTTTTTTGATAGAACCCACCCGCATTTGCATTACGTGGAGAGGAAGACTGCGGGAACCTCCCACGGTTAGCCTGACGGCAAGGGAACTCTAACGCATGATCCGTCTACCACTGAGGATATTTCATGTCAGGTTTCGCCCTCTATTTCTCGTTCCCGTGATATTTCTGAGCTGGATTGTTCAGTAGTAACGCTGCAATAAGAATAAAACTAATTCATTTCTTTTGCCCGGAAGACATTTTATTTCTGATTTTGCACACCATATGGCAGTACCAGGATATTTTTAAGGTAATTGTAGATAGTTAGTTTATTTTAAACTAGATGTCAGCACTAATAAAATACGTGTATAAAAAAAGGCACTTCTATGACCGTTTTCTTGAAAATTAACCGATGGTTAAGGGGCGAAATGTTACTATCCAGTACTTAACAATTGAAAGACACAGCTTGGGAAATTCACTTTTAGATGAGACTCTATTATTTTATAGAATACTTTTAGAGGGTATTTATCCTTAAAAAAAATAGGCCACACTTGTCAGTCGATTCAAATAGAAAAAGACTTTGAAATTTTTTAAAATTTAAATATAGTTTGTATGGTGCCATTGAGTCTATTGCAGGCCTAGACTGTCTCAATAAGCTTACCCCAATTGATCTGATCAGGCGTTATGGTCGGCCAACAATTAACATTTTATATATTTGCAATCTTTGTCTCTATACGCAATAACCAAATTTTTAAGTAGTCCTCCCTTATAGAATAAGATTCTTGTTACCAATGAGCAAGTCCATTTTAGTTTCATGTCATTTCAGGTAGTAACCCATCCATTATTGATTTAGAGTTTGAAATTTCAAAACAAGGAGTTTTCTTAAGGGGAGTAGTAAGTCCTACCGTCAACCTGAAGGACCAGGCTGTTCCTCTTTGCCTTTCCTCCCCATGGGTTACTTCGCCAGTAACTCAAGTATTGCCAGCATATCTTCCGGGATCGACAAATCTTTATAAATCTTTTAACAAATATATAATTAAAAGTATTACAATTTTCTACTTTTTCATTCTATTTCATTATTCTAAATTCCTATTTTTTTCTCCATTATTATAAACACTAATCGTGTCGGTTTTTATTAGACACATTATTTTATATATGAAAGATTAGATTATTGTTATTACTATAAGTGTATTTTAGTGTGGTTCAGTTTTATGGTACATGAGAGCCATCAAACTTTAGTACTTATATGAATGCGATGAGCAGTGGCCTTTCAGAAAGAAAACTTAAAATGTGTATTAAAAAAAGTTTTAATACTAACATATCACTTCATTTTACACTCAATAAATCAAGGTGATGATTGACACTGCTTTCTGATTCGAATTTTTCTCTGTCCACTATAAGTTCAGTTCTTAAACTTGATCCCAATGAAGCTCTTTCAAATTAATTTCTCTCTTAGAATTTAATTAAAGAGCACTAAAAGCATTTTTCTACATGTATGTACTGCATAACTGCCGAATCTTCCACATTTTGCAGAATTTTTCTACATTTCTGTGTTTTGGCATTGAGACTGCCTTTTAAAAATGCACATTAAAATTTTGTATCTTCTCAGAACTATTTATATAAAGGCTAATTCCTGCTTTCTCAGGCAGAGACATATTGAGTTTTTGCTGTGACTCAGCCTGATCGATGTTTTGGAGGTCATTAACTATAGTACACAATAAAAAAGATCATGTTTTCTACCATTTTGGATTTATTTGAGCTGATTGTGTTAAAATTCTGTATTCCAATGAGTGTACTATAAATTTTTTGAAGAATAAAAATTGAAAATTCATAAAATCTTCTACAATTTTATAATGAATCTTCTGCATTTCAAATAATGGGGTTTGACAGGTTTCGTGCTGCTAACAATGATAACATTTGCAGTGAGAATTTAAAGATGATTTCCTAAAGCACTCTTTAGAAATCAGTTTCCAGAAATTTTCAGGAACATCTCCTTTTTTAGTCTATTAAAATGGGTCTGATTGAAGATGACGAATTTCCATTTGAATGTTGAATTAAACTTACCTCGCTTCAGTATTACTTATGGTGTTGTTAAATAAAAAACAGTGCAAGTTTTGGTTTAGGGTGTCAAAATTCTGAAATCTTTCTTAGAAACCTCTAATTGATATGAATTATTATTTCTTGAAAAGTACTAAGATTTGTTCTCCTTTATTTCTTTCAAATACTAATAAGATGGTAATAGTGCCTATTATTTGTATTCCGCTACAGCCGCAGACATATTTGTGGAAATACGATTTTGATTGCTGGCAGACTTTTCTGTCTTTCTCTATTGTAGTAGTTACTGAATGAAGAAGTCAGCACCCAAAGTCAAAATTCTTGATGGTCCCTTCAAAACATTTTAGTGGTTTATGTTAGTTTTACCTGCAAACCATGATGGTCCAACATCATTTGGTGATCACCATCATCCAACATTTTCCATTATGCATTCATGGTTTTTGATATGCCAACAAACTTCCATCATTCCATGATGGAAAACGCGATTTTATTACAGTGATGATTAACTACCAAGAGAAGTTTAATTCTCCTGGAGCAACAATTCATGACTGTCCCACCTATACATTTCCATGATGGTTTAATGGGAATTCTTGTTGGTTCTCAGAAATATACCATCAAAACGGTTTTTTAAAATTTTTTATGTTAGACCATCATAAATCAGTCCGAATTCCTACATTGGGATGATGGTTGTTCATGTCGGTTAAACATTTGATTTCTAAGATACTGTGATGGTCCATAATGATACAATAATACATTTCCATGATGGTTTAATAATAATTCTTGTTGGTTCAGAAGGAATGTGCCTTCAAAATAATTTTTAAATTTGTATTTTTTTTTTATGTTGGCCCATCATAAATCAGTCTGAATTCCTACATTGAGGTGATGGTGATTCATGATCATTCCAACATTTGATTTCTAAGGAACTATGATGATAATTTATTATGGTTCAACATGAACAAACCATCAAAACAGGTTGCTTATATTGGACCATCATAAATCAGTTCGAATTAGTACATTAGGGTGATGGTTGCTTACATTGGACCATCATAAATCAGTTCGAATTAGTACATTAGGGTGATGGTTGCTTATATTGGTCCACCATAAATCAGTTCGAATTAGTACATTAGGGTGATGGTTGCTTATATTGGACCATCATAAATCAGTTCGTATTAGTACATTAGGGTGATGGTTGCTTATATTGGACCATCATAAATCAGTTCGAATTAGTACATTAGGGTGATGGTTGCTTACATTGGACCATCATAAATCAGTTCGAATTAGTACATTAGGGTGATGGTTACTTATGCTGTTTGCCATCAAAGAATAAAACGGTTCATGGGGGAATTATTGATGGCTACCATCAAGATAATGTTAGTTCATCAATGGAAAACCATCAAATTTTTTGACTTGGGACACGACGAGTTATAACCGTCGATAGGGTAAGCTTCATTATGGCCATTATAGGGGTAATGAAGATTGTAAGGTGTAGCTAGATTTTTCTAATCAGAATGGTAATAGTTTATACTGCCATTCTGACTGAGCTTATACAAGAGCTTTGGCCCACACTGGTGTTGATAAAATCTAATGTAACATTTTATCGAAATTTAATAAATGATTTAAAATTATTTAAGTTATTAATATTGGAAACGTAGGTATTATTAAATAAAAATAGTATGTAACCTTCAATGAGAGCGGCAATTAAGAACTATATCTCCAAGGCTCCCAGTTTAGAGAGATCGAAAATTAACTAGTATATAAATTATATAAGTGATTAGATTTTCAGAATTTTTTTTCTCAGAATGAGCCAGCGAGTGTGCCTTATTTCAAGAGGGAAATACTCTAAAGTAGGGGTCTTTAACCATATGTGAATGAGTGTTGCATCTATTAATTTGGAAATCGCTATAGCCCTACATTTGCTGGATAGTATATGGAAAAACAAATTCAGTAATAAGAAATATCTATATATAAGTTAAGCATATGTTACTTAGTTTAACAATTTCTAGCATTGCATTTTGTAAAAAAAAAAGAAGAAAAAATTTAATGAAATTAGATTGGAATCCATTTCATGCATTTTTGTTATTGCCTGAAACCGACTAAATGGGATTATACTGATAAACAGAATATAAATAAACTACTACAGTGCAGGTTGTATTTAATGGATGAAAATCGATTTAGTGTTAGATTTTTGAAATCCGTGATGGTTCAGGGGATAGAGCGTTCACCTTTCAATGAGATGAACCGGGTTCGAATCCCAGCTATAGCTGGTCGATGCGAATTCCGCATCTGGCTTGCACCGACCACAGTGCTAACGTAATAATATCCTCAGTGGTAGACGGGTCATGGGTTAGAGCCCCCTTGCCATGAGGCTAGCCGTGGGAGGTTCTCGTGGTCTTCCTCTCCATGTAACGCAAATGCGGGTTAGTTCCATCAAAAAGTCCTCCCCGAAAACAAATTTCTCCCAATACTTGATCGAAGAGTTCCCTTGTCTTCTGGATTGGGTTCAAAATTACAAGGCTACGGAGTTGAACATTAGCAGTCGTAAACCCATAAAATTGAGTTGGCTGTTCAACTACGGTTATAAAATATTATAAAACATAACCTCTTAGCTACCACTAGAATAAGTATTCTAAAAAAAAAAAACGTAGAAAGTTGGCAGCTCTGTAAAAGTAGAAAATTAATATTTTAGTGAGAAGGGAGAAAAAAAAAACGAAAAACAATTATAATCATTTTATGGTTGAATTTTTCATGTTTACATTATTGGTTAGCAGTGTTCTAGGAATTTTTCAACAGATTTTTGTATTCCATTTCTACGCTTCCCCCCCCCCCCCCCCATATTCTTATCCTCTATTTAAAAGAAATTTTTTCTGGTACAATTTTTTTTTTTAAATATTAATTTTTGATTGTTGCTTTGTAAAATTATTGTTACTAACGGAAAATCGATAAAATAAATCCTCTCTACCAGTTGGCATCGTGTATCTGATTGATTTTTGTTTTATTTATATATATATATATATATGTGTGCGCGTGTGTGTTACGCTTTGAAAGAATTTTATTTAATTAAGGGCTTGAAGTCCCAAAATGAGAACATTACATGCTGGTGAATAGATAAAGAAAAGACAGTTTGACCTTGGAAAAGAAGGTTTTTCTACCGTTCTGGGCAATATATTTAAATGATAATAGGTCTCAGCAACGTGAGACTGATCAGTTTCCCAAGCTACTGAAGACACATCATCACATTTTCTGAGATAGTTTGATTGATATTATTACTTTCTTTGCGGGAAAAGTCTTAATTGATTGCGCGTTAGATATAAGCTCTTTTTATGGATTATATTTAATATATAATTCTTTTAACATTACACATATATGTGTATTGTAGAACCCTGATTGTCCGCAAGTTTCAGAAAGAGACCTAAAACTATATTGTGTGCGTGGTCGATAATTCATTATTTTTAAAATTAGTTTAACTGAGCACTTTTATGTATGTAATTATTTAAAAAATTTTCGTTTACTTTTTAAGTTTTTATGGATTATCCGTGATTTTTATTACACGCTCGCGGATAATCTGTGATCTACTGTGTGACCTGCGGGGGTATACGTACTTAGCCGTTAGAAATCCAAAGATAAAACACCCCAAAAAATCTATAGAATTATTACAACTTCCGAATGGTTGAAAAAGAATTTAGTATATTCAATAAAACGTGTAAAAAGAAAACTATAAACTCATCGTTTGATTGAAAAAGAATTTAGTATATTCAATGAAAAGAAAACGATAAACTCATCCTTTGATTGAAAAAGAATTTAATGTATTCAATAAAAAGTATAAAAAGAAAACGATAAACTCATCATTTAACTAGTGGTTAAAAAATTTTTCGCAGTGTGCGCTGAACCAGGGCCGCCTCGAAAGAAGGAGGAGACGGCCCCTTCTTTTGAGGCGGCCCTGGCTGAACCCATTTGTTCGGAGATCGTTGCCATTTGCAGGGGGAAATGAAATAGCAACGTTAACCCCTTGACATATCATTAAACAAACTCTAAACTGTGCGGAATTATTAATTTCTTGATATAGAAATGATCTTTGATTGCACTGTAAACAACAAATCGCAACGGAATGTTGTCAAGACGTCTAAGACACGTCAATTATTGTTTTGACATAAGAAACAAATGACGTCTCCCAGGTGTCTTCGTATGTCAAGGGGTTAAGTTGAAAATCAAAAATTGTGGTCGCTCTTACGATTAATTGTAATAGGAGGCATTAAAGTTAAAATTTAAATAATTCTGTAATTACTAATGTAGTGTTAAGGAATATCGGCTAGCTCAAATTAATTGTCAATTAGGACAAAAGTGACTAAAAGTACACTTAATAAAGAATTTTAATTTATAACCACAGATACAAATATAAATTACATTCGAACAAAAAGTAAAAAAAAGAATTAAAATTTAAGAAAACTCGGGGAAAGGGGAAAAGTCATGTTTAAGGTTTCATATCCGAACTTGAACTGAGTCACGGTGGTGAGGACCAGAGAATACAAGGGCTAGTTCACTCCGCTCTTAGAGCTGAAGCTACGATTTCCCTCCTCATGACGTCACTGTGTCTACAGATCTCGGAGATCGCAAGCAAAGATATGATAACTTTGCATCTTTCTCTTTGTAAAAATAAGTTAGACTTTTTCTGGTTATTAGCCTTCAAACTTTACGTAATTAACACATTATTTCCGTTCATAAACATAGCTCAAAAAAAACTTTCTTGGTTATTATATTAAAAAAATACCATTTTAAACTTATAAAAATGTTTTGCTAGTTGGTGAAAATGACACAATGAATACTTTATTTTAAAAAGTTCAGTTTTAACTTTAACTATTAAGAAAAATGAAGGCATATATCGACACTTTTTTTATCTACATATTCTTTTATAAAGATAAGTTAAGTTAAATTTAGAATCCCTGATTTTAAAATATGTCGTTAATAGCAATTTGTTCATACTTCATCATTAGGAAACATCAGCCTTAAACGCTAATTACTGAAACAAAATAATAGTTTAGGTTCATAATGACATTAGAAATTTTACAATTGTTTATAGACATTTAAAATTACGATGATATAATTTATAGATATTTAAATTGAAGAGAATATAATTTTTAAAAAAAATCATAAATATTTAGAATAACTACATTAAAAAATATGTTATGAAATTAGGAGAATTTCAACTATATACTATATATTTTATTTATACTTTTTACTTACATTTTAATTTTCTTTGACTTTATCTATTTTTTAATTCTTTTCACCTGCCTTTCTTCATGAAGTAACGAGGCGGTTTCTATTTAGATAATGAATTTTTATAAAAGTTCTTTACGACAGAATAAACGCATTGCTGTTTTATATTAACTGTGTCATTTCGGAATCCATTCTTTACATAGTTGTTCATTTACTTTAGGGAACACGCGAAAAATTAGACTTTTTCCTTTTGTTTTTATATCAGAATTTTTGCAAGTTGCAATCGCACAAACTGGCATTTCGATAATAGTTTTAAATTCTTGTAAATTCACTGCAAAAACTGAGGAAAGTCATTATAGAAAATAACAAATGTCTTAGAATATCTCGCAAGAAGAAATGATCCAATATTAGTTAGAGCTAGTAAGGCCAAACGCTCCGTTCTTGAAGTAAAAGTGCGAGCTTTGCGCCATAGTGACGTCACTAGAGTGACGTAGGAGGATCGGCGCGGCAAGAGATACTTCAAAGGAGTGAAGGACATAGATGGCACCACTAATGGATTCTCTTGTTGCTAATTCAGTTAAACAATTCTATAAATCAATGATTGTTTGAAGCATTAGCACTTAGTAGTTATGTTTCGATATCTATTAATAATGATTTCGAAATATTCAAATTAAGTTTAAAAATCTCTTCAAAGGAGCGAAAAATTATCTTAGATATATATTTTTTTTAGTCATTTTGTGTGATTGTAGTTCGAAAACTGAAAAAACCAACCTCTGAATCTCGTTTATCAGTATTTTTCAATAGTTAAGCGCATTTTCTAATCCATTTCGGCCTAATTAACACCATGTTACCTTCTTTACTCTTGCAAAAATAAATACTAAAATATTATTTTTAATGCCTCGCTAAAACTTGTTTATAAAGTTATCATTCAACCGGTACTTTTATTTCAAGAGTAAACTATCCCCGCTTCTCTTTCCAATCGATGCACATAATTGATTCCTTTTCTACATTCCCCCGAACAGGATGAATCACACCTTTTTCCCCCCTTCTGTGTATGACTCACAATTTGAATCTTCAGTTGAAAATCCACACTTCAACTTTAGAATTTCAAAAGCTAAAATTCAATATCAAAAGGTGTAGCTAGTGTTTTACAGTGCCAAGGAACGAACTCAGTTTTTGCGGCCCCCATGGTGCGAGACTTTAAAAGAAGGTTTTTCAGCGTCGTTTTAAATTTTGGATAATGCTAAAACTTAAATCAACCGCACTAGGCATTTTTATTTAAATTTTACTTTGAATAAAAGATTTTCGCAACTTTACCTAATGATTAAAGTAACTTCATTAATTTTTATTCCACTCTGTTTAAAATTTAACAGTGTATTGGTACTAAATGTAGTTTCTGTTACACTTAGATGTTTTTTTTTTATTGCGTTTATTGTTTTTCGTTGAATGATGAGCGTTTTTTTTTCTAAGGACATTTTATTCAATATATCGCCAATTTGTTTTTAAAAAAAATACTAAAAAAAACCTACGTGCAAAATAAATTACAATATTAATGGACATCTTTTTCAATTTTTAGGTTAATTGAATGAAAATTTGAATACTCAATACTAGCGAATGAAAATTTATTTTATGTTTTATAACCATCGTTGAACAGCCGACAAAATTTCGGATTTACGACTGCTAATGTTCAACTCCGTAGCCTTGTAATTTTGAACCCAATTCAGAAGACAAGGGAACTCCTGGATCAAGTAGTAGGAGAAATTTGCCTTCGTGGAGGATGTTTTGATGAAACTAACCCGCATCGCGTTACAAAAAGAGGAAAACCTCCGGTTAGCCAGACGACCAGGGAACTCTAACCCGTGATCCGTCTACCAATGAGGAAATTTAACGTCGGCACTGTGGTCGGTGCGAATCGTATCGACCAGCCATCGCTGGGATTCGAACCCAGTTCACCTCATTGGAAGGCGAACTTTATATCCCCTGAGCCTCTAACAAATGAAATTGGGAATATGTAAAAGAGAAAAAGCGTTTTTCTTTAGAATATTTCATGAATTTGGCTAAAGTAAGGGACAAAATTTATCCTCTTATAGCCCCACCATTTCACTATTCGTACCTTTTACACGATTTTTAAACATCGTTTGTTTTCAAAATTAGAAAAAATTTAAATAGTGATTTCTAAAATCTCTCTCTCTCGAGATTTTTTTTTTATTGAAATCTGTTTTTTTTAAATTAATGTTTCTATTTTTTTTTTCAATAACCTATCCAAGTTCAGATAAAATTTATTAAAAATACTTAATATTATTTAGCAACAACACTAAAACTAAAATATTTATTTATACTTATTGAAATAGTTAATATAATTTATTAATTATTATTAACTAATCACTAAATAAATAAAACCATAGGGCTATTCCATCATTTTGGAACATCATATTTGCGAACTTCAAAAGCACATAATTCAACTGAAAAAAATTCGAGCAGTTATAATAATTTTTTCAAAAATAAGTTGGTGCTATTTCCATTTATTCCTATTTTTAATATCTTTAATTTACTTAAAACTTTTTTTTAAAATTAAAAACATTTATTGAAATTTATATCGATTCTAATTTTTTGTATCTTTCATACGTTTAATTTTTTTTTAAAATTTCATAATTTTTTTTGCTTAAAGAACGAAACTTTTAAAAGTTGCAATAAGTGTAAAAGACACCATTAGTAGTACTGCTCGAATTTTTTCAATTGAGTTATGTGCTTTTTATGTCTGCAAATGCAACTATTCTAAATAGTGGAATTGCAAATACAACGATTGTAAATAGTGGAATTGCTCTATTGTTATTTTTATTCAAGCTCAATGTCGCCATGGTTTCTCAGTTACATATCAAATGAAGAGTAAATTTTATCAGAAAATATGGAAAAATTATTATAAACTACTCTTGGTGGCATATGTCTTTCTTCGTTATTTAAATACATTGTGTTTTATACAAACACTTGCATTTAAATAAACATAAAATTAAGTGGATATAATTGAAATATTTAATCTTTGATTGTGAAATATAATAAAATATTATACATATAACTTGTGAAAAATTTTATTTTAAAAGTTATGCTCATTTCTCATCTACTTTTGGTTACTCTCTGGATAAATATCTCATTAGACGAATAGGATGAATTAAAATATCACAACCTTTTAAAATATAAATAAATTTAATATTGTAAAATATTTTCTACTTCTACGAATAATTAAAAAAAAAAATTATTAAAATCCATTTTTAAAATAATAAAGAAAAACACTTTCAATGCTGGCAGTTTCTATATAGCGCAGAGGTATTGATGTGTTATGGGAACATGGAGGTCTTTGCGACTCGTCAGATTTAACGTGCATCAGTCACTATTTACTACACGGGGAGTCTTCGCTCGGCGGGGATTGGACCCACGAACATGGGCCCAGCGCCCTACTGACCAGACTATCCCGGCGTCACTTGGATGATTGTTCTCTCTCTAATTATTATTAAATAAATATTGTGCCCCGTTTCTCTGCCCAAGACCTGTTTTTGTCCCTCCTATCAGCAACGACGCTATATATTTACATATATATCTGTAACGCTTTGAAAAATCTCTCTAATTTTTTCCAGTAGTGAGTACTAAACCATTCCCCATCTCTTTTCAGAGTCTCCAAGCCTTCCAGAGTCAAATTCTGTGATAGATCAAGTTAGTTATTTCGAGAAAAGAAGGAAAAGGTCCATACAGAGTGGGCTGTTTAGGAAATTCAAAGGTGAGCCCTCCCTCTTTATTTTATCATTGAAAAAGATCTTATTTTATGATGAAAATATTTCGAAGATCGAATGCTTATTTCATCGATCGTTTGAAATTAGGCGACTCCTTTATTATTCAAGAAGAAATGAAATAAAATGGGAAACGATAATTATTTGGCGGAAAATGATATCTTATTTTCAAAATTGCTGCTATTCAGAAAAGAGCCAATGTCGGATATATTTGACAAAACTCTTGTATAACGAACTCTAAACGAAACGACTGTTATGCAGGCATTTTATTAGAAGAATGTGCACTATTGCCAGATTTCTTTTTAGATAAGTAATTTTAAAATAATTAATCTAGGAAGCCATCTTGGAAACTTAAATAATAACAATCAAAGTTTAAAAAAATTTTTTTACAAGCTTATTTATCCTTTAAATCGCTGTTAAAAATTTTGAGGGGTAAAATTAATAAATAATGACATTGTGTGGAAAAAATAAATATATTGGTTTGATAATATGCTAACAAAATATTTAACTTAAACCGCTTCCAGCGACCGGCTGGTCCGTATTTTTGAATAAGAATTTCTCGATATTTAAAGTCATACATTTAAAAATCACGGCAATACGTGTAAGTATAAACTGAGATTGCAAAAAGAGTGGATTTAATTTTTGTCTTTTACATAGTCATACTTAGAATTTTTTCAGATTTATTTAACAAAGTCGGGGTATCATGGCGAATTTGTTATTACTAAACTAAACTCAGTGGCGGGACAGCCCATAGAGGGCCAAGGCCTTCTGTCCCCATCTCAGTTTTCTTGATCATGGGCTCTGGGGTGCAGGAGCAGATGTTCCGGTTAGGTGGTCAGCCGAACGCGAAACCCCCAGTGTTTAGTTCCCAACCATGCTTATTACTCATTTGTCGACCCACTGAAAGGATGAAAGGCTGAGTCAACCTTGCCCGGCCCGAGGATCATACCCAGACCCAGGACCCGCACGGGAGCGGGTCCGACCACTCAGCCACCGGGTGTCGAATTTGTTATTAAAATGTTCAATAACTATAAACATATTTCTAATATTAAGAAAAAAAATGTTAATTGTCCCATTACGCTTTTCGTGGACAATAAAACAAATTAATTAACTGCTTTGTTAAAATCAAACTGCGCATTTATTTGCTGTTATTAATGTGTTAGCAATTAAAACCTATTGCAGCCAATGACTTTTTTTTCTAAGGGTTTTTAATCGCCAAAGCGGATTGAACTTCAACTGTTAAAATTTCTTTGAAGTTTAAAAAAAAAAAAAAATACAGACTTTGATAATACATTTTAAAGCATAAGTAGAAAAAAAATTTATAATACTATAGCTTAAGGAGCGCTATCGAAACAGCGTAACCAACCAAATAAAACAGTATTCACATCAAAAGGTAAATCAGTCTTTACATTCATATGGGACGTTTAAATCATAATTAAAATGGGTTTTTGATTGGCAATTAATTTTATTCAGCCTTTTTAAACCTTGACAAAATAATTTTCTTGATATTTAGACCCTGGATTGGTGACTAAATTAAGTCCTAAATGTGAGTACACAAACGTACTCATAAACGAAGTTTCAAATGTGAGTTGTTTACTTCTCGTGCGTCTAGCCCAGGGGTTTCCAACTTACATGAGGCTGGAGGTCGCAATTTAAAACACCAGTCAAATGACGGGCCGCAACTTTATCAAAATTTTATATAGGACTCTTTTATGTTTGAAGGAACATTAAATATTATTGTCAGATTTTTTTCAAGTTGTACGAAACAAAAGCATTGAATTACAAATTAAAATAAGAAGTAGATTTTTTAAAATGTTTAATTGCATATTAAAAAAAATTCTGGCTACAATAACTTTAATTGTGCACCTATGTATTAAACAATTAATGTGCAACTGATATCAAATTGTTAAGATATAAAACTTAAAAGTATTTAAAACCCATATAGATTTTTTACGAAAATTGTCCGCAAAAAATGACAACTAATATATTTTAGTTCTCAGGCCACAAAAAAAGGCTTCGCGAGCCGCCAGTTGGTAACCACTGATCTAGCCGATGTTGACACCCAACCTTTCGTTTCTGCAAATTATGATTATTTTTATAAAAAATTATATTAATGCAAATCAAAATTAGTTTACACCAATCATTTTAATTCCTTATAAGCAAACCCTTTTATAAGAAAATCAATATGCTGAAATAAATGCTGATTCTCTGCATTCCTAGATGTAATTTTGTTTATTTAGTTTTTTTTTTAAAGAACTTCTAAGTTATTTCTATTTTCCGTACCTCCGAAGAAATTACGTTACGCGTCGTTTGGCTGACGACTCTCTTAACCGTGTGTTTTATGAACAAGAGTTGGATCTTTCTCTCACGTCAGAGTTGATTCAGAAGTAGAAAATTAAAAAAAGAAGAAAAAAAAGAACAATAAATAAAAAAGCAGTGCTGTACCCTTCTAATGAAGCCCCGAGCCTGTGATCGATTTTCTGGCTTCTGATGAGCACATCTTGTGAATGGCGCTGAGTGTAGCTGCATTTTCCGGCAACCCTCCAACACACGTTTGTCACTCGCGTTTCCTTCCTCAGATGCTGCGGCACTCAACAGTGATGCATCCCGATCGAACGGAACTGTTCTATTACAGTATTTCACTGTTTTTTCCCTCGTCAAAATAAGAACGGAACCCGAAATAATTAACAATAATATTCTCAGATTCTTATAACTTGTAAATCGAATTAACAATGGGAATTGTTTTGTGTTCGAATATGTTCCAAACTACTAGAATTGAATTTCGGAATCGTTCGGAAAAAAAGAAGGAAATGTCGTCTGCTCGTTCCGATTGAATGTCTGTTTTAGGCTTAGAGCTTTTTTTGAATCCTTGACAAGCAGTGTATATTGAATTAAAATGGTGTGAATTGTTCGAAATAAAGTGTTTGTGCGTTATGGATTTCAAAGTGATGGGACTCCACAAGAGCAGTACTTTCAGTAATTTCGGAAACCATAAATTCGGCAACTGGTTCTCATCACTCGGACAAACCAGACGGAAAACGAATGCTCTGAAAAATTCGAAGAGCCTTAGTAAGTGTTTATGTATTTATTATAATCAATTGTAATATATTTTTATGACATTTTATATTTTATGAACAAGGTTTATTCTATACGAACGATAGAAGCTAAGGAAACTAGCAGACGAAGTTAAACTGAAACCTTTTTTAGTTTCAGTTTCGGAATTCAAGTTCATGCTCTTTAACTGTGATCGGCGAATTCGTGACGGCCTTACGGTTATCTAAGTAACAAATTTTATATTTTTTTCTTTCATACCTATATTTTTTTTGCTATATTTTTATGAAATTAATTAAATATTCGTCTTATAGCTATATAGATCTTTCAGAAATTAGTGAAAATTTCGCGTGTGACTGTCAACAGAATATGGAACAAGCATTCGACTTGTGTTCTGTTTTTTTAGAAGGCCTGTCAATATGATTGATTGACTGTCAGTCCAGTCATTTAATGGCAGTAGTCAAAAAGCTACATTAAAAAAGTCATTTGTTTGACTTTCTTTTTATTTCGAATCCGTAAATTGTAGATAAAACATGAATGTAAATTTTAGTATGTCCGTCATGTCAGGGTCCAACCGCAAAAGGTTTAAATGTTTTTAATTCTCGGGATTGGTTAATCAAACTAAGAATGTCTCTATTTTTAATTCGAAATTTTAAAAACATGAATTTTTTTTTAAATCTGATCTTAATACTAATTTTTATGTTTACTATTTTTTTTTTAATTTCTTAAGAAAATTTCCACGCTTTAAGTAGTTAGTTCAAAATTGTATCTATATTTTAATCTAGCCGAATTCAAACTTTTAGTTTCCTCCTCTTACTTAATTCTGTAAATTGCATGAACTTGAACTTCCACTTCAGTAGAGGAAAAAATGTATGCAAACATTTCAACACTTTTTCTTCTTCTACTAAAACTTTTTTCGATGATTATAAATAATTTTTCTTATATGTATATGCATATATATATATGTTTATGAAATTATTAAAAAAGTATTTAAAAAGAAAAAAAATTGAAAAGCCGGAAAATAAATAAGAAAAAGATATAATCTTGTCATCAGCTCACACGATTATATCTGCAAAATAAGAGTGCTTTCTAATATTGTATTAATATAGCAAAAGCAAAATAAATCAATGCAATAGTGTGGGGAGAACCAAAGAATTTAAACTTAAGGATATTTTAGATCAGCACTGTGGTTGGTGCGAGTTGGGTGCGGAATTCGTATCAACCAGCCATTGCTGGGATTCCAACCCTGGACACCTCACTGAGAGGCGGGCGCAATCTCTCTGAGAGGCGAGCGCATTATCTCCTGAACCGCCTATTAAAATTATTAAATGTTTTTTTTTAAATACATTATTAAAAGCTTCTTTAATGTGTTATTAAAAGATATTTTAAACTCCCTTCGTCGCAAAGTGAAGGGCCGACAGCTCAATAAATACGTTTATAAAAAGTGGAACAATAAGAGCATCGTTTTACTAGGTAATTAAGACGAAACCGCGCTTGATTATTTTTAGAACTTCTATTGGATTTGTCCTCAAAACTAACTTAAAAACAATAAAATTGTACCAGTTGTGGTTTTAGGTTGGGCAGATGAACAATAATTAACTGTTATTAGATTAGGGATATCAAAGGAATCTTATGAGTATCCTGACCATATTAATTACCAAAAGAAATTGCGTAGGGAAAAATAATTAATGATAAATAATTAATAATAAATTCGTTTATTATTGTATTTAAAGAAAAGTGTGATTCGGTTTTAGTATAGTTATACTATTTGTGGATTGGATTGTTCTACATGCGTCGCGCTTTTTTCATTGTCTCTAGAAAAACTTGATCTAGTGAGGTTGCTATCGTTTAATATTAACCCCCTTAACGATCGGTTACTTTCGAAAAAAAAAAACGGTCATAAAAGTGTCTATTTTTTTATCCCTGTATCTTTGATTAGTGCTGACATCTAGTTTAAAATAAACTAACTATTTACAATTACCTTAAAATTATTCTGGTACTGCCATCTGGTATGTAAAATGAGAAATGAAATGTTTTCCTGGCAAAAGAAATGAATTAGTTTTATTCTTATTGGCTCGTTACTACTGAACACTCCAGCCCGGAAATATCACGGGAGCGTTATTCAGCGTTAAAGCGCCATCCTACAGCACTGTAACAAATTGGTATAACGAATTTAATCGTGGTCGATGTTCGATCCAGGACGAATCCCGTGCAGGTCGTCCAAAATCCGTTGTTGTGCCAGAAAAGATCGATGCTGTGCGTGAACTGATAAAGCAAGATCGTCATTTGACATACCGTGAGATAGAGGCGTCTTTGGACATTAGTATGACTAGCATCAATAAAATATTGCATGAACATTTGAGCGTAAAAAAAATTTGTTCGCGTTGGATCCCGCATAATCTGACAAATGCTCAAAAAAAGGCTCGTGTCGATTGGTGCAAGGAAATGGTGGAAAAATACGTTCAAGGTACATCAAAGGCTGTGTATAACATCTACACAGGTGACGAATCATGGATCTATGCATATGAGCCGGAAACAAAACAGCAATCAACTGTATGGGTCTTCCAAGACGAGGCAAAACCAACAAAAGTTGTTCGAGGAAGAAGCACATCGAAACAAATGATTGCCTGTTTCTTCGGCATTAACGGTCGTGTGGCAACAGTGGCGTTAGAGCAACGCAGGACGGTCAATTCTGAATGGTACACGACCATTTGTTTGCCAGAAGTCATCGGAGAAATTCGAAAAAGGCAGAAGAACAGGCGAATCATTCTTCATCATGACAATGCGAGCTCTCACACATCGACTCAAACAAAGGCATTTCAGACGGAGCGAAAGATCGAACTGATGGGTCATCCGCCGTACAGCCCTGATTTGTCACCCAATGACTTCTTCTTATTCCCACACATCAAAAATAAATTACGTGGACAACGATTTTCGACCCCCGAAGAGGCGGTTGATGCATTCAAAACGCATATTTTGGAGTTACCTCAATCGGACTGGAAAAAGTGCTTTGAAAATTGGTTCAAACGCATGCAAAAGTGTATTTATCGTCATGGAGAATATTTTGAAAAACAATAAAACCAATTTCGATCCTACATATTTGTTTTTTCATTATTAGGTCAGAAATATAAATAGCAACCCTCGTATAGGTCGTGTCCTCGTCGTATAGGTCCTCGTCGTGTACGATAAAAAAAATAGCATTAATCACTAATATAAAGCTTTATTTTTGATATATTCTATTCCTCAAAATATAGTAAAATGAGGAACAACTATGAAAAACAAGTATGAAATAAAGTAATTTTCAGAATATTATTAAATTATTCATAATTCCATATTTATTAACACTTGGGGTGCATTTCCCACGGAAAAACACGCAATTGGCCGTCAATTTTTGTTAATCGCCATATTTTATAATTAGTTGCCCTGTACCTGCGGTGGGACCGTTGATTTTGGCTCTATCGGGAAACTTTTTTGTTATAAGTATCGAGACGAAATAATTATACTCTGGGTGGCCACAGAACAGGGTCAAGTCAAGGAGTTTTATCGAGTGTGAAAAAAATCCAGGAAATGTCAAGGAATTTCTTTAAATTACTCAAAAAGTCAGAAAAAAATGAGTTTAAGGTTCCTAAACGTGCGATATTTTCCCCCCGAAAATATTTGTCTTGTAATAATATTTTTCTAAAAAAATTTTTTTTATTTTTATTTTCAATTTTAAAAACTAGTAAATGTGTAGTGTGATACGTTTTATGTGTAAAAAAAAAAAGGAAAAAAAAAGGCAAAACTTAAAAATTACTGTAATAAAATTTATGCCGCCAGTTACAATAATCTGGCTAATATAAATTTAGTCCTGTTAAAATCAGGAATTTGTTTGTTTTTTTAAAAATTTTGTATAAGTGTTTGTGGCTATCTTAATGAAGTGTTAATATTTACCAATCTGTTTTAAATATTTAAAAAAATATTTATTCCCAAATTTCATTTTTTCCCCCACATAAGATTCTTTCCTTCTTCAAAATAGTAACTATTTTATCGTCAGAAAATAGAACGAAATAATTCGAGAGTTGTGAAAAAGCATTACTTCTTTTTCTTTGTATTTTGTTCCAATGCGATTGGCAACATATTTTCAAAGAAGTACGTAGCCGATCCAGTTTATTGACAAATATATATGTCATTGTTCTGAAAAATTTTGCATTCTCAGTATTGTTCTAAACCTAAACCGATCGAATTTCGATCGCAAATATTCTCAATGCCATGTGATTATTTGAGGATGAAAAGCGGAAACAAAGAAAAAGGAAACTAACCTTGGCTGTCGCTCTGTTTGTTGGCGCGCTTCTTTTCTTTCTCTCTCTCTTTTTTTTTATTATTTTATTCTCTCATTTCTTCTTCTCCGGCTGAAAGAGCGCGTTAAAAAAGAAGTTATTTTGATAGAAAAATCGATGATCATAACAACTCTTCTTCTCGCATGAGAGCGCGGTCAAAAAGGACGACTCCTTTTCGAACGGCAACTGGGGAATTAAGTCGCGCCATCCGAAAAATTAAAACTTTATAATGTATAGTGGCAGGTAAGGGCACATAATTCTTTCACGCCCCCATATATCACCCCTCCCAAATCTATTTTGGTACTTGGCTTAAAGGGGTTACGTGAGTTTCGAAAGTTATAAAACAGTGGTTACCAACTGGCGGCCCGTGAAGCCTTTTTTTGTGGCCCGCGAATTAAAATATATTCGTTGTGTTTTTTAGGACAATTTTTGTAAAAAATCTGTATGGGTTTAAAATACTTTTCTTTCGTTAAAAAAAATCTAATTTCTTCGTTTCTGTGAAATTTAACATACCAACATAGCAAAAAAAAATTTTTCTCAGGTTTTGCATTCAAGAAAATATTTATTCAAATACAAAACTAATCATGTATGTTGCTCCTTTTTTTTTTTTTTTTTTTTTTTTTTTTTTTTGCGAATATAATTTAGCATGTGCGTATCAGAAATTTTCTCTAAGAAATTCTCCCATTTAACTTTCTGAAACCACTCATTTTGGACTTATTAAATTTTAATTAACCGAATAGTAAATTTTAAAACGCATTAAAAGAGGGAATGAATATTATTTTTTGTTTAAATTCCTTACATTGAATACCGCATGAGCGGAAAAGGAAAAAAAAATTATTTTAGATTCTCGAGAATTTGTTGTTGTTGCTATAATTCCTAAAAAGTCGAAAAAATGTTAATTTATCACAGAATTAAAATTAAAAGAAAAAAAAATCTTGTGATTAAGTTTCTGATTAAGAGAAGATTCAAAATGATACGTAACAAGCATTATTTGTAATGCTAGTTATTTTGCTTTTTAATATTAAAAAAACCTTTGATAAAAATCTGACAGTAATATTTAATGTTCCTTCAAATATGAAAAGAGTCCTATATAAAATTTTGATAAAGTTTCGACCCGCCATTTGACTAGTGTTTTTAATTGCG
Organism: Parasteatoda tepidariorum; assembly: GCF_982258835.1. Classification (NCBI taxonomy): domain Eukaryota; kingdom Metazoa; phylum Arthropoda; class Arachnida; order Araneae; family Theridiidae; genus Parasteatoda; species Parasteatoda tepidariorum. The sequence continues at coordinate 88,328,067 of NC_141755.1, read as the reverse complement.
GCCCCCTGCTTCCCCTGTTGGAAACCCCTGTTATGAAAGAAGGAAAGAAATATCTTTCAACGATTTTTTGCAAATAAAACGAAAGAATTATTATATAATTTTAAGAGTTTTTTATTAACAGATAACTAGAATCTATCCCTCTCCAACCCTTAGAACAGCTTTTGCAAGTCTTTTCGGATTGCTTCGCGACCCAAGCTTGCTTCGCTCGCTCACAAGTTATCAAAACATAGTAATTTATGCTAGTACAGCGCACAAAAACAAAATAAAAATTAAAAAAAGAAAAGAAAAGCGAACATTTTGAAGTAACCCTGGAACTCGATCCAGATGTTATAGCTTAACTTTTCACGTGCTTATTAATTAGTGTTGACAATATTTTAAGTTACGAAATCGGGCACAAAAAGGATCAAATATGCTTTTTTCCCCGATGGAATCGAACTCTTAGACCTCAAAATCTGGTAGCTGTGATCTGGAAAATATGGTCCCAATAGTTTGGTCAGATGAGTCGAAAGCCACCAGTAACAAATTTTATTTTAGCTCAGGTTGTATTTGAATATGTCATAGGCTAATTTAATATTTTTATATATATAACTGGCTTTAAACAACCAATTTATTTCTGAATTTACAACCATCAATGCTTTACTCCATAGCCTTGTAATTTTGTACTAAACCCAGAAGACAAAATAATTCCTAATTCTTGGAGAAACTAGCTTTCGTGGAGGACTTTTTGATGGAACTAATCCGCATTTGCTTTACATAGGGAGGAAAACCACTAAATTTTTCCCGGTTAGCGCGACCGCAATAAAAGACTAACCCATGATCTGTGTACCACTGGGGCTATTATACGTCACAACTGTGGTCGGCGCGAGCCGAGTGCATAATTCATTCTGTAAAATTCGGATTTTCCCTCCAATTTTTCAATCTGAAATTTTCCATTCACTTTTCTATTTTTCAAACTCTTACGTTATTACCCAATCAGTCTGAATTTGCTTAGGTCTATTGCAATGAGCCTACAAATCTCTCTGAGAACGGCTTGGAATAACCAGGTTACTTGAGCTACAGGACATTCTCTAATTTACCTAAAAGTAACTGGTCTATTTGTAATAGGCCTTAAAATACTAGGCTGAATAGAAAGCATAGGAGACTTATACAATTAGCCTTGCGATTTGCAAAATATCGATGGTTGCTGAATGCCGGATTTTCCAATTAGCTTACGGCATCGACATTCAATAGAATTTAACTTTAAAGTCTGCAATATATGGAAAAAAGGGTCAATTGTTATCTGCTGTTCCAAAAAAGTTCCTTATTAAAAATTTTGTTGTTGTTGTTTAGCTGTCCATAAATGATGTCACGCTTAGAAGAGCGCTTCTTAAAATCTTTACACTTTGTAGCAAGGGGTGTACCAAGATGTGTGGCACCACACATTTTGCTTCAAATTAAAGCATTTAAAATCACAAGATTAAATATTTTTATGTTGTACTTATGCCATTTGCCAATGCCATCAGGCAGAGGGTGCGTTTCTTGTATTTTTCAGTGGCGCCATCTATGGCCAAGAATACGACTTCAGCCACACGTTACAGCTCGTTTTACTGGGAGGATCTAATCATACTTAATTTATTTACCCGCATTATCAGTGGCTCTCTCTATGGCCAAGAATGCCACTGCAGCCACACACGTCACAGCCCGTTTTACAGGGAAAAATTCAATCATACTCCATACATTAATCCACAGATGGTAATTTTGCCCAGATTCAGAGAAAGATTGGGGATATTTCCGTATCATGATTTCCACGCCAATTCCAATCGCCAAGGCGCCAAATTGATTTTAAACGGGATTTTTTTTTTTTTTTTTAAAAACTAGTAGATGTAGTACTAGTAGATTTGAATCAGAGTGATTCTAGTATTTTATTTATTTATTATCATTATTTTTTCTGTTGACATTTCTGTCGCTGAATAATTTTTTTTTTATTTACCTTGAAAGTTAATTTTTTTTTAGTTATTGATTTTTCTGCTTTCTCATTGTTGAAATTCAGAATAAGCAATAGGATAATAACCGTGTTAAAATGTGCATTATAACTAAAGAAACGAAAATTTTTTTAATATTTATTTTTGAAAATTCGGTCAGTAAATTCTTAGAAAAGGTACATCAAAGATAGTTATTTCATATAGAATTTTCTTAATAGAGATATCTTTAAATTGTCGCCCCCCCCCCGTAATCTCAGCTCAGGTAAAGGTAGGACATTTAAGAAAGGAAAGTATGTCACTCTGTTTATTTATCATTTATTTTCCTGCTTCACTTTCATTTTCTTTTTTTATTTAATACTTTTCCTGATAAATGTGGCAGTTTCTATGTTTGTAACCATCTTTCCATTGTTAACTCCATCTCTTTCTCTGAAGTCCTCATTTTCCTTATTTCTTTTGTCAAGAATGCCATTTCTCACTCCTAGTCTTGTTTACCATCCCTCCACACACCTCTCACTCGTGTTTATATTATATGTTTTAATATATACATTGTATAATCGTTTGAATATCTGTAAACAAAAGAATTACTTTTCGATAGCTTTTTCGAAAATGTATTGTGCACAAATTAAAAAAAGACAACACTGTTAGAGATAAACGGATTTTCAAGTACAGTTTACTCTCGATATATCGAACTTTGATAACTCGAAAACCTTGTTATGTCTAAAGAATTCCCTTACGATAGAAGCTGATTTTTCGAAAATGTATTGTGCGCAAATTAAAAAAAAGATAGCACTGTAAGAGATGAAGAGATTTTCAAGTACAGTTTACTCTCGATATATCGAACTTTGATAACTCGAAAACTTTGTTGTGTCTAAAGAATTCCTTTTCGATAGCAGCTGATTTTACGAAAATGTATTGTGCGCAGATTAAAACAGGATAGCACTGTAAGAGAGGAACGGATTTTTATGTACTGTTTACTCTCGATATATAGAACTTTGATAACTCGAAAACCTTTTTACGTGTAAAGAATTCCTTTTCGATAGCAGCTGATTTTTCGAAAATGTATTTTGCGCAAATTGAAAAAAAAGATAGCATTGTAGGAGATGAACGGATTTTCAAGTACAATTTACCCTCGATATCTCGAACTTTGATAACTCGAAAACCTTATTATGTCAAAAAATATTTTTCCCTTGGCATTACATGTTACTCATGTTAATTTGAATTCCTATGTCGATGGGTTTCGTCTCATAACCTTTCTATGTCGAATTTTTTTTCGAAATGTGAAATTTTTTTTTTTTTTTACAAAAATCACAATGTGAGTTCATTGTTAACCAGTTCTTTTCTATTTAATGCATAATTATTTTTGTATTACTTTTAGAAATAAAATTTTCATTGTTGCAAGTAGACTTACAGTCTAATATCATTACTAGTTATTATATATACTAGGAGGCTTCGCCCCCTGCTCGCTCTAATTATGTTTGTGGGGGGAAGGCTATTTAATTGGTTCGGACGAAATCGGGTACAATAAAATTATCTCGATTATTTATTTATTTTTTTCTTGACAGATATGGATTTTTGACCTTTAAAGTATTTCTATTTGGGGGCCTTATTTTAGGGTTCGTAATTGTCCTGATATTCCCGACTTTCTCGATGAAAAAATATTTTGTCCTGACTTTTAGCTTTTCGTCCTGATATTCTTTATTTTAGTATTTGTTCAGAACATCCGATTTTCTAAGAATAAAAATTGAAATTTTTAAAAAATAGACTTGACGAATTGAAAAATTTGGATTTTTGATGCAATTTTTTTAAATTTTAATAATGCTAGTGAAAATCTCTAAGTTCAATCGTTCCAATCAAGGTAACTTCTGCTAATTATATATAAGGTTCAAGTATATCGCCGTGCCCACAGGATTCATTGCTTAAAATTTTTCGGAAATTCAGTCATTCTATGAAAAAAAAAAAACTCATTAATTTTTATATTATAAAATTTTTATGGTGTCGATTTCAGTTATCATAACGCTTATTTATTATTTCGCTTTAGTGGAGCTAATTAATAATTCTTTAGTTTGTAGTTTGCTTTTTTAAAAATAGTCTGATATATTTATTACTGTTCCAAAAAATTAAATGATTTTATTTTGATTATTTTGAAAAATTTTGCCCTGGTGGTTTATAATTTATTTATTTATTTTTTTGCTCACTACGAAGGCTTCTTAATGTTAATTCCACATTTTGCGTATTTCGTCATATCTCCTGAACTAATGAAGTAAATCAAAAGATTTTTGCATACAATTTTTGCTAAAACTTGTTTACCCAAAGATCGGTCGAATAGTTTTGGAGGACAAAATATTTAAAAACATGTTTTTAATTAAATGGCTTTGTACGAAAAAAAAAGTTAGATGAAATAGAGGGGCCACAACTTGCGGCCGCTATACTATCTGAACTATTATAACCTTATTTTTCAGATTACGACTCCTTAATATTTGAGTCATAATTTGATGAATATTTTGATCCGTTGTAGAATTTTGTGTAAACATGAAAACTATGCACATCCCCTCCAAGAAAACGGCTCAATCGTAAATATCAGTACACTCTCCATTTTGTTTTAAATAGATTTAAAATTTTTTTTTTACCATTCACTTAGATGCTTAATAAATTATTACTGGATTTAAAACTTCATTCGCCTTAAAAATATGCAAACTGGAAAGAACAGTCGACATGGCGCTCAAAAACAGGCGGCCGTTTTCGAGACTTTCCTATGTGAATGCGAAGAAATTTTTGTAATTTGAAATATAAAATGTTAAGTTGATAGCGAAAAATGGAAAAATGAAGGTGAGAAGAAAAACCACAGTAGGCGAGAGGGGTAAATCAGTGTAGAATGCATTTCCTCACAAAAGTGATGACGAACTAAGGTCGTTAACAAGGAAATCAGCATTCCTATGAATAAAACACGATTCCAGTGTATCAAGATGTGCTGATATGACTGGGGTGGAAATAAATTTGGCATTGTCGAAATTGAATTTATGCCTTAGATTCCAACCATAAGCAGAACTGATGAATTTTCGAATTCTTGATAACGGCAGTGCCTGATTTACTATAAGGCCTGAGAGGCCCAGGCCTAGCGCCCCCACCTTTCTGTGGCCCCCTAAATGTTACAAATTATTCCTTTTTGTGTTTTTCCTTCCTTTTTTGTGTCTATTAGAGCTATGAGTTAACAAAAATTTAAATAAATATAAGCTGAAATTTAGAGATATATCGTAATTTACTTGTGTTATAAATAATTTAAAAACACTTCAATTAAACATGTAAATTCAGTTTAAAGTAAGGACCAGAGGGGGGGGGGGTCCCTGACAGTTCTATGCCTAGGGACCCCCGCATTTCAAGAACAGGCCCTGGATAACGCGGGTATATCTATTGTGTTCCTTACGTCTTAATTTTATAACACGTCTAGTTAGTTCGATTTAAGGGTGCACTGACGAGGAATGTGGTAAATGCTTCAGCGATTATCAAAATTAATAGGATCTTTAAGAGGATTAAATAATATAATAGGATCTTTAAAATCCTAATAAATTACTTTCTTATAATTTTAATTAATGTTCCATGTAATGTGTGTTTAAAAAATGTTCCAAAATATGCATTCCCCCCTGTTCCCTACAGTGGGAATTAATCTATTGAAGTTTAAAACTCTTACTATGTCGTTTCATTAAAAAAAAAAAAAAAAAATAGTGCGTGGAGTCCCACCGCGCGGAAGAAGTTAAACTTCATAACCTGCGACGTTAATTGTAGAAGGATCAGCAGTCGTAGAAGGATCACTAGTTCTATTCAACGACTCTTTTTCCTGCTCCGTTCGCTTCCGTGCTCCTGTAATCACGGTAATATTGTGCATTTTTCCCTCGTGGACCTCTTGAACCAGTGGAAGTGCTTGTGGTTGCCTCATCTTCTCGCCATGGAAAATGTATTTGTATTAATGTATGTGAATGCGTCATAATGTAATTTCAGAAGAGAAAACCTAACAATCAATTGATATCCACTATCAATTGATAGACGTACCTTGACATAACCTTAAATCCGTCGCATTGTCCGTGGGATTGTTTTCACTCATTTTTTACAATTGTTATCCACTAAATTTGAAAATAAAAAATACTACCCTATTAAATTGTATGTGTATCAAATCAAACTTAAAATATTTATAGAAAAACAATACTTTTATTATTTTTATGCTTGTGAGAACCAAAACAATATGGAAATGAATGAGGGAAAACTGGATCCTACCACGTGATTTCCCGGCCAATAAAAATGTAGCTTTAAACGTTTAACGCAACCTTGTTGGAAGTCGCAAAAGAAGTATTACTTAAAAAAAAAAAAGAAAAATATAAAAAGAAAACGATTTTTCGTAAATTTTGCAGTCAACTCTATAAACATCCATATACTTAAGCGTTATAGAGGTTGTCATGTTCACAGTTGTTAGTAAGAAAAGGGAATAAGTAAAAGAACAAAATAAATCTCTTTATCTTGTATTAGCGATTATTTTAGAGCTGTTAACTTCTTTATTTGTGCAGGAAATCGCATTTGATAAGGTAATGTGGTTTTTCGCCTGTGTGACAGAAACCACAATGTCTCACTTAACCTTGATACGATCCCATTATTTTTCTATTCTAACCTAATGAAATTGTCACTCGGGTAGAAGAAAATATAACTCGATTCCTCCCTATGAAGGAATTTGTTTATGTGGGAGTCAAATAATAACGAAAAAGAAAACAATACCACCCTGAATAACTTTTGGTCTAATGATTGCATCTTCACATTCTAAGACTCAATCTTGAAGGTTTTAGAAGGTGACCTCAAGTATGCTAATTAATTAGTGCAGACGATATTTTAAGTTAACGACAGCAGGCACAAAAACGTGATTTCTCTGAATAAACATACCTTTTACTAGAGGGATCCGCATTTCTGACCCCCGAAATGTAAAAGGGGTAACCACAATCTAGGATATATAGTCACTATAGACTGGTCTGGAGTGCTGTCCAAGTTTTGGATCCCTTAATGTTGATTCTAATTTTTTGCGTATCGCCATATCTCGAGAACTTTTCAGACGACTTCAAAATTTTTTCCACACATTTATAAAATTCGTTTTTCCAAAAAAAATTCCATGCAAGAAATATTTAGTATTTTTTATTATATTATTTAATAATAGTCAAAATTTTTGAATTGTAAGGTATACAATATTTTACCTCTTTTAAAGAATGTAATCTTACGTTTCAAAATTTGTGCGAATTGTTTTCAATAGTTCCAGAAAAAATCGAATTTTAAAGAAGCCGTATTTTTTTGCCCTATTCAACTTAATATATAGTCTGCTCTAATTAATTAGCATGAATCGTGGTGGCTCATGGGATAGAGCGCTCATCTCCCGATGAGGTGAACCGGGTTCGAATCCAGGCAATGGCTGGTTGATTTGAATTCCGTACCCGGCTCGCACCGACCAGAGTGCTGGCTTAAAAATATCCTCAATAGTGGACCTATCATGAGTTAGAATAAACTTGTCTTCAGGCTACCCGTGGGAGGTTTTCGTGGTTTTCCTTTCCATGTAACGCATACGAAGCAGAGGCGAATTTCTTCCAATGCTGGTGTTCCCTTGTCTTCCGGATTGGGTTCGAAATTACTACGGATACGGAGTTGAACATTGGTAGTCTAAAACTGAGAATTCAGTCGGCTGTTCAACATCGGGTATAAAATAAAGTTAATTATCATATTTGAAGTCACTCCCTCGAATCATTTAGACAGTCTTAGAACGTGAAGATCTGATCATTAGATCAAAAGTTGTTCCGTTTTGGTCTGGTGGTCTGTTTTTTTATTTTGCGCATACATATATTACAGCTTAACGTTGCATTTTGTTTCACTGCGCAAAAACTTACTAAGGCATATAAAAGAATGTTCAGGGATTAAGATAAAATGAAATAAAAAAAATATAAGAAATTTAAGTAAAACGCAATAAATAACTATAAATAAATGAAATATAAATAAATGATGCAAAAAAAAATGCAAACTGTTATATGTTAAATTAATATAATGGTTATATGTTAAGAATTAAAATTACTTTTCATTTACTACTGCTTATTGTGTCGCATTTTTATAGCCCTAAATTACATATTTTTTTCAAAAGCTGCTATTCTTTCATTAACATGTTAACAAAATATGCTTACATAAAAATATACTAATTATATATTCTCTTAGCAAAATTTTTTTCTCCATCGATTTTTAAGAAAATGAAAGAGCCAAAACTGTTTGATCAGGGAGTAACAAAATACAAATCACTTAAAAATAATTTTTTTTTTTATAAAGTTTAAATTTTAATGCCCAATATGAACTACTTTATGTGCTCGTATATTTTGCAATTTTTTTCGAGTTTTTTTTTTTTTTTTCAAATTTTGTCATTAATTGAAATTTTTTCTATCATTTGTTTAATTTTATTTAATTATTTTTTAAAGTTACCCCAAAAAAATTATGTTTTTTTAATAAAATTATCCGTAGCTTACGAATTTTTACAAAATCATTGCATTTAATAACCTAAGTAATCAACACTATTTATTGCTATATTTTCTAACATATGGGTGTACAAAAACCCTTTTTTTACCTTTCGTAATCTATTCCTAGTTTCTTAAATCTCTGAAAGCTTTTAACTTATTCATAAGTATGGAAAATCGCATTACCTAAATACCTTTATAATTCTAAAATAATCCTCTGAGTATTACGGAAGAAATTTAAAAAAAAAAAAAAAAAAATGTCAACTGAAAGTGTCTCTTCAATTATTGTAGGGTATTGTATATTATACCATTAATTCTAAATCGCCGGTCAGCGGATTGATATTTGTATTAGAATTAATGTAAATTTTATTTATATTTAAATAGGTTTAGGCTCAAAATATTTGTAAAGTGTTCAGAAACGAACTGGTTGTTTGAGCGAAACAATTTTGTATGTGTAAAAATGATGTAAACAGTCTAAATTACTAACCATACCGGTCCCGCGATTAAACGCTGAAATATTTTATCGGTCATGTAAATAAAATCGGGTTTGTCTTTATAATATAGAAGAAAATATATATATATATTATTCGATTGAAATTAATGTTTAAAAATAATCGAGGAATTTCAATTATGCTAACCCTGACCTGAATTCAATAAATGTTTTTCGTTAAATTCATACAGTTATCTGTTTTAATTTTACTATTAAGACGACAAGGTTGAAAGGGTTGAAGTTTTCAGTTATTGTGGTTGTCGAATAATCCGCTAAATTAGATCGAAAAAGTTTCTGCTTCGAACTAATTCCCAGAAAGCTGGGGAATTATTTTACTTCACTTACGACATTTTAAATGAATGTGAATATGAGAATAATGTGAGTTTAGCGACTATTTCTAAGGTGAGCTAAACTTTTAAGAGACGAGAAACTGAAGAAATTTTAAGGCATTTTTTCAAAAAAATTTTGATTGCACCAAAATTAAAAAGCAGTAAATTCCGTATTGAATTGTAATGCTTTTACTTTAAATTTTTTTTAATTTATTTATAACCGTCGTAGAACGGCCTACCCATTTTTTGATGGTTTAAGACTACAATTGTTCAACTTCGTAATTTTGAAAGTAATCCAGAAGACAAGGGAACTCCTGGATCAAGTTTTGGGAGAAATTTTGCTTTCGTGGAGGACTTTTCGAAACTAACCCGCATTTGCTTTGCACTCAGAGAAAAGCCTCGTAAACCTCCCACGGTTAACCTCATGGCAAGGGGACTCTAAACCATGATCCGTCTACCACTGAGGATATTTTACGTCAGAACTGTGGTTGGTGCAAGCCGGGTGCCAAACTCGTATCGATCAGCCAACGATCTATCCCCTGAACTATCTCTGAGCTACCTCAGCTCAAAATTCTTTTGTTTGTAAAATAAAACAACAAAAAAGTTGTGTATACCTCAGTTTAAACAGTATCTTCCGAAAAGTATTGAACTTGTAATTTACACTTAGATGTTTAGAGTATTTCTTGCATGTTTTTTTTAAAAATGTTTTTTTAATACAAAACTGCTGAAAAAATGGAGATTTTGGAAAGTGCAAGGATTCTAAATTTTATAACAAACTCAATTTCGAAAATTTTGCCGAAAATCATGTTTTTACACAGACTATGACGCCTCTGGTAAAATATAGAAAATTTATAGGGAGTACAAATTAGTTCGGTCCGTTTTTTTGTAGTCAAAAAGACATTTATTTATTTCAGAACAAAATGAATGAACAGATTAATAAAAGTAGTGTCCATCGCTCGCTACTACATTTTCCTGCCTTTCAGGCAATTTTCGAATTCCATCTCAAAAAAATTTCTTGGCGATCCAAGTTAGAACATGAATAGTTTACTTAAAAAACTATTTCGTGTAACTAAAACTTCTTATCACCTCATATTTAACCAAGCCAATTTTTTTTTCCAAAATCATTTTGAATATTGGTAAAAATTAAGTTCTCCAGTTAGGTTTGTTTTCTCAAAGTAGCGAAGTAGTGATTACATTTCGAAAGTAGTTTGTAGTCGCTGTATTTAAAATAAAGTAGCTGCAGTTAACTACAATTATAATAAAGCAGTTGTAGTTGAAGTTGACTATGAAGAAAATATAGTTTTTCCGACCACTGTATTATTCTTATTTGAGATCCCCTGCGTGAGATAATTTCCGGGTTTGCAGTTTTCCTGGAAGGAGTTCGAAGTAAAAATTTTGATTTGACTTGAGTAAGAATCCTGCTTTAAAAAAAGTGAAGGCTAGGATGATGTTTGTTCCCAGAGAGTTCGTTGGCTGAAGATATTAATAGTGAGTTGATTTCACTGAAAAACATTGTGGGGAAACGACTATATGACGTTTTTTCTTCTTACTCATAGCGGCGCTGAAAATTTTCCCGAATTTACAGTTTCAGATGCGTTAGCAAATCTTATCCGAACTCAATTTTTCTATTTCGGTTGGAGGAGCAAGCGAAAATGAATAATATATTTTTGTTTGTTTGGCGGTTGTGAGACACATTGAAAAAAAAAAACTCTACATTTAAAGAAAAGAAAAAATAGGACCCTTCGTAAAAATTTTAAGGACCTTCTTAAATACGGATCCTTCTTAATATTTTTAAAAATGGACAGTTTACACAAAATTCTTCTTTTGAGAAACGGAAGAAAATGTGGCCTTGTGACACCAATTTTAATTATAAGGAGTAAAAACAAAATAAAGAGAGAAAAAAATGTTTGTTGTAAAAATTTAAAACTCATCAGTCTTAGGTCGATTTAAAAAATTTTTGGTGTACTTATTAGCAGGGTGCGTAGCGATTTTAAAAAAGTGCTTAAAGGTGCTTATTTTTTGATTTACGTTTTTTAAAAGTTCTTAATTTTTTATCTTTTCAAAAGAGGTTTTTTCTTTGCCTTGTCGATTGTCGTTTTAAATTACAAAAAATGCATGATTTTCACAATTTTCTCTGTAATATTATTTATCAGAAACTAGTTATTTAATCATGAATATGTAGAGTCTTTGAAAATGTTTTTGAATTTTATTGATTTTATGTTTTATAAATTAAGAACTTTAAACGATAGAAAAAAATAATTTAAATTGCTGTGCAGATCCTAATTATGATTTTTTTGTTTTTGGAAAGTGATTAAGAATATTTTTTGAGTGCTTAAAAAGTACTTAAGGTGCTTATTTTTTGTTGAAAATTCTGGCTACGCACCCTGTATTACAGGTGACTTTAGACTCACTTTCAGAGGCTTTACGCCGTTCAACGTAGCATTTTGAGCTTCAGGTCATTTGTCAGATTGATTAAAGTTATAATTCGCTAGAAGAAAAATCAAGATTCATTATTAGATATGATCTATTTTCGGATAATCGATTTTTATACGAATTTTACTGACCTTTCGCTCGCTGATTAAAAACCACATTGCTGTTATAAAAATATACTAAGTGATCCACTGATTATGAGCGAGAATCCCCTTGTCGTTAAACTAACCGTAGAGTTCTTTCTTGGTATTCCTCTCCATGTAACGCGAAAGCGATTTAATTCCTCCACAGAGGGAAGTTTGTTTTAATGCTTGATCTATTCTTTTCACTTGTCTTCTGGGTTGGGCTCAAGTCGTAAACTCAAAAATACATCGGCTGTTCAGCTCCAGTTATAAAATAAAATAAAATGATCTAAAGAAGGAGTTTTTTTTTAATGCCATATTCTATAAATTCAAGGGACAATAAATAAATATTTTAAAGTGGTAGTTTATCAATTGTGATTCTTGGTTTAATAAATTCAATTTAGTAGATTTTTATCCACTACTATCTCTAAGTAATTCATGCTATACCTTTTAAAAGCTAGCAAAAATAGTCAAATATTTGCAAAATTTAGTTTGTAGTTATTTACCGTTTTTTTTAAAAATTATTTTAGAGTGAAATAAGTAGTATTTCTAGACACAATACTTTTGTGTTTAATGATATGTCAAAGCAGGGTGCATAGCGTTTTTAAAAAGTGCTTAAAGGTGCTTATTTTCGATTTTTAAAAGCCTTTAAAGGTGCTTTTTTCATTGGGTGTTTTTAAAAAAGTGCTTAATTTTCCCTTTTTCAAAATGAGATTTTTCCTTCACCATATTGATTTTCGCTACGACGCAGTTCACATTGTTCTATTCAACGTTTTCACAATTAATTCAACCCCAATCTATTTCGGCGTTTTGTCAGTCCGTAGCGTACGAAAACGCCATTCGCATGCTTCGAAATTTCATAATTTTTGACAACTGTCAGAAACTGTGCCAAAAGTTTTTTTTTTTTTTTGGACATGACCGTTAAAACCAGATAAAACCATCAATTGACGAAAACTCTCCAACCATGCCTAATTATGATATTTTTTTAAAATGCTTAAAAATATTTTTGAGTGCTTGAAAAGTGCTTAAAAGGTGCTTATTTTTTGTTGAATAATTTGGATACGCACCATGCAAGGGGCTTACTCTAGGTTTGCCTGAACTGACTTTTTATTTTTTTTATTTTTGTTTTTTTTTTTAAATTTTAAATTAGTAATGGAGGTGGAAGAGAATTAGTAACGGAAAATTTCTCCCTCGGTATGGCGTCCTCTTAAAATTTCTTTTGAGTGTCATTCTTTTCAGTTGTTTTGACATTGGAAAAGTGAATGTTTTGCTTCCGCTCTTGCGTACCTTCAAAATGCTTTGTAACTGTGGTTGACATTCAAGTCCTCAACTCTTAAAGGAGAGTATTTTAGTGAATATTTTTTTTTTAAAAAAGTCGGAATGCGGAGGACACACCATCATTATAATTCATGCAACATAATCTTTTGTGCCACATGAGGTTGATGCTCTGCTATCTATCTCAGCAAACAGATGCTGCTGGGAGAATCCCTCAAGGGAACTTGGCTTGCCAAAATATTTCTTTTCTCTCTTCTCAAAGAAAAAAAAAGAATTTTCATTCTTCTATTATTTATTAAGAGTCCGTAGGTTTTGACAGAGGATAGAATTATTTTACTTTCTTTTTATTCTGCTAAGCTGTGAAATTTCAGATACAGCTGCATTAAATTTTACCGTTCCATTTAAAAGGATGTTTGTTAAAAAATGGCTTGATGTATTTTACTCTCCGGATTTCAGTTAGTCAGTAATATTGCAGTTGCTTCTGTTTGTTTACGTCTTGCCATTCCAAAAGAAGTGGCTAGAATGATTTTTATTTACTGGGTTTAAGTTAAATTATGAAATACGATTGCCATCTTTTGTTTATTTAAATTTTTTTGTGTTGATTAAAAGCGCTCAAATTTTAGTACTACTTCTTTCGTTTTTAATGTCTCTTATTTCGATTTAAAAGACTTTCATGCATTTGATTTGTTTCACGTCATTAGTTTACGAAGAAATAGAAATGAATAAAACTTTTGACTTTTTTTTTTATGCTGTTAAACACAGTTGCATGCTTTTTCTTTATGAAATGTTGATGTTCCACTATTAAACAAATTTTTTTTTTAAACACATTGAATGCCATGGGGATCACCGGTGACCGGCACTGAGTTTGTTCGCAGCTCCACCGGGGTGACCGGCGAAGTCAAGATTATTAGAAACACATAATTCGAGTAAATTTTTAATTTTTTTATATTATTATCGTCACTAAAATGGTTTGAAGAAATTAATGCACTATTGAACACTCAAAAATAGTTTTATACACAGAGTTGCCAACTTGCTCCGGACAGAGAATAAATATTTTCAAGTGTGGTAGTTTATTAATTGTGATTCTTAGTTTAAATAAATTCAATTTAGTAGATTTTTAACCACCACTATTTCTAAACAATTCGTAGGCTTATTTAATTCACTTTTTTCAGATATGTCATGCTAAACCTTTTAAAAACTAGCAAAATTTGTAATATTTGCAGTTTAGTTAGTAGTTATTTACCGTTTGGCTAGACGAGTAAGCCATCAAGCCCTGTAAGATTAGCGTGGCATTCAACGTGTTAAGAAAAAAATCTTTATATCTTAGAATCTTAAAATCTTTTATTTTTCGGGTTACAGTTAAGCAAGAATGCAGTTATGGATGGAGTTTTGCTATTGCAAAAAAAACAACAACTGCAGAGCTTTAGTATAACTCTGAAATTCGGTGTGCCGGCTTCTGTTACCATTCCAAAAGAAATGGCTAGAATCATTTGCTTGGTTTCAGTTAAACTATGAAATACAGTTGTGTTTACTAATCTTGTACGTGCTATTAAAAAGCGTTCATATTTTAATTTTTATTGTGTCTTATTTCGAATTTTAAAAAAATGCATTCCTCTCATTATTCCAAATCTGTAGGTTTGCAGAAAAAAAAACGGTTCGAATTATTTCCTGTTTTTCAGATAGGCAGTAAAATAAGGTCGCCGACTTCCGTCTACTAAATTTTGCTTATAAAAAAAAAAGTGTTAGTACATTTTATGTTTACGTTTTATTAAATCGCGTTCTTCATTATTGTGATCAAATATTTAAATTATAGAAGAACAAACAATTTGAATCTGTGTTCAATTACGTATCTGCCGTAATCGAAATCTTCTTTGAATAACTTTTAAACTATATGAAGATTGGATTTTCACGGTCACTCTTTAAATATACGCATGGATTAATTTACGAAATTGAATGCAACGGACTTCTCTAAATAAAATAAACTTAACATCATATGTGATGATATAAATTTTAAAAAAAAGAAGAAACTTTATGCAACGTGTTTGCTTAAAGATATACAGTCAAACCCAGATATAGTGAACACGGTTTTTTAGTGTACTCCCGGATATTGTGAACGAGTACCAGCGACCGGCAAACATCTGCACCAAATATGAAAAAATATCAAAATAAAAAATTTGACAAAATAAATAAGTAGATTAAAATATATTCAGAATATTAGTTTGAGGCTCTTATTTAGAGAACTCTTTTTGACGATACAACCTCACGTTGCAGTCAGAGTGCCTTAAAGACTATGTTATCAATGATTTAGTTTTATAGAGTTGAAAGTTAAATTAGAAAATATAGTTATTTTAGAAAAAACAAACATCTCAAAGAAACAAACCTCTTTTCCACCTTTTAAAGCTAACTAATTTTTATGATCTAAAATCAAATGCAAACTTTTTTAAAAAAAAAAAAAAAAAAAAAAAAACTTAATTGCTTACTTATTTAAAATAGCTTTCTCGTTCATGATTGGTAAATTTGTTTTTACACATAATCAGAGCCTCACTAAGGCAGGGGCATTTGCTCCGGGTCCCAAATCGAATAGAAAGTTTATTTTAGGGTTCCTTCTCTAATGAACTTTTTTTTAAAAACAAAGTATCAGTGTAGTATCGAATCGGTCAGTTATGGTAGCTTCTTCATTAATCTATCGTATGAACACAAAAATATCTATATTTAGTAATTCCATTGCTTTCTAGTGCGGAACTCGGCTTAATTTTTGCATCTACGTTTTAAAAATTTGGCTATTTAAAAGACTGTATTTTTACCTATCGCAAAATGCTATATGTTTACAAAAATACAGGCTTCTGATTGGCTTAATTGAGCCATCGGTTTTACAAAATTTTTATCTAAATTCCGCCCTAATCTCAGCAAGGATATGAATTTTTCGCAGCTAGCTGACAAAGTTAACAATCAGAAAACTGCATTCGGCTTGATGGACATTGAATTGTCAGAAAATCAATAAAATGGACAGAATGATATTTCGTCTGACCATTGGAGAGGGGAGGGACTTAATAGCTATTTTAGGTTCTAGTCAATTTTTTTGTTATATATGTATAATCAGGTGAAAAATTAAATACCTCCATAAAGTTCGGTTCTTCATTACTGAAGCAGAGGGGGGCCCCCAAAGAAGTTTTTGCCCTGGGCCCCCAAACAGGCAAAGTCGGTCCCTGCTTATAATTATATTAGTTGCGATCATTTTTATGGACGTTAAATTTTAATCATCGATCCGTCGTTTCATGACGCCAACAGAAGTGGGATCGCCGTTCCAAGAAAATGACCCTGACTAAAATTAAAATCTTTCGAGAAAAATCATGTACCTTCGATAACAATTTTGAGGTCAATGGAGGTAACCTTTGAGAACGACCCATCTTCATCAACGACCGTGGCTGCTACCGTGAGATTTCCACTGTAAAATGGGTATGAAATTCACATATTTTCAGGAGTTTAATAGTCTCAGAAAACAATAACCACACCTTGTTGTAGATCAAAAGTAATAAAGCTACTCTGTTTTCTCTCTTCGCTCTACAAGATAAATACCTCTCTTTTATAACTATTTTCATAATAATTGTCAAGCTTCTGGCGGAACCAAAAACATTATGTTGCGTAGGTGGGTTTTTATTTCATTTCTCGCCGTATTAAATGTGTGAATCACTGCTACAATTGAGCGTTTGTTAAGGAGAGTCCCTTTTATTTATTTGTGACGTCAACCCAGAGAATATTCTTTGGTGAATGAGGAAGGGGGATTAAATAACGAACTCTTTATAGTTTTTGATAGGGTTTAATCTATGTATTCCTTGTTCTTGTGCTTACATTCATTTCTTTTTGAAATAGGAGAAGGGTGTTGCAGACAGTCATGAATTTTAAAATAAGGATTATTTAAAAGAGAAAATATTGTTAAACGTTATTGCATTAAAATATTTTGATGAATAAGTACTTTGGGTTGACTATGGTAAATCTATATTACTCGCTGTCACTCATGATTTAAAACATATTTTTGTAAGCTCTTTTACATAGGAAAATAAAACATGGTGCGTAGCGCTTATAAAAAGTGCTTAAATGCGCTTATTTTCGATTCCACATATCGGGATTCATATTCTCTCAATTTAAAATCAATTATTGCAATATTTATTTATACGATTTTAAAGTATTGAATTGTTAAGATTGCTTTTATATATATTACAGTTAGATATTAATTGAAGAGTAAATTTTATCAGAAAATTAATTGAAGAGTAAATTTTATCATGAAAAAATTATTATAACCTACTCTTGCTTGGTGCTTAGCGTTTTTAAAAAGTGTTCAAACGTGCTTGTTTTCGATTTTCAAAATACTTTAAAGGTGCTTTTTTCATTGGGTGGGTTTTTTCAAAGTACTTAATTTTTCCTTTTCGAAAGTGAGATTTTTTTTCTTTCTTTACCATGACGATTTTCGGTACGTATTATGCAAAAGCGTGGTTTTCACATTGCTCTATTCAACTTTTACACAATTCTTTTAACCACAATCCATTTCGGCGTGCCGCCGGTCTGTAACGTATGATAGCGTCAATCATGTTACAGATTTGATGAAATACTAGGGAGTGACTACTGAGCTGGGTTCAGTGAGATTATTGCACTCTCATATGCAACTCTGCTGCTGCATTTTGCAAGAAGTTCTCAATTTCAGGCTTGTGGTAGCAAAGAGGTTATGTTTTATATTATTTTATAACCGTCGTTGAACAGCCGACCCAATTTTTGCGTATACGACTACTAATGTTTCAACTCCGCCTTGTAATTTTGAACCCAATCCAAAAGACAAGGGAACTCCCGGATCAAATATTGGGAGAAATTTGTCTTCGCGGAGGACTTTTTGATGCAACTAACCCGCATTTCCGTTACATGGAGAGGAAAACCACGAAAACCTCCCACGGCTAGCCTCACGGCAAGGGGGACTCTAACCCATGATCCGTCTACCACAGCGGATATTTTACGTCAGGACTGTGGTCGGTGTAAAAGAAAATATGATTAATTAAAATTTAAAAAAATTTAAAAAAAAAATAAATAAATAAAACCTTTGCATATATGCTTATCAATACATCCCGAGGTTTAAAATCTGTGTCTGCTTTCTCACCCGAAATATAAAGTTGTTTCTTTTTCCGGCTATTACATTGTTTATTGTTTATTGTCTTCAGTCGACTCTTGTTTGCACGCCTGAGTCAATTTATCTTTTTTTTTTATCATAGTGAGAAATAAATCAAAGGAATGTCTCGTTTTTAATGAAGATGTTTCTCTTCCCTCGCTATCTTGTAGAAAGAAAGAAAAAAAAGCAAAGTGAACGTCAGACCTATGTCGTGGTATAAAGGTTGAAAATTTTTCGACGCGAGTGCACTATTGTGGGTAAGAAAAGTTGGCTATGGATCCTGCTAAATTTTGCGGGTAACAGGTGGCAAATATGCACAAATGTATGGGTGATTATATTTCGGATACACCCCCCGGAATTCCGGATTTTTCATATCATCCTTCCAGGTCTAAAAATTAGGAAAAATATATGTGATTTTTATTTGCGATTTTCGCGTTTTTTAAGACCATTAGTTTGCGGATTTTCGTGAATCAAAACTTATAATCTGTCGAAATTTTCGCCGTAATCTAAAATTTAATAATCCGGCGAAATTTTCACTGCGATCTAAAATTTAATATTCCGGCGAAATTTTCGCCGTAATCTAAAATTTAATAATCCGGCGAAATTTTCACTGCGATCTAAAATTTAATAATCCGGCGAAATTTTCGCCGTAATCTAAAATTTATTAATCCGGCGAAATTTTCACTGCGATCTAAAATTTAATAATCCGACAAAATTTTCACTGCAATCTAAAATTTAATAATCCGGCGAAATTTTCACTGCGATCTAAAATTTAAACATAACACATAAAGTATGAATTAAGAGTTCTGGAATCAAAAATTTAAGCTTTGAAACTTTCGCAAAATCGCGTTGCCGAAGCTTTTACGTGATTCTTCCGAATATTTGAAACTACGCCGGAATTCGCTAATATCGCAATTCATTATTATTCACGCGATTTTAATATCAAACATCGTACCGGCCAGGTGGCCGAGCGGTTAGCGTGCCTGACTGCGAAGCCATAGGCTGCGGGTTCGAATCCCGCTCTGGGCATGGATGTTTCTCTCTCTCTTTGTGCTGTCCTCTGTTGTGTGTATGATGCGTGAATGTGGCCCACCCTATAAACGGGTTTGTGGCAGTGTGGCGTGGGCAATGTTGCTCGACTCCGTGACTTTGGTTCACAGGTGCTCACTGGGTAACGCGAAATGAGCAACAATTCTGGCCTAGTTTAGGCAAAGATTCAAATTCAGTGCCTGCCATTGGAAAAAAAAAATACCAAACATCGTTTTCCGTATTTATCTGATTTAAAAGTTACACTGTGAATCGTTTTCATGAGATTAAAAATCGTACATCAAAATTACTATTTACGTGTTTTAAAAATCCAATATCGCTATTTGTATTTACGTTCAGGTTCAAAATTATACGCTACGAAGTAGAGCATTTGTAGTCAGAAACTCAAAATTTTGTCGGCTGTTCAACGATGGTAATAAAATAAAAAATAAAACAAAAGAATTTTATGAGAAAGATAACACAAAATTTAAAACAAAAGTTTTATCAAAGAAAGTTGCGTATTTTTTCCAACTCCTACTATTAGTTCACACTCTTCCTATATCTTGTTCAAATTTACAATCATTAATAAAATACTTTTTAATTATCCATTCAAGTTCAAATGCACTTTTTTAAACTTGCAGTGGGTGACACTTGATGTTAATACAGTTTTTTAAAATTATTAATTCATTCATTAAATTTAATAAATTAATTTTAGTTTTATAATGGGAGAAAAAATTGTAATTATTTAATAAAAAGTAACTAAAATAAATTTTTTCTTTGTTCGCCCAAGTAGGATTTTTTTTATGCCACTTGTTTAAAAATAATAGAACAAAAGTTTAAATAAGAGATTTATTTAAAAAGAAGTTTATTTAAAAAAATATAAATAATAGAACAAATCTGAAAATTTAAAATTATTTGTGCCCCATATATGCGTTATGGGAAGGGCGTAATGTCTGGTAGTTAAGTAAAAAGAAATGATGCTTGAAAGTGTTTCCAAGATGAGTAATCACCCGTAAAGACATCGCATGCAATTTATGGGCAACACCCAAGGAAAGAACTTTTTCTTCTTTCTTACTATTCCATGTCTCAGAGTTTTTTTGGTTTACTTTATGTGGTGGTTTCACCCTCTCAGCCAATTTTAAATAAATTTTTTTAAAAATTACTATTGGTAATACAAATAAGTTGCCACCGTTTTTTATCAAAACCTAGTTTACCGTGAAAACACGGTTCTTTATCTTTTATTCAAAGTATTCTACATTACCAGACACTACTTTCCCCCATCTTTTTGGGAGCATTCGGATACCACGTCGGAAGATCTCTTCATCTTTCGAGGATATCCACGAATCGATCCATTCCTTGGTTTCTTCCTGAAGGGGCTAAGTGGGGTTGGAATAGGTGGGGTTTGCTGTTTAGAAACACTTCCCATGGAAGTGTTTCTAAATAGCAAAATCAGAAGCCGGGATGCGACTTTACACATTGTCGACTCCCGGGCACTTCTTTGGCACCGTATTTTGAAATTCGCCAATGTTACATTCGCCAAGTCGGGTTTCAAATTTTCTCGCGAAAATCTTCGAATATTAATTCGCGCATGTTTCACTTGCGACATACGATTTAAAAAACGCATGAGTGAACATGAGGTGTGAATAAATTTAACTGCTTTAAAAGTTTTTGTGTATTATCATTCTCTTTTTATTCGGACTTCCTGAAACACATATTTATTTCTTACTTTTTTATATCCTTTTTAGGATAAAGTTTTGTTGTGGGTGTAGGATATATGAGTAGAATATAGCTTTATAATTATTTTTATAAATTTATTGCAAATAATTTATGGTGTCTTTATCAAGCATGTGGACGCAATATTCAATAATGCAGCAGGGTTTTGTACCTTATTGTTTAGTTTTTAAAACCTTTAATTTAAGTAACTACGCAATTTATGAGTTTTCAGCATTTTCATTTTATATACGTGTAATGATGAGGAGATTGTTGCTGTCAGCTTTATACATGAATTTATTCTTTTTTACTTTTCTGACATTGATATCTATGATTAAATTTGATGTAATGATTTGCAGTGCGAATAATATTTGCTTCCAAACAATTGTACTTAGATTTGACACTTTTTTGTAAATGTTATGTCCCAAACGATAAATTCCTTCATACGTATTAGGCAACTCCACAGCTTTGGTAGCCAGGACTTAAAAATTTGTAGCAGTTAAAGTGTATTTATGAGGTGAACACAATTTTGATTAAGGAAAACTTTTTATGATTTGTAAAATAAAAATATAATGCAAACAGTAAGCATCAACTTTGACATTCTCATATCATAACTCATATCATATAAGGACAATCTTTTTATTTATTTCTGATTCATTAAAGACAAGATATTGAGTCAAATAAGAGAATCTTAACAATTTTTAAATTTAATAATTTACTTTAAATAAAGAAAGTAGTTTTAAAGCAATATGGTTGAAAGGCTGAGGACTTACACTTTTCTCAAAAAAATTAATCGATGTTATGATAATAAAACAAAACTCTTGCGATCTCAGCAAAAGTAAGATTTTTATTACCAAATAAGAAACAATTATTACCATTCTGCGAGGAACAAATAAAATAAAATAGGTCATAGTTTTCAGACACACAGACTGTATGACAATCTAAGAATAAATGTTTGAACTTTTAAAGCAAATTACATACAATAAAAGCTATTGTGTGAAAAAAAATTAAAAAACAAGTTGTTACAAATGAGACTATTGTATGATTCCAGCAATTTAAAAATTCTTTTGGAATTTTAAAGACTAATGAATACTATTAAATAATAACAGAAAAGTTTTCTGTGTCTCTTTTGTCTCATTTTTGAAGCAGAATATAAATTAAAATACACATTTCACTTTTACTGATCCTGCTTTTCTCTGAATCGTTCTTATTAAAAAAGATGAATCGTGTTAAATTATGTTACATTAAGTTAGTAAATGTGTTTTCGCACTTAGGAGGAAAAAAGGTCTAATTTTAGATTGACAATAAAGGTAATAATTTTCATAGTATTTTTTCCATATCATATTTAGAAGCCCAAAAATTGAATAAAGAAATTATAAAATATATATACCAATTGTTGAGTTATAGAATCTAATGAGCTAAATTTGTTATAAAATTATGAATAAAAAGTTACAAGATGGATAAGTTATGAAATTAATGAAGCATAGAATGAAAGGATAAATATATGTAGCAAAATATATGATAAAATTAATTAGGAAACAATTAAAACGAAGGTGAGTAATTTCAGATATATGCAAATAATAGTGATAGAAGCAAGAAAAATGGAAAATATCGGAATTTTCCCAGACAAACTTAAGAAACATTAAAAAAAGTTGAGCAGCCACAACTTTAAGTTTTAATAAATATGATTTGATGTTATAAAAAATAAATTAACTATACGAAAATAGTAGTGAGTATGTCATAGATTTGTTTCTTTATGTCATGGCTTTACTAAAAATATTTTTTCTCCTTGTTTTCATAATAGCACGCATTTTACAGAAAATATTTGAACAAATTTAATGAAAATATTTTCAAATTTTTTTAAGGACTCTCTTATGAAGAAAATATTGTCAATCAAAAGTTGTTCAGTATAAAATATATGCAATTTTTTTAAGATATTGTAAGCATTTTGAAGAATACATATTTTTTCCAAAATAGAAACAATTGAAAACACATGGCAAAAATGAAGGAAATAAAAATAATTATTTTTCAAACTGCGTAAATTTTTTTTAATACTTTTATCTTCAAAAATATGTACACTTAATAATGCGATGATTTATATAGGGGATTATTTTTTAAAACTTTGTTTATTAATTAAGATATTCAAAAGAAATTGATTATTCTGAAGATATAAATATTTTATTACTCCAGATTTTTATTTAATTTACAAGAATAGTTTCTATTTGAAAATTTTTTTAACCGCAATATGTATGTAATTAACTGAAATAATTGTGTGTATGTAACTTTTTCTTTATAGAAGGACGAAGTATTTTGATCTCGTTATTTGAATTTTTCTAGTCTTAAACGAGGATAAAATTTTAACTTAATTCAACAAGCAACTTTTAAAAATATCCATGAGCGCGAAGATTCGTTTATGACTTTTGCGAGTGCTGTATTGCGGCGAGCGTAGGGTTGCCTCTGAGTCAGGGTTACTAGATAAGGCGGTGAAACAGTTGACAAATAAAACCGCGGCGAGTGGAGGTGCCCGGGAGTCGACAATGTGTAAAGTCGCAGCCGGGATAGCCTGGTTGGTAGGGCACTGGGCCCATGTCCAACAGTTCGTGGGTGCGATGCCCTCCGGCGGAAGATTCACCATGTAGTACATGGTGACTGATGCACGTTAAATCTGTCGAGTCGCAAAGTCCTCCCATATCAAATCAATACCTCTGGGGGTACTGATCCAAGAATTTCTTTGTCTTCTGGATTGGGTTCAAAATTACAAGGCTACGGAGTTGAACATTAGCAGTCTTAAACCAAAAAATTGGGTTGGCTGTTCTACGACGGATATAAAAATAAAATAAAATAGCAAAATCAATTTTCATGCAAAATCGATCGTTCAATGTCTCTTGGCGTATGGAACCCAAATTCCTTGTTTTTGAATCATTCCCGACGATTTTAAACGATGGGAAATTGCTTGCTGGTGTCACTTGTAATGTAAGAGCAAGTTCTTTTTGCTTTTGGGACGAATCTTCTTCCAATAATTCTTCCGATTCCTTGTCTTCGTACAATTTCGGCCTTCCACTGCGTTCTTTGTCTTCCACGTCAAACTCACCGTTTTGTAACTTCTGAAACCACTCAAGACAAATTCTCTCACTTAAAGCAGCCTCACCATATGCTTCTCTAAACAATAGATGCGCCTCAGCTGCAGATTACTTCGAATTGAAGAAGTAAATCGAAAGTTCTCTCAAATGACGCTTTTTTGGCACGAAACTTGACATTTTTGTACTAAAACAATTGCGTAATGCTAATACGGAATTACTAATACTTTAAGGTTATATGTTGTTACCAGATGGACAAACTTGAAATAAGACGTTTCACACCAGTCAACCTTCTGGTAGTGCCATCTTGTGACGAACGTCGGAACTTATTTGTACACCCAATAAAATAAAGAAAACTATTCTTAAAAGAAATAGATACATTACATTTAGAAATACTTTTGATTCCATTTTAATGATAGTTTCATTGAGATTTAATGAAACAGGCGTTATTTTCCGCCATCTTTCTTCTTCTAAGCTAAGGAATGTATTATAACGGTTTGTGTACCACGTGTTTAATCATCTGCAGCAGAGATGATTGTGCTCCGGGAAAAAAAAACCGGATTTCCGGATTTTTCCCTAGCCCCGTTCCGGAAATCCAATGTCCTGAAGTTTCAAGAAATCATCGATCACATTTATGTATAGAAATTCCTGTATATTTTATTTTAAAATATTAGAACTAGAATTTATACATGGTATCTCATTGTCTCTTTCATTTGTAAATATTTTTTTCTGGTAGAATAATAAATGTGATTAAAGATATAAGTAAACTTATGAATAATTATTCATTTAAATTATGCTGCGTATAATTTCATTAGAGTTTCATGTTTTGAAAATATCAATGATTTAAATTTATAATGATGTAAATTTTTTGAAATGTGCGTCATTATTGATTTTACCCAAGAAAGTTTCAGGATTTTTGAGTTGGGCTAATCTGCTGCAGCTTTGCCATTATCCCCCGAAATCTTTTATATTACAGCCTTAAAGAATGACATTAAAATAATAATTATAAATATATATACTTTAATGAGCTTACATTTTTCCTGTTTTCTTCTGAGAAGCTTTAACTAAGCTTAAGAATAAACTTAGATATTTAAAATAATAAATATTTAAATTGTAAATTTTTCTACTGGATACATTTCTTAAATTTGTTATGGTTGTGTTTTCTATGTAGGGAAAAAAAGGGCGGTTTTAGGGTTGTTCTAGAGCAGTGTTCCCCAACCCCCGGACCGTCCATTTCATTGAAACTGAATTTAAATTCCTAGATTTATACCCCAAATTAAAAATATCTATGTCCCATTAAAATTTTATTTTTAAAAAAAGGGGGGCCCCGACGGTAGAATATCCCGAGATTGGCAGAATACCCCGAGATTCCCATTACAGCACTTAAATCCCTATTGCCATTTCCGATAACCTATCTGTGTGAAGCGGGGTTTTCTGCAGCCAAAACAAAGCAACGGAATAAACTGTACATAAGCAACACACTTCGGGAGTCATTGTCTCCGATTACCCCCCCAGATGGAACCGTCTCATTGCCAAGAAACGAGCTCAGTGTTCTCATTGATTTAACGTTCTAGTAAGTTGAAATGTTAAATCACTTTAGATAAATTTTTTTGGTGTAACTGTATTTTATTTTGAAGGCATATTTAAATACAATTAAATTGAAATTAATAAATCAAAATCTAGAATATAAACAATCAACGCCTCCCCCCCCCCGTCAAGCGGGCTGCGGTAAATTTATCAAACGTTGACAGGTCCGCGGTGGTAAAAAGGTTGGGAATTAATTTCTCAAACTATGTAAATTACTATACAGGTTTGAATTAATTTCTCCGACGGTGTAAATTATTATACAGGTGTGAATTAATTTCTCCAACTGTGTAAATTACTATACAGGTTTGAATTAATTTCTCCGACGGTGTAAATTATTATACAGGTGTGAATTAATTTCTCCAACTGTGTAAATTATTATACAGGTGTGAATTAGTTTCTCCAACGAAGTTCGCTTCCTTAAAGTAGTGAAGTAGTCACTACAATTTCAAAGTAGTTTGTAGTCACATTTTAAAAAGAAGTGGTTGTAGTTAACATCTTTTTTTTTATAACCGTCGTTGAACAGCCGACCCAATTTTATGGGTTAACAACTACTCATGTTCAACTCCGCAGCCTTGTAATTTTGAGCCCCATCCAGAAGACAAGGGAGGGAACTCCTGGATCGAGTAAAGGGAGAAATTTGCCTTCGTGGAGGACTTTTTGATGGAGCTAATCCGCATTTGCGTTACATGGAGAGGAAGACTGCGAGAACCTCCCACGGTTAGCCTGACGGCAAGGGGACTCTAACCCATGATCCGTCTACCACTGGGGATATTTCACGTCAGCACTGTGGTCGGTGCAAGCCGGATGCGGAATTCGTATCGACTGGGAATTCGAACCCCAGGAATTGGAAGGCGAACGCTCTATCCCCTGAGCCATCGCGGCTCAGTTAACATTTGTAACAAAGTAGTTGTGAATGTAGTAAACTACGAAAATAATGTAGTTTTTCAGATCACTGCTTTGGATTATTTCAAAAGTTCATGGCCGAAGCTTATTTATTTATTCGAATAAATTGTGAGTGGGTCATTATATGTGCACACCTTTATCTCGTGTGCATTTAAGAGTGTTTCCGTTTGTCTCACTATCAGTTCTTGTGAGATAACGACTTATGCTGATAGCCATGAAGGACTGGGTGTGAGATTATGCTGCTGTTTTGTTACACTTTTCTCCAATGCCATCATCTGATCTCTCCCTTCGCGACATTTTGAACCAAGTACTTGCTCCTTGCTTCAAAGTCGGTCTGTATCTCATATTTACTATTTTTTATTTCAAACTCTAAAATACTTATCTCTTATTCCATTTCAAATAGTGAGTTTGAGTACTCGGAATTACTACTATCTGTGTTGTATTTATTTCTGGCTATTTTTTCTCTCTCAATTTCTTTTGATTGGCAGTGTCCATCATTTCTGAGGGGTCACAAAAGTGTCGACTATTATTTTATGCCGACTATTATTTTATATATTACCCACTGGCAAAACAGGTCTTGGTTTGGATCTGGCATTTGCTCACAAAATTGTTTCCTTGCTTTAGATTTAGCATTAATAATGTATAATGCTAAATCTAAATCTAATAAGTAATCTTGAACTCAGAATAATAACCTTCGCAGCTCCCTGTTTTAAGAATGTTTTTCCCTATTTTTTTTTAAAAAAAGAAAAGGAAAAAAAAAGTTGTCAATGGAAAAAATGCTAGGGGGAAGCTTTTATTATTATTTTTTTCCATGTTTAGTCAATACTCATTGGTAGGTTAATTTCAAAATAGTTAGTGAGGGATCCTTAAAATTTAACGGCCTAGGGCCCATTTTTGTCTTGGGGGGGAAGGGATATTTCCGTATCCTGATCTGGCCCGCCACCTATAATCGCCAAGTTGCCGAATAAATTTTAAACTTGTTAATTTTTTGGGGTGGGGGAAAAATTATACCGTAATACCTTTCGAGTTGGTTCCTTTCTGTGATGTTTTTTTTTAAATTTTTTTTATTATTTTTTATATGTTTCTCGCAGGCCGTTGCCAGGAAGTTGCTAAGACTTGGCAATTCTGCCATAGATATTACAATTCGAAAATCTTCTCACAGATATTCTAGTATCAAAAGCCGTGCAACAGACAAATCTACGTAAGCGGCAAAATATTCAAAATTTAGATTTGTATATGTTTGACATTTTTGTAACGACTGCAATTCTTTTTTTTTTTTTCTTTCAAAAATAAATTTTGTTTCATCTATTTTTTAAGATTCTGTTACATAAAGCTTTCATAGTATTAGCAATAGAAAAAAAAATAGTTGCCTAGCCCGTAAAGCAATGTTTTATTATAGAAATTCGTGATTTTAAACAGTGATGGAAGTATTTATTTATTTATTTTTTTACTTGTTCTTCCAATAGACACAAAAAACCTTGTGCTGCTTTTAAATTCATGCAGGTGTAAAATTATTTCAATCTCGAATTTTGATGCATCATGATTTGAGTACTTATTCTACACGTTCAAGAATGTTTGCTTCTTTAATAAAACCACGGGGAAAAAAACATGTATTCTGGTAGGTTTTCTTTTCTCTGTTTTTCTTCCTTTCAATTTTTTAACACATCTGCTATATAACAATATGTAATATAGAGTACGGGATTGCGAAGAAATTTTTTTCTTTCCTGATAACATATAGTGAAAAAAATAAATAGTAATATAGTTTTTCACGTGTTATTCTATTCTAACCGTAAAACCTTGGATGATAGACGCTACCCGGCGCCGAACTCAGTGCTGATTTAAAATAT
This sequence comes from Parasteatoda tepidariorum, assembly GCF_982258835.1. Lineage (NCBI taxonomy): Eukaryota > Metazoa > Arthropoda > Arachnida > Araneae > Theridiidae > Parasteatoda > Parasteatoda tepidariorum. Next base: position 88,299,643 of record NC_141755.1, on the reverse strand, counting down.
CCTCTGCGTTAGACGGACCAAGGATTAGAATCCCCTTGCCGTCGGACTAACCATGAGTTTTTTTCGCGGTTTTCTTTTCCATGTAATGCCAATGATGATTAGTTTCTTGAAAAAAACCATCCACGAAGACTAGTCGATCCGATTTCTTGATCCAGGAGCTCTCTCGTCTTCTGGTTTCGGTTCAAAATGACAAGGCTATGGAGTTGGACATTGATAATCGTTAACTCATAATTGCCGTAATCTCTATCGTAAACTCACCGGTTATAAAATAAAATTCCAACTTTGATAACCATGGCTATAAATAAACTCAAATAATGTGAAATAAGAATTGACAGCTAATCGTTTTATCTCTCTTATTATTTTTTTCTTCTTTGGATATTGCAGAAACTACTTTCAATACAGGTTAAATTTAAATTCCAGGTACTAACAGTCTAAATTATTGAGGTGCATTGATTTATTGATATTTCAGTTATCAATAAAGTAATTGTTACCAAGAAATATAGTACGGATGATTTTATTCCAGCTATAGATTTCATATTATATGAATCAATCACTGCTTTGAATGGAATTGATCATTAAAAATGGAACATTTTCATTCGTATAATGTTCACGTCTGAGCGAATCGGCTTTCGTGGGCACTGCGACATTTTAGGTTTATTGATGGAATACGTTTTTATATACTTGGATAAGTTTTTAAACGAACCATTTTGTTCAAATCTTCTTTATGGGTACTGATTTAAGTCATAATCTGTTCGGATGGGTTCAATTTAGAATTATTATGTTTCCTTGCTTTGTTCGTAGCTTGAAAGAATTTTTTACTTCTTAAATTTTTTTTTTACTATAGAAAAACGTTGATTAAATTTTGAGTCAGATAAAATATGCCTTTTTTGTTTCCCTACTATATGAGACAGCTGCATTTTTTAAAATTTATTTTATATAGAAAAATACTACATACGAATAAAATGTATTTATTTAAGCATATATGAAGTTTAATGTATGCCATATAATCAATATATTGCAGAGGATTGTTCCATCTGATTCAAATAATCTTTTTTAATTTTTTTTTCTTTTGATGCGTAATTGCAAAAGCATGTTTCCGCTACTCTTAACTTCCGTTTCGGAAATTTCCCGTCAATTAGATCTTCGGTATTTTTCCAAGTTTCTGTATCCTGTTTCAGCGTCACTGATATCTATTTCTGTAATATATACTTGGAATCGGGTTTTAATTTCCCCTCACCTGTAATTTAACTAATTCCCCTGGAAGTAGGCTTATGCAAGATTATGTTCTACTATATTTCTCTTTTATTCAGTTCTATGAATGGAACTTGAAACTATTCGTCGTTTTTTATTTTTTGAAAGCGAAAAGTTTTATTTTAATATTGATTAAAATCGGTTTGATAAAGGTTGTTGGTCTTTCTGTTATGTAAAACACTACTACAGTTTCTGTAAGGCGGTGAAATTTTGGTTAAAAAACGCTTTAATTTTGGACATCTATCAAATTATTGCCCAGTTCGAGAATCGTCATCGACCATAATTTTGGAGGAAAATAAAAAAATATTTATGATTCGAAGTATTAATAATTTTCTCTAAATATATTCAATAATAAATAGTTTTGCTACTTAAATTCCCGAGATTATATTTTTATTTAATAAACTTTTAAATATTTCTTCATTTAAAAAAATGTCTCAACAGCTATTATTTTATATTTAGTATTTTATGTCTCAACAACTATTCGATCTTAAACAATTATTTTATTATAACTTATTATTTTCCTTAATTTTTATTTTTTAAATGATGGCTGTGGCCGCTATCTCAGACGATTTTCACTCTTATAAATCAAAAACTAATGAATGAAATTGTGTGAAATATAATTTTTTTTTAATAGGAATATTTCAGGAACAATCCGATAGGCGAATTTCATCGTTACCGATATTATTTTCTGATTGATTTTAGGACAGATTGAGCCACGTAATTTATTTCAGCGAAAATAATTAGAAAAGTTTTGATATTTTGCAGTTATATTTTCTTGTACCAGATGATGAATCATTTTGTTCTAATTTCAATTTTGTTTTGCTGTAATTCAATAGTTTATTATAAAGGTTTTCCAGTTTGAATGAAATTGAGGGAATTTTTAGAAATAAGTAGATATTACATTACTATCTTAATAATTTTACTATATTATCATAAATGTTATTTTTGAATGTAGTTTTTTGACCTAAAAAAAAATTTCAATAAATTTAATTACATTATTAAGATTATAAACATTCATAAGACTCGCATTTTTGTTTTATGTGCCAAATATTACATATCTATAGTTAGCTTATTAGTTTACAACTAAAGCCATTTCATGCAGCGTTTATATTTATAAATTCTTCGAGAACAAGTTTTTGGTCACTAATAATACATGGTGCGTAGCGTTTTTAAAAAAGTGCTTAATTTGGATTTTAGTTTTTTAAAAGCCCTTAAAGGTGTTTTTGAAAAGTGCTTAATTTTTCCTTTTCAAAAATGAGATTTTTTTTCTTTACCGTGTCGATTTTCGCCATGTATTATGCAAAAGCATAATAAAGTCTTTAAAAATTATTTTGCATTTTGTTAATGTATACTGTACTTAGAAATATTTTTTGAGTGCTTAAATTGTACTTAAGAGGTGCTTATTTTTGGTTGAAAGATTTGGCTACGCACCCTGTAATATGTGTTTCGATTTCAGTTATTTATAACATTCTGCTTTCTGCTTGAGTTCGTTTGTCTAAATCAAATTTTTTTTTTAAACTGACCTTTCGGTTTTCTTTTTTGGAAAGTTGAGTAGCTGTTTTGGGAAATATTTCCGTATCGTGATCTGTTGCTACGATTGCCAAGGTGCCAAATAGCAATTTAAAAGCAAACAAACAAAAGACGTGTGGATGTTAGTTGGGGGTGGCTGCGAGTTATACCTTTTGAATTGGTCCCTTTCTCTGATGTTTTGTGGCGCCAGGCATGGTGCGTAGGCGCCAAAAGAATCAACGGGATTACAAACACACGATCGGCAACCTTGGAACTGCCTCAGTATTTAAGAAGCTTCGAACTTTACTCAGTCTCTATCCCACACAGTCTTACTTAATTTTTATGTTTCTGTTTTTAGCTTGTTATGTTCAGTTGTTAAATAAATGTTCAAGTTTATTGTTGTCATAGTTGTCTTCAACTTAATATGAGAGGGTTCCTCCCCCTCAATTGGTGACCCGGGTGTTTATTATGTTTTTGGATACGCTATTATCCGTTGTTTTACAATTTGGAATAGCTGCTTGAATTTGGTAATGTACAATTTCCTCTCTTATTTGGTCAACTGCTTTGCTTTGCACTACTTAAAATTTAAACTTAATGTATAGTAATATCTTTTTATTGTATAATGTTAGACTGAAATTTTTAAACATTATTGTAAGAGACTTTAATTAGTAGTTATTGAATTTGAATATACGAACTTTAAATGCTGTTGTATATATTTCTTAGTATAATATTTGTAGTTTTGAATCATTCTTAGTCATGTAAATACTTATTTTTATTGTGAATATTTCCATATATTCTCTAGTTATTGAATTGTTCTAATGTATATATATACAACTAGTTTAGTTTGAAAATTTTCATGAGTGAATCTTTAACTAGTTGCTTAGTTTTGTGTTACAATGACTGATAAAGATAAAACGGGAACTGAAACTGAAATTCATGGGATTGGCCTTCGCTTACCTGGATTTTGGATTGATAATCCAAGTCTATATTTTACGCAGATTGAGGCTAATTTTAAATTATCAGGGATTACTTCTGAATCTACTATGTATTGCTGTTTAATCTCTGTTCTTGATCAGAATATTATGCAAGTAATTGCGGACTTGGTCAGAAACCCAAATTTGGAAAAGCCTTACACTGCCGTTAAGGATAGACTTATTGCAGAATTTTCCTTGTCCGAGAGTAAAAGAATTCAAACTTTACTTCAGGACCTTGCATTGGGGGATTCTAAGCCGTCTGCCTTGTTGCGACATATGCGAGAATTAGCAGGATCTAATTTTTCAAATGAGGTTATTAAATCTATTTGGCTATCTCATTTACCCTCATCTATTCAGTCTATTTTAAGTGTCAGTACGGAAGGTTTAGACACTTTGTCAACTTTGGCAGATAAGGTTTCTGAAGTAACTAGTTTTTCTGCAACTTCAAGTTGTAATGAAGTTGTAAGTAGAGATTCACTTATGGAAAAAATAGCTCAAATGTCTACGGATTTGGCAGAGTTGAAGAACGAAATTAAATCTATGCGTAGATATCGAAGTCTATCCCGTAGTCGTTTGCGTTCCAAATCAAATGTTTCGAAAAAAATTTCTCACGCTTCTAAAGGTGAAGCAGAGAGTCAAACTGCCGAAACGAAAATTTGTTGGTATCATAGGAAGTATGCTAAAAAAGCACACAAATGTATTGAGCCTTGCAATTTTAATTTAAACTGATGAGCTCTACTATTAGTCCGGTGGTTAATAGTAGTGAGAATTTAAAATTTAGCCACCGACTTTTTGTTTCTGATCGCAAAACTAAGTTAATGTTCTTGGTCGATAGCGGATCTGATGTAAGTTTATTGCCTATAACATTTAAAGGTTGCAGGCCAACATCAAATTATGTGTTGCATGCTGCTAACGGCACTGCTATTAAAACATTTGGTGTTAAACTTATGTCGCTAGATTTTGGTTTACATCGAAAATTTGATTTTACATTTATAATTGCGAATGTTTCAAAACCAATTTTAGGCGCGGATTTCTTACGACATTTTGAGTTGTTAATCGATCTTAAAAATAAGAAATTAATTGATACGAAAACGTCTTTGGCTCATCAAGGTAAAATCTTTCCTTCCTCAATCCAAAGTGTTAAAACAATATTTGGCAATACTAAATATCACGATTTAATTCAGGAATTTTCTGAAATTACTAGAGTTAGACCTAATTATCTTAAAATTAAGCACGATACAGTGCATTATATTAACACGATTGGTCCTCCGGTCGCTTCAAAAGTTCGCAGATTGAATTCTGTTAAACTTCAAGCTGCCAAATCTGAATTTGATTTCATGCTGCAACATGGTATTTGTAGGCCATCCAAAAGTCCTTGGGCCAGCGCCCTACACATGGTCCCAAAAAGTAACTCTGATTGGCGACCTACCGGCGATTACAGAGCTTTAAACGCCTGTACTCGGCCTGATAAATATCCTTTACCAAATTTGCAGGATTTTTCTCAAAATCTGTTTGGCAAGAAAATATTTAGTATTATAGATTTTGTTAAAGCATATAATCAAATTCCCGTAGCAGAACAAGACATTGAGAAAACTGCAGTTATAACACCTTTTGGGTTATTTGAATTTTTGTATCTGCCTTACGGTTTGTGTAATGCACCTCAAACCTTCCAACGTTTTATTAACGAAGTTTTATATGGTTTAGATTTTGTATTTGCTTATATTGATGATATTCTCGTGGCAAGTGCTAACGAGACTGAACATTTGTATCACTTACGTTTAATATTTGAACGTTTAAAACAGTATGGTTTAACAATTAATGCTTCTAAGTGTATTTTTGGATCTTTTGAAGTACCCTTCCTTGGACATTTAGTAAATGAGCATGGTGTTAAACCCTTACCAAATAAAGTAGATGCAATTGTTAACTATTCTAAACCCAAAACTCTAAAAGATTTACGCAGGTTTCTTGGGTGTTTAAATTTCTATAGGAGATTTATTCCCAAAGCGGCAGAATTGCATGCCCCGTTAAACGCTTTACTTGGGGGTAGTAAAAAAGGCGATAGTAAAACTATTAACTGGACTGCAGAGTTAGAAAATTCTTTCGTAAAATGCAAAGAAAGTATTGTAAACATTACTCAGCTATCTCACCCGGCACCTGATTGCCAGTTAGTGCTGTTTACGGACGCTAGTGACATTGCAGTAGCAGGCGCCTTACATGAAAAAACTGGATCTGGTTATATACCTTTATCCTTTTTCTCCAAAAAATTAAATAATGCCCAAGTTAAATATTCTGTTTATGACAAAGAACTTTTGGCGATTTATTTGTCAATAATTCATTTTCGTTATATGTTGGAAGGAAGGGTATTTCATGTTATAACTGATCACAAACCTTTGACACACGCCTTTGCCCAAAGTTTTGAAAAGTGCTCTCCTAGACGTTTACGACAATTAGAATTTATATCACAGTTTACTTGTGACTTACGATATTTAGCAGGCGCAGAAAACTTAGTGGCAGACGCTTTGTCAAGGGTAGAAGAAATTGCTTTTCCTGACAAAATTGATTATGTGCAAATTGCAGCTGAGCAGTTGACTGATGAGGAATTGCAGGTATATTTAAAAAATCCAGATGTTACTAATCTTAAATTTAAATTAATTGTTTTGCCTAATTCTAATGTAAATTTGTATTTTGATGTCTCCCAACCTAGTGCTCGTTTGTATGTACCCATGAAATTTCGAAAAATGATTTTCGATTCTGTACATAACCTTGCACACATCAGTGCCCGATCTACTTTAAGACAGTTATGTAGTACATATGTTTGGCCTTCAATTCGAAAAGACATTGTTCAGTGGTGTCGCACTTGTTTAAGTTGCCAAAAGGCTAAAATACATCGACACGTTATATCACCATTGGGTAAAATTCCTGTGCCTAATGCTAGGTTCCAGCACGTGCATTTGGACCTGATTGGCCCATTACCGGTGTGTCGAGGATATAAGTACTGCTTAACTTTAATTGATCGGTTTACACGATGGGTTGAGGTGGTACCTCTACAAGATATCACGGCAAATACAGTAGCACGAGCAGTGATTTTTAATTGGGTTTCACGGTTTGGTGCTCCTGTTAGAATTTCAAATGATCAGGGAAGACAACTGGATTCCTTCACTTTCAAGAAATTAGCACAAATTCTGGGTGTTGAAATTATTCGTACGACTGCATACAATCCTAAGGCCAATGGGATGATTGAACGTGTTCATAGAACATTAAAAGCAGCCCTTATGTGCTATACTACAGATTCTTGGCTTGATAATTTGCCACTAGTTCTCCTGGGTTTGAGGACTGCTGTTCGGAAGGATTGGAACTTCTCTTCTGCTGAGTTAGTCTATGGGCAAACATTGAGAGTTCCCGGAGAGTTCTTTACTAACTCGGGAAATGACATCTCGCAGTCTGAATTGATTTCCCAGTTGCGTAAGGCATTTAGTGAGGTCAAGCCTGTAGCTTCTGTTTGGCATGACAAACGAGTCGTTTATGTACCAAAAGATCTTCAGACTTGTACGCATGTGTTCGTGCGACATGACGCCGTACGGAGACCATTACAACCTCCGTATGATGGTCCATATTCAGTTCTTAAGAAAAAATCTAAAATCTATCTTTTGCAGATCTCTACGAAGAAAAAGTGGATTTCTATTGACAGGTTGAAACCAGCGTATTTGCCAGTGGACGAGCCCCATACTTTATTCCACGATGATTCTCCTTGCCAGTCTGACCTTTCTTCAACTACAACTACCGAGTCTCCTTTGCCAGAAAAGGTACCGGACCCAAAGAAGTACGTTACTCGGTATGGTAGAAGAGTTCGTTTCAGAATCTGACGACTATGAAACTCCGGTGGGGAGTGATGTGGCGCCAGGCATGGTGCGTAGGCGCCAAAAGAATCAACGGGATTACAAACACACGATCGGCAACCTTGGAACTGCCTCAGTATTTAAGAAGCTTCGAACTTTACTCAGTCTCTATCCCACACAGTCTTACTTAATTTTTATGTTTCTGTTTTTAGCTTGTTATGTTCAGTTGTTAAATAAATGTTCAAGTTTATTGTTGTCATAGTTGTCTTCAACTTAATATGAGAGGGTTCCTCCCCCTCAGTTTTTTTAGTTTTTCGCTGGCCACTGCCCCGGAAGTTGCCAAGACTTGACGATTATTCTGCCACAGATCACGATACGAAACTCTTCCCTTGTTTTGTTTAATTATGTATAGTTTGTCTAAAATAAGAACTCCCCCAGACATTCGTCTGAACCTGTGGCGGTGACTATGGTAACGAGGTATGACTATTTCAAGTAGGGGTGCGGGGTCACTGCTTTGGAATGGTTTCGACTCTCGTCGGCGAGAGAAAGGGTATCTCTTTCTTCGATCTATTGTGTTAGTCCCAGAGTGAAGTTACCCTCCTTAAAATGCGCTATTCTTGTTTCCATAGCACCAGACAGCCTCAGACTTTGTGGCGGGAGGAGTTCTTAGCTTAGACAAACTATATCAATTTTATTGTTTTCTTTTCAGGTGTAGTTCATGAACATCCCAGAATCGGTTCAGATGGAGAGAGTGAGGAAGCATCTGGTGCCTCTGACGAAGTAGTTTCCCCGGTCAAGCGTCGGTCTAGGTCCCGGCATGTCAGTCAAGTAAGTCATCACACATTTCGCATTTAATTATAACAGTGGTTTCCTATTATTGTTATGAAACCCTAAATGATCCTTCTTTTGCCAGAACTCCGATTTTATTTTTCTTCCAAGGAGCTCCTTAGGAATTAGGAACACAAAAACCGAAGAAAGAACTACAAATTATTTTGATAATTATTTAACGTGAGAAACGAAATTTTTACATCACTTTGTTAATAATTTACTAAAAATTAGGTTTTATGACTGACCGTTGAATTAACTTGTTGGGAGCTAAGGAACTAATATCTAGCTAAGTTCTGACTGTGTTTTTGGTATTCGCTTGATCTGAAAATGAAGAAAATAAGCTGGCGTTTTCAATTAAATGGAATTGTTAAGAATGTTTATCACAGAGATACTCTTTGATTTTTGAATTTTGTTATTTTATTTTGAATTAAAAATTTAATGGGAAATAATCCAAATTTTTATTAATAAATATTTTAGTATATATTCTATATTTTGTTATTAGACTTTCTTTTACATTCCTTTTTTTGGCATATTACTTCGAAGCAGCAAAATATTAAATAATTAATAGGTTGTTGATTGGATATAAATATAATGGGATAACTGCATGTGACGTAGTGTGGGTATCTCGATCCTGATTGGTTGTTGAAACATGGCATTTGTTAAGGTTAGCAACTGTTCTTTCCATTCTATTTCGAGTAAGCCAAGCTCGTCAAGTATCAATTCTCTTAAGTGACACATTCTAGATTCTTTCACAAAGATTCTTTCTCAGAGATTTCAATTCTCTCACTGTATATATTTACACAGAGACTTAACACAAAGGCAGGCACTAAGCCAAGTGGGACATAAACAAACTAACTGGGCATCAAAGTTGTCAGTTACGTAAAATAAAAATATATCACGATTACAATAAAATACATAAGCAAATAATAAATATTAAGTTAAGTAAAAGAAGTAGACCAGAAAGAATTATATTTCAACTTATTTGATGTGCAATACCGCTCTGTATTTAATTTATTAATCGTTAATTAATATTCTAACTTATGTAGAGAAACTTAGCTCAACTTAAGTATGCCATTTTGCTGATAAAGATCAGCTGGCTGATGTTTTAGATGTGAGGGTATAGGAAGTCTTCTTCTTGAAGTGCGAGTACCCAATTACAGTTTCCAAAAAAATTTTTTAGTTTAAAAAAAAGTTCTGTCACTGAATCCTTTGTTGTTGTTTCTAATGCCACTTGCCACAGGGGCAACCCTGCTTGGTGAAATCGAGCAAATTTAAGGCAGAGTGTGCGATTGTTGTTTTTCAGTGGCGCCATCTATGGCCAAGAATTTGACTTCTGCCACACCATACGTTGCATCTGTTTATAGGGCGGACCCATTCATACATCCATTCATTCATCCATCTATCCACAGATCGTAATTTTGACCTGAATCAGAGAATGATCGATCTCCAGTCCAATGCTCCCAGAGGCATTGATTTGTTATGGAAACATGGAGGACTTTTGCCTCTCGACAGATTTAATGTGCATCAGTCACTTTACTACATGGGGAGTCTTCAGCTGGCCGGTTCAAACTCTCGGATATGGGCCCAGCGCCCTACCGACCAGGTTATCCCGGCCGAACCCTTTGTGACTCTTCCAAGGAACACTTTTTGGTTGACTCTGAATTAAACAAAGTATGAACATAATATAAAACAAAGCAGCATCCCTGATTTTTTTTCCAAATATTTCACTTTTAAAAGCGCCAAAATTTGACAAAAGTAAAGGAGATTAATTATACAACAGTAATAAAAGTCTGACATTCATTGATTGTGAAATATCAACGCATTCACAAACAATGAGATAGCTAGGAATAACATTACTTAGCGAAATTTCTTTTTAGTATGTTATAAATACAATTAATGTTGAATTTTCTTTCATTATATTTTCATTACATGTAGATTAATGTTTTCTTTCAAAACATTGACTGACTGACTGGTCGCCTCACAGCATTTGTTAATGCATCTTTATTTGAGGGCAAATGTGTCATACCATGAGAGAACAAATTTAAATACTTTTTACTCTTAAAAATTTGTACGCTTTATGATTTTTTAAATTTTCAAAATTTTTTTATTTGTTTTTTTTCCAGCTGTTGACTTAGACATCTGACATATCAGAAATTTGCTATATTGTAATCAAAAATAGGGGACCAGCCTATACATCAATATTAAAAATAAATCATAACAATAAATTTCGCACTTTTATTTCTGCATTAAAATTGTTCAATGCATGCAAATGTATTATTCAAATTTATAAAAAACTGTACAGAAATATATCATTATTGTTTGAAAAATAGGTTAAAAATAAACTAATCACAAAATAATTATTTAAATCAAATTTTTGGTTAGGGAAAAGCATTCATATTCAATAATGCATTAAATTTTCAGATTGTTCTTTGTTTGCATTCTGAAAATAAGATTTGTAAAATATTATTTTGAAAACGATTTACATGTTTCTGAATTGTATGTTATTTTTCCCCCAGCATGATATTAGTAAACGGCTCTCCCTCCCTGCCGATGTACACCTTCCAGAAAGTTTTCTTGCCAAACAGACAGTCAGTCCGACGTTGGAGGGTCCTATTAGTAGGACGCTCAGAAGGCAATCTCTGGTATGACATGAATTTTTAATTTGTATTATCTTTTAGATACTTTTTAGATACTTTTACTAGAATAGAATGCTGAAATATAGAATGCTGAAATATTTTTTTCTTTATTTTCTTTCTGCAAAAGTGTAAGCGTAAATATTTACTTTCATTTATTTGAAAATAATTATTCTGTGATGCGTATTAATTCAAAGAAATTTGTATTTTGCAGATGTTATTGTTTCATTGTATCGAATTTATTATTTGTGTGTCATTACTTTTTAAAGAAAATAAGTAATATCAAGTGTTTATTTTAGATCTCATAAATTTTTTACTAATATTTCTAATTAAAGTAATTGCTTCTTTAACTTTTTTTTAAAGATCTTATAGTTAGTCTTACTATTTGTACTGCTTTATTATATTTAAAAAAAAAAAAAGAAGAAAAAAACGATGTCAACAGTTTTCTATTGTTATTCTTAGTGCTTTCTTTAGAATCTGTTATTTCTTCAGGTCATTAGAATTTTTTTTCTTTTCATGAGTAGTGTTTATGAGTAGTAATTATTAGTTTATAGTGTTTATTTCCTTTTGAAAACGAATTATTTTTTTCTTCTTCAAAAAGATGAAATTTAATTACCCTATCATCTGATTTCCCATCATTACCAGATTGATGATAATAGTAAGTGCTAATAAAATTAGGATAAAAATTGAAAACAAGTCTCTCTGAATGGCATTTGCAATCATGATATGCAAACATCTGCAACATTAAATATTTTTTGTTACTATATTAAATCTTTTTTTAATTAAGACTTTTTCACTTTTCTCCGTATCTATGTATTATTATTATTTTGTCTTTTGTAATTCCTATGATTTTGAAAATGTGAACATTTATTTAATCAAAACAATGTTTTTTTTTGCAACTTGAAAACTCAGTTTCTAAAGATTCGAATGAAAGCTTTTAGTACTGAATATGTTGGCTTTTTGAAACTTTATTGCCACTTTCTGTGATTAAATAAACGTGTATCCAAAAAGGGAATAATTTTTTTAAAAATAGAAATCTTCACATTTTTAGTATAAATGATCTTTCAAATATTTTCCTGTTAAAAGTTTATTTTAATATGACAGCATTGCACTCCTTTGTATCATTAGCTCTTTTCAGTTTCTTTCTAACTTAAAACTTATGTTTTATAATGATGATCTACGTTCAATTGCTCTACATTAGTATCAGTAATTAGCTTTTAAAGAATAAGTGTAAATGAGTAATATGTATGATTGTATATATTTTTAAAATTAAAAGTACAAATTGTTTTATGTAGGGTGTGTTTGTAGGAAGTAATCACACACAAATACACCATAATATTCTAAGCTTTTAATATCTCTGGATTTTTGGTGTATCAAGGCAAATTAGAAAAAGATTTTTTTCTCTTACATTTTGAAATTATACAGTATTCTATTAAATGTAAATATTTTTTCCTTTTCTATATCAATGAAATGGTCATAATAAATTATATGATCTTATATACTTAAATACCTAGAGTGTAAATTTGCAATTTTTTTTCCAGTCAGAAATAGGTTTTGGTAGAATAGAATCTTATGTGAAACTTCATAAGCTTGGTGAGGTTAGTATAACCTTTTATTTGAAATTCTCTTTAAGAATATAATTTTTAAAATTGGCCATGTTATGCATTTCTGTTTAAAAAAAGATATTAGATATTGAATTCTTAAGATTGCTTTTATACATATTGCGTATAAAAGCAATCGTTTTCGTAAAAGCAAAGTGCGTAGAAGCACTCGTAAAAGCAAAGTGCGTAGTGTTTTTAAAAAGTGCTTAAAGGTGTTTATTTTCGTTTTTTAAATGCCCTTAAAGGTGCTTTTTTCATAAGGTGTTTTGGAAAAGTGCTTAATTTTCCCTTTTCAAAAATGAGATTTTCTTTTCTTTACCATGTCGATTTTAGGCATGTATTATGTAAAAGGGTGCTTTTCATATTTTTCTATTAGTCTTTTGATTATTTTATAATGGCTAATATAATCAAGAAAAAGAGTTCTTTGTCAGAAATTAGTTATTTTATCATGATCATGTAAAGTCTTGGAAGAAATATTACCATGATAAGAAATATTAGCTTCCAATTAATAGTTGTAGATAAATGATAAGATGAAGCTTAAAGATAAGTTGATATTTTAAAAATTCTATTAATTGAAGAGTAAAATTATTCTTGGTTTCTTTCTCTGTCCTTTTATTTATTTATTTATTGTTATTTTTTTTAAGGAGGACATTTAAAAAATCAATAAAAGTTTATAGCCATAAATGCTTTCATTAGAAGTGTAGTTTTCAAAATATTTTGCTAAATATACAGATTTTAAAGTTATTTGTTGAAAATATTAAATACTTTCTTCAGTCTTAATGAAAAAGTATAAACTTGTAGTTAGAATCTTTTAATGTATAACTTTGTGCCATTTGAAGAAATCTAATTTTGGGCAGTTGGAAGAAAATGTATATAAAGGTTAAGAAATGAAATAAACAAATATTTTTCGAAAGCATATTTTTAAAATATAGGAGATAATAGATTTTATACCTTCATAATAAGATTGTGCCTGACAATTACTTTAAGTAATCGGTCTAATTTCAGACCCTTAATGAGACTAATTTTGTCTCATTTATGTTTAATAAACACTTGGAACTTTTTCAATTTTTTAAAGATCTAAATCTGTTTTTAATTTGTTCAATCAAAATCAGATCAGTTGTTTTAAATTTTTTAATAATTTAAAAAATTATTAGATTTCTTATAGGTACTTCTTTTATTGGGTGCTTTTAAAAAGTGCTTAATTCTCCCTTTTTCAAAATGAGATTTTTCCTTTACTATATCGATTTTCGCTGCGACTTATGCAAAAAAACACATTTCACATTGTTCAATTCAACGTTTTCACAATTAATTCAATCTGTTTCGGCGTATTGTCAGTCCGTAGCGTATGAAAACGCCATTCGCTTTACATGATTCAAAATTTTTATGATTTTTGACAATTGTCAAAAACAATGCCAATTTTTTTTTTTTTTGACATGACGGTTAAAACAAGATAAAACCGTCAATTGTTAAAAACTTTCCAATCCTGCCTGGTTATGATATTTTTTTAAAGTGCTTAAAAATATTTTTTGAGTGCTTGAAAAGTGCTTAAAAGGTGCTTATTTTTTGTTGCGTAATTTGACTACACACCCTGTATTTTAATCTAATTGAATTTCAAGGTTAATATGCATATTTAATTGAATTCATTATGTTAAATGATTTGTTATTTATACTGTCATGACATGATTGTTTTTTTAATAATATGATGTGTTGTTTTTGTCATTTATAGTATACTGTACATGATGGTTGTTATTCATAATATCCTAATTTATAATGGTTGTTGATTAACTTACTTATTGTTGTCTAAAGGATGCCCATCGAGGTTCTTAATTAATTAGGCAGATCGTAATTAACAATATTTTATTAACATAAACAACAACAATAGTAAAAGACAGAGCGCCGCATTAAAGCGACCGTATTAATTAGCTCGTACATATTATCTGATTACGTGGGTGGAAGCGTTAGGAACTTCTTTGCGCATGCGCGCGTCTTATATATTCTTTAATTTCTCCACATACACTCCCACCTTTTGAGTTTAATTAATCTTAATCACACTCAAAAATTGAATCTTACTAAACACTTATAAAATGAAATGTACTTAAACTTATAAAATGACACACAAATATGACATACATGTAACTTTAACAGAAAACATATATATATATAAAAATTCACAAAACATTTAACTTTTGACTTCTAATCTATAAAGTCTCTGGACAGGTCTCATGAACTCAGAATTCTCTGTCTTTACGAGAGCAAGCCTTGTTTTGCCATCACGACCTGGAATTAATTTCAATACTCTAGCTAAATTCCAAAAAGCGCGTTTTTTATTAGCATCTTCCACTAAAACAATTTCACCGACCACTAAAGGATTATCCTTGAAATCTCTTATAGTTTGTTGACGTAACTGACCTAAATATTCAGTCCTAAACCTATTTCTTAAAGACTCTCTTACTCTTTGGAGATGTTTAGCTCTCTTACTTAAACCTTCCTTATCTGCCTTATCGATGTCTGTAACACCTGAAGAAGGTATTTCGTGCAGAAACATTTCTGGAGTCAAAGGGGAAACGGTGTCCACGTCTTCCGATACGTAGGTGAGGGGTCTCGTATTAATTATTCTTTCACAATCACACAAAATTGTGACCAACTCCTCATAATTTAAGGAAGAGCGTCCTAATATCTTACGTAAAATTCGCTTCACCATTTGTATTAACCGCTCCCACCAACCACCCCACCAGGCGGCGGAAGGAGGGTTAAACCTCCACCGTATCTCATGCTCTGCAGCTTTTGAAGCTAACTTGTCCCATTCTATCGAATGAAGAATCTTTTGCGCACCAACAAAATTCGTTCCGTTATCGGAATATATTACCGACGGTCTTCCTCTGCGCGCAATAAAACGTCTTAAGGACTGAAAAAAGGCCTCCGTAGTTAATAGAGTTACTAACTCTAAATGTATAGCCCGGTACACAGCGCACGTGTAAAGTACTATATAAGACTTTTTCCTATCCTTAAGATATAGTGGTCCGGCTAAATCGACACCTACAATTTCGAAAACAGATGCATCATTAACTCTAACTTTAGGCAAAATTCCAGGCGTGACATTACACTTTGTAGCATTAAATCTTAAACATTTTACACACTGTCTTATACAATTTCGTATAGTTTTACGACTTTTCAAAATCCAAAACTTTTCTCTTAAGTGAGACATTATCATAGTAGTACCAGCATGTAAAAGTTCATTATGACAATTAATAATTAACAATTTGACAACTGGGTGATCACTAGGTAATATAACTGGATAAATGAAATTAGATTTATCTTCACGAAAAACTAAATTAGTTTTAGCTCTAATAATACCATCATTATCAAAAAATGGACTTAATTGTCTCAACTTATTATCATTGATACCTGTAAAACTGTCCTTTTGTATCAAAAGAATGAGACTTTTCTCTGCTCTATCCAATTCATTTACACTCAAAAACTTAGAACAGTTCTTACCTAAATTTCTACAATTATTTTAAAATCTAAAAATCCAAGCTATCATATTTACAATTTTCTTATATGAAGAAAAATATTTATAATACCAATTATCATAAACATTATCATTTTTACTTAAATTTACAATGACAGATTTACGCAGTTCAGAGTTGACTAAATTCTCATCTGGGGCTTCAAAGGATTTTGGCCAATTTTGTTCGTTTTCATACAACCAGTTAGGCCCCTCCCACCAACGACGTTCAATAAGTTGCTCAGCTGAACAATCTCGCGAAGCAAGATCGGCAGGATTAAAAGATCCGGGAATGTGGCGCCACATGGTGTGAGAAGTCAAAGAGCGAATTTCTTTTACACGATTTTGAACAAAAATACCCCAGTTGAGTTCCCGTTTTATCCAACTCAAAACTGTCGTTGAATCTGTCCAACAATAGATATCAATATTGTTAAGATTCAAATCTTTAATTATATTTGCTAACAATCTAGATCCAATACAACATGCAAGAAGCTCTAGCCTTGGTATTGTCAATGGTTTTAGAGGTGCAACTCTACTCTTAGCTTGCACTAAATTAACTTTAACAAAAGGTTCATTGGTACTTTCAACTCTTACAAACACACAAGTTCCATAGGCTAGCTTACTTGCGTCACAAAACACATGTAGACTCATCAAGGTATTTGACAAATCGAGACAAATCCATCTTGGAATCTTAATGTTCTGTAGCAAAGGTAATTGGATAAACCAAGATTTAAATTTCTTAATCAAATTATCAGGTAGTTTGTCATCCCATTTGATTTTTGAACTCCAAGTTTCTTGTAAAATTAACTTAGGTAATAACATTACCGGTGCCGTGAAACCGATTGTATCAAATACCTGATGAGCCACAGCTAACACTTTTCTTTTCGTAATTAATTCGTCAGAATTATCTGCTCGTTCAATCTTACATGACAAAGTGTCTTTCTCCGTGTCCCAAATAAGTCCCAAAATTGGTACATTTTTTGTAATAGATGAATCCTTAACACATAAATCAGGTAAATTTGTCTGCCAATCTCTTAAATTAAAATGACCCTGAGACATTATACATTGTGATTCTAAAATAAAATTTTGAGCTTCAGTTTCTGTACTTAGACTAGTTACACAATTATCTACATAAAATGATTGTTTAAGAATATCTGCAGTACTATTTAAATTTTCAGAAACTCGATTTAAATGGTAACGCAATGTAGCGGCAAGTAAAAAAGGACTTGAGGTAATTCCGAAGACTACCCTTCTGTGCCGATACATTTTAAGTTCGTCCGAATTGTCTTCACTGTACCACAAAAATCGCAAAAAATCTCTTTCTTTGTCCCGTATTGATATCTGTAAAAATGCTTTCTCAATGTCCGCAGATATACCCACAAAATTCTTACGAAATCGATTAAGAATAGACGGGATCATTTCTATTAAGTTTGGTCCAGTAGCCAAACATTCATTTAAAGATGGTTTTCCGGCTGACGCATTAAAAACCGGCCTTATTTTCGTACTAGAATTTTCCTTAACCACTGCTCTATGAGGCAAATAATGAACATTATCTACCTTTACATCGTTAGCCACTTCAATAATCCCTAAAGATGACCAATCCTTAAATACGTTAGAATAAGCTTCAAAATTACCCGAATTAATTAATTTCTTTTTCGTATTCAAAATCGACTTAAGTGCATTATTTTTATTATCAGGCAAAAGCGAGCTGTCTAAAACCCATGGTAAAGATATTTCATACCTCCCCTCCAAATTGACTTGAATGGTATTCTCGAAATGATTTAATGTTTCTTCCTCCAACTGAGTTTTTGTTTTGTCTATCTCTGGATCCGTAATTCCCAATGCGTCTAATTTCCATAAATCAGAAATGTTTCTATCCTTCACGAGAAGTGAAGAAATGTAACAAGAAGCCTCGCTCTCCCCCTTTGGCATATTGCCAACATTTAACTTCCCAATTAAAGTATACCCTAGCCTAGTATGAATCGCACAGGGTCCTGCACTCAAGTTTTTTATTCTACCCGTAAATAATTTTCCGGCAATATCTGCCCCTATCAACAACTTAATTCCTTTATCAAAATTACAAAATTCTTTGTCCAAATCACTTATTTTAATATTTAGTTTTCGTAACTCTTTAACCCAGGGGCCATATGGGATCTGTTTAATATCAGAACAGATTTGTTTTTGACTTAAAGCTTCAAATCTGCATCTATAACTCCTATCAATGCTACTTAATTCTACATTATATACATTGTGCATACTTTCTTCAGTTTCGACCCCACCAAAAAGTAATTGCTTAATTTCTACTTGTTTTATAGGCATATAACTCATACATTGTGCAACATCTTCAGAAATATAACTTCTCATACTACCAGTATCTATAATTCCACGAATTAACATTTCCTTTTTACCATTATGCACTCTTACAATTAAAGTTTGAAGCAATACGTCTGAGAGTTGAATTTGATTATTTAACGTACTTATGTTGTTTTCATGGTTTTCTTCATTCGAAACATTATCGATCTTATTTTTCGGATTATCAGGACAAAAAATAGAAAAATGTCTATTATTACAAATTAAACATCTAACATACTTTGCTTTGCAAGTATTAGCTCTATGACCCTTTTTTAAACAGACGAAACAAACGTTCTTTTTCTTAATTATTTCTTTTTTGGTTTCCAAGGTCATAGATGCTAATTCTCTGCAACTCTCAGATGTATGTGCTTTATCACAAAATATACAAATATTCGTATCAAATTTCTTAAACTTATTTATACATTCATTTTCATTTTTATTAGAGTTAAACAATTCACATGAAGAAGCAATATGTTTTGTTTCATACTTATTAACATGCTTTTTACTATTAACATTTTTATCTGAAGAAAATGATTCCTTACTTAATTTTAATCTATATTCAGATTCAACTTCATTTCGTAAAAATTCTATTAACAAATCTAAATCAGTCTTACCTGACGTATCGGTCGCACAATTCTTTTGCCTTTCAAATACCTGTAATAAATCCGTGGGAATAGCGGATTCTACCAAAGGAAATAAGAAATCTGCATATTTATCTTTCGTTAATCCCAGTGATTCGAGAGCTCTTAGTTGTGTTTGTAGTTTATCATATAATGTAGCTAAATCAACTTTAGATTTATCACTTAACACAAGTTTTAATAAGTCCCGTATGTAGACTTGCGTGAGAACACTTTCATTTCCAAATCGTGTTTTTAAGTGTTCAACAGCTTTCGTATAATTTTCTTTTGTTGCTGGAAAACTCTCGATGATTAATCTTGCTTTGGATCCCGCAACAGT
Organism: Parasteatoda tepidariorum; assembly: GCF_982258835.1. Taxonomy (NCBI): domain Eukaryota; kingdom Metazoa; phylum Arthropoda; class Arachnida; order Araneae; family Theridiidae; genus Parasteatoda; species Parasteatoda tepidariorum. Next base: position 88,280,197 of record NC_141755.1, on the reverse strand, counting down.
GCTTTGTATTAAATACTGGAACTTTTCCCGCTCCTGAATTCTTTCATCATCGTGTATTTTGCTGAATAAAGTCCAGAAATTAAGCCACTGCCTTGGATCACCCGTAAATTTCGGTAGTTCGATGTCAGGTAACTTATACGCCGTAGATGGAGACTTATTTGGTGTAGACGTATCATCACGAATCGGCGTCGTAGTTTCGGTTTTGGTAGTCGCCGATATTAGCTTTCCGGCTTTCACTTTTGTGGCAGAAAATTTGTCGTAGTATTCCTCGGAAGCTTCATATTCATTGTTGTACTCCTGCTCCGTGCATTTTGCGGCTTGCATATTTCGTAGGTGTAAGTTTTGAGTATCTCGTAGCTGCTTACATTTTTCCATTAAAGTATCCAAACTTATTTCTATTTCGATGATATCCGGTGTCTCAGTTCTTATTAATCCTTCTAACTTATTTAAGGCTTTCGTAAAACTTGTCCGTGAAGCCGCTCGTAATTGTTTTGAAGCATCCATGCTTACGTAATTATAGTTTCTTTACTGCGTAGTTGATGTTTTCTTTTTACGATCCGCTTTGCATCAATTCGATGCACGTCCAGACAGGGATGCCACTATATCGCTTAACTTACTTATTGTTGTCTAAAGGATGCCCATCGAGGTTCTTAATTAATTAGGCAGATCGTAATTAACAATATTTTATTAACATAAACAACAACAATAGTAAAAGACAGAGCGCCGCATTAAAGCGACCGTATTAATTAGCTCGTACATATTATCTGATTACGTGGGTGGAAGCGTTAGGAACTTCTTTGCGCATGCGCGCGTCTTATATATTCTTTAATTTCTCCACAATGGTTATTGTTATATTACAGCTTAACCCTGCTATAGTGAACCCAGAATACAGGGAACACTCAGCTGTAGTAAATGCTTTTAGTGGCCCATCCAGACAGTTATTTAACTAATGTTGTTTAATACGCTTATTAATACTGAATAGATGTTGTGAACAATTAGTTTTTTGTGAGCTCTATAATTTTTAAAAAAAATAAATGTAAGAACATTTTTGGTTAACGTGATAAGTTCAAAAGTATATAATTATGACTTTAATTTAAAAATGAAGTAATAGACATTATGAGACATTCTAGAATGAATAATTCTAGTGATTTCAGGAGCAGGCACATGGGAGGGCAAATTGGTTAAATAGAAATTCCTTGTTTTTAGCTAAGCTGGCTAAAAAAATTATTAAAAAAAAATTAAAAAACCTAAGCAGCTGATAAATTTTAAAAATGACGAAAATTCAAAAGATAAATGCTCAAAAAATTATAATAGGGAGACAACCCCTTAGTCGATGCAGATTAAAAATTTTATTATCGGAAGAAATTTGCAGAGAGGAAATTTCTTTGTACAGAGACTATTATTACTTATAGAATTATGCTACATACACTCTTATATTTTTTAAGTTTTATAGATATAATTATGTACTATTGCAATTATTGTTTCTAACAACTCTATTATTGCATTATGCAAGTGCTTAATTTTCCCTTTTCGAAAATGATTTTTTCTTTTCTTTTCTATTTCGATTTTTACTTCGTAATATGCAAAAGCGTGCTTTTCACATTGTTCTGTTCAATGTTTTCACAACTCATTCAACCATTGTATGATAGTAGTATGCTAAATTATTCTGTAATATCTTATTTTTGAAATTACTCATGATTCATATTTGATTGCAGGGTACTTATGCAACTGTTTATAAAGGTAAAAGCAGACTGACTGATAAATTAGTTGCGCTGAAAGAAATCAGACTAGAGCATGAAGAAGGAGCACCCTGCACTGCCATTAGGGAAGGTTAGCTTTCTTAATTCTAATTTATGCTTTTTTAACTACCCCAAAATTTGAAATTAATTTTTTGCTTGCAATTGATCTGTGCAAATCATGCTCACTTTTAAATGTTTAAATGTGTAGAAATATTTCTTTGATATTTTTTTTTGATTTTACTTAAAAGTTTTTTCCAGTCAGTGATATGATTTTTATGACTTTTATTGTGTGTGAAAGACATCATATTATCTTTTTATAGCTGTAAAGAAAATTAAATTATAATAGTTCTTTGCATTTTTCCAAAAAAAAAGTTTTTGCTTTTTTTTTAAAAAAAAAAAGTTTTTGCATTTAAATAATGTCTGTGCTAATTTAATTCTATTAAAAAAATTTAGAATCTTAACTTTTGTTGTTTTTGTTTCGAATGACACTTGAAAAAGCCAAGTTTACAAGCTTTGTGAATTAAGCCAGTAAGAAGGGTCTTTTTTCATTTGTAAAAGTGCAACTAGTAAAAGGGTAAAAGTGTGGCTTAATCCAGAATGCCCTAATGGATGCTAGCATTACTCATTCATTGGGCTACTGCCACAATTTAGACATGGAAAATTTTTTTATCTTGATCCCTGTACCCATGGTACTGCTCAGAAACTGTTTGCAGGACTTTCGATTCCAGATTTTATGAGTATGTATATCGCATGCACTCAGCAGTTTTTAGAACTGAAAAAAAACTATTCTGGACTGATGTCTGATGCTCTAATCCAGCAATTCTGTAGAAAGGTTGCTGGGGTTCTGTGAATTAGAACCTTTTTTTAAACCTTTACTAGCTTTGCATTCAATCAGTAATAAATTATTTAAGTAAAAGGCCAATAAAAATAAATAGCAAATTTTGAAATGCACATTTGTGTTTTTTTCCAATTACAATATATTAAACAAATTACTAAAAGAATATACTAAATACAAATGAGTACATGACTATCTCTTTTAGAACTTTAAAATTTAAAATGTAATAACCAAGTTTAAGAATTGCAAATTATATTTCCCCGATAACCATCAAATTTTATAACAGTTCTTTTTCAAAAATCATAATTTGATTTATGAATACGTGAAAAACTTTTAGGCTAACAACCACTTTTGACTTGCCAGCTCAACTGCCTCACAAAAAATTAAATTTCGAGTCTATTACTGATAAAACGATGAAATTTCATTTTTAACATTAAAAGGTTCTAAATTAATTTGAAGTTTTTTTATTTTTTTGATTAGAATATTCACACATGCCAAATAACTTTTTTTAAGAGTTAGTATTTAGAAAGAAAAGGTTAAATTATTTGGGGTTCTGTAGCTGAAAATATTGGGAACCGATGCTCTAACGACTAACAGTCTAAGTTAACTTTTAGCTAGATAAGTTAATGAAAATCGAAAAAGTTTTTTAAGTATCTGTTTTTTTTGTCGAAGAGTTTTTTTGCTATGTATCTGTAGTGAGTTCATAATAGTTATTCGTTACTGCTTGGTCAATTTTTCTTATCTCTGGCCAACATATTATTTCAATTCATAAAAATTAAGTAAATTTTTTCAAAAATATTTGTTTATTTGAAAGAACGGTAAATTATTTTCAGTGACACATTGATTGGTCTGCCATTAAAACTTTTAAGTGGTTCAAATGAGTTATCATTGTAAAATTAATAATTTTTAAATGGTGTATTTTAATTTTGGTTATGAACTTGAAATCTCATTGCTTATATTTATTTTTTTGTTGTTATAATGAGTTCTTTCTTAACAACCATTAAGCTTCCTAATAATATGATTGTTTTTTTTCTTCCAGTTTCATTGCTGAAAAATTTAAAGCACAATAATGTAGTTACACTCCATGATATCATTCATACTGAAAAGTCCCTTACCTTAGTTTTTGAATATTTGGTAAGTTTACCACTTTACTTGTTAAATTATTCAGTGAATGGCTTCGTTTTTCTACAACGTTAACATACCAATGAGGAAATATTTTCATTTTACAAAGAATTCGACCCAAATTATTTTTCACTATTAACACAACATAGACATGGTGTGTAGCGTTTTTAAAAAGTGCTTAAAGGTGCTTATTTTCGATTTTTGTTTTTCGCCCTTAAAGGTTTTTTTTCCATCGTGTGTTTTTAAAAAGTGCTTAATTTTTCCTTTTGGAAAATAAGATTTTTTTCTTTACCATGTCGATTTTCGCCATGTATTATGATCTGGGTTTGATAGACTATTGCACTCTTCATGTGCTACTCTGCTGCATTTTGCAAGATATTCTCTATTTCAGGCTTCATTTTCCACGCTCTGATATTGAACCCAAAAAGCTCTTGATCATTTTATAATGGCTAATATAATCAAGAAAAGAGTTCTTTGTCATAAACCATTTATTTTATCATGATCATCTAAAGTCTGTGAAAATCATGTAACATTTTGTTTATGTATATAGTGCTTAAAAATATTTTTTGATTGCTTAAAAAGTACTTAAAAGGTGCTTATTTTTTGTTGAGAGATTTTGAGATGCACCCTGATAAACCTCTACAACTTTTACAGTAACTTTTTAGTTAAAAATTGGTCTTATTCACACAGTATTTGTTAATATAATTTGTGATATATTATTTGTGATTGTATAAAATTTTGTAATGTGGCCCTCTATATTACAAATTTACAATTAAATTAACAATTAATTTACAAAGAAAATAAAATTTAAATTTATTATCTTTAGAAGGAAATTAATGCTTATTGAAAAAAAAAAAAAAAAACTAAACTTAAATATAAATTTTTCATTAAACATATCAAACATTTTTATTGTTCTCCAACTCAAGAAATATTTTACAAAAGCCAAGGTAAAACACTTTTAATAAGTCTCTATAAACTCTCTTTATATTTAAAAAAAAAGTTACTGTTTCCTTCATGTTAAAGGTTTTCTTGTGATTACAGTTTCAGAAATATTTTGTCTTTTTTATTTTATCAAACTTAAAAAAAAATCCAAAGTATACATAAACTTCATTTGTCTCTTCATGTTAAAATTAATTTTTATTGACCCTCTGATATTAAAATGTTGTGTCATAAATCAAAGTTTGTTTGACCAGTGTACACAATTTTCTTTGTTTCTTCCTTCCATGTGCTTCAATTTCAGAACAAGAATGTGTATTTTAAATAAAATAAAAAAGTAATTTTAAATTTATCTGATCTGTCTGGAAATAGGTGTTAGGGTGCACAAATTTGAGGTAGAATGTTTTTCGAAAAGAAATTTTGTATCGGCATTTGCCCATAATTAGTTAAGCAGATACATTTTTTATATATTAGATTAGTGTAAAAAAAGATATTTATATTGTAATGGTAATGAATAAAAAGCAAACAAATCGTATCGTAGAAGAAATGAAAAGATGCTCTATTTATTTTTCTAAAGTTAACTATGTAACTGTATATAATAATTTAACTTATTCATTTGATAAAAATTAAGAAAAGTTAAATTGTTTTAAATTTATCCTAAAACTTTTAAATGCTCAGTTAATGTAACTTTTATAATTTAAAAACTCTTTTATATTGTAAAAGTTGTAAGTGTTATCAATTTCATGTATGGTCAGTTTTGCTACCAAATCTTTCAAAGTTAAACTTTCTATGACTAAAATTTTCTTATTTTAAGGTAGTTTTAGTAACTTTTGAAATGCTGCAATTTTAGATAATTTGATCTGTTTTTAAAAAGATAATTTACTAATTTATATACTTAGTAAAGTTATAAGCTTTTTCCATTATATGAATACTACAATATTTTTCATATTTTAATTTGTAGTTTTATTATTATTTTTGTAATTTAATCTTTCTAATTACAACTTCATATATAGTTAGTTCACCAGGAGTTGGCACTTGGCTGCACTTCCTTGGACGCAGAGTTCATTTCAGCGCGGGAGTAAGAAGAAAAACATCTCCACTCTTGAAATTGGAACAACCCTTTATGCGCACCAAACACAAGCAGTGACTTCTTTTTCAGTCACTTACTTCGCTTTATCATCTGCTGTTATACCTTTTCTTTCGTCTCTCTAGCTAAATAAATGTATTTTAAATTTAAAAACTGCTGTTTTCCCAGCAAAATGTCTCATAAAGGACAAACTATTCACTCAAAAGAGAGAAATATCATAAAAAATGGTGAAAAAAATATTTTTGCCATTCAATCACAAAATAGCAACCTTGCTCAGGATTGCTCACAACCTTTTCCCAGAAATAGCAAACTAGTATCATCAGATACCACATGATGAAGGCGGAGCCAAGGGCCAACTCCTGGTAATGAGCTATAACTAAAATTACATTTTACCAAGATAATTTGCACTTTTTTAAAATGGACAGATAGTGAATCGATTCTCATGCTAAAGGTGTAAAGAATTTTTCGTAATTGTAGTACTGAATTTAATTCAAGGTACATCATACAGTAGCATTAACACCAAAAATATTGTTAGTTGCTAAATTTGCTAAGCAAAAAATAATATTTTTAATTTTTAAGTGAAGTTTTATAATTTTTATTTTTGCACGCATTGTGTCTATAGCATATTATGAGAAGCCTTTTATTAGGTATATATATTATAAATTCTCAAGTTATAATTCTCAGTAATATAAATTCTCAAGTTATTATTTCATTTAATTTCCATCTTGTTAAAACTTGTTATGATTTGGAAATGCGTTGTTTTTTGCTGTAGATATTCATGCCTTTTATAAAATGTGGAGCTATGTAATTCGGCCGACAATTATAGGCAAAAACAGCCAACTCTAGATATGTATTTTAAATTAAAATAGTTGTTAAAAGTAAAAGAAAAACCTTTAAACATATCTATGTAATTTTTTATAGGTATTTTAACATTAAATATGTGCATTTGCGTATAATGACAAGCTCACTTTAAGAGCTATTTCCTGTGTTATTATGAATTAACATTTAATAGATTTTTACTGTACTTTGCAACTTCTATTCTTACATGATTTTATTTTTCATTTCAGGAAAAAGATCTGAAGACATATTTAGACGAATTAAAATCTCTTCTTAGCTTAGATATTGTAAAAGTGAGTAAATTTTTTCATTACTTTTTCTTTTCTGTGCTTTTTATTGTTATCTGTCTCCTAGTGTTATTGTTTCATTCCATCAGTTTTTTGTAATGTGTGCGTCTTATGAGAGTTTTTATAACTTAGTGAAAAGTAAAATATTTCAGTTCTAACAATTTAAATTTTTAAAAAGTTTTAGCATTACTGAAAATCTACAAAATTTATGCATATTGCATACCTGCCAACTCTTCCGGATTTTCCGGAAGATTTTATTTTCATATTTAAAGTGGTAGTAAGTATATACTATTTTTTCTTTTATAAACTTAATTTTTAGATGATTTTGATAACCACTATTCTTACAAAAATTAAGCACATACATTAATATGCGTTACTATCATGGTTGTTAACTTAAGTTTTCTCAAATACAATGTATTTGCTTGCTTAAAATTGAAGTTTTAATTCCATTTTAATACCACTGGGAAAAATAATAATGGAAGGGATTAAAAGTTGGCAGGTATGATATTGCTTTTAGATAGACATAGACAAAGTAATTTATAAAAAAATTTATTGATTCTCAAAAGAAGTAGTTTTGTAGTTTCAAATTATAAATTGAATACCTTTAAGGAGAGTGGATTATTTTCGCTTTTTAGTATAAATGAAATTGTGGGGAAAAAACCACATTACTAACTTCATTTGCATAAAAATTGAGAAAGACTAAAATTCATAGTTATGGGGGAGGTTTTAAATAAATTATGGTTATTAAGTAGGAGGATAAAAAGAAAAAAATCAAGGCAATAAATTAATAAGAAGAATAGAAATACTCACATGAGGGTTTTTTTTAAGTTAAATGAGGAAAAATTCAGGAAGAGATATGAAAAAAAAATCAAAAATTGAGAAGATCTTGAAAGTTTTGATTATTTATAATTAATTTGAGGGGAGAGAGAGATATCCCATTGGGGATTGGAAATGTGTTTTTATTTTTCATACATAGCAGAACCTAACAAAAGAATTTTTATAAAGTTTCAAACCTCTATCAATTATTCTTCCCAATTTTTTTTATTGAAGTAGTGCGAGAAACATTATTTCAATTCAATAGTCACTTTTTCCAAGCTTTTAATTCTTGGATTTATAACCCTACATGTGTGAGAAATTTTTTGTAATTTTAAAAATTTTTCATTAGAAGTTTTCTATATTTAATATAAAAAAAATAGTTATATGCAAAAAACCAGATTTTCCCAGAAAAAAATTGGTCTCAAGATGTGGATTCGTTTTCAGCATCCATAAAAACGGAATCCCTAAGTATGCAAAAAATAAGAATTCTAGCAAATTTGTCAATTTTGCTAGAACTATTTCAGTAATATATAACATATTATAGATTCTCAAGAGAAGAAGTTTTGTAAATTCAGATTATAAATTGAATTCCTTTAATTTATAATCGGAATAATTAAATTTAAAGAAGAAAAAATAATGGTTCTTTTGGAAAACTTTCTATTCTTTTTGAGCCTAATGTTCATTAGGTAGTGTGTTGAGTAGTTCACTTTTTTTTTCTTTCTTCTCACAGCAAGTTTTATTTAATGCATATATTCACTTAACCCACTGACGGTTCTGCACGTAAAAAGTCGCATTTTAACCTGCAGTCTTCTCTGCATAGCAAAACCGGTTTTCCCATGTTAACTGATAGGGGAACTGTGTGTAGGGGAGAAACATTCTTCCAATTTTGCCCATTTCCTTAACCGCCAGTGGGTTAAGTCAGTCTGTTACATGCTGTGTTTATTATTAAAGTGTTGATAATTTCTTTATGTACACAATCATGCTTAAAAAATACGTTTTGACGTTCGAAAAAATACAAAATTTAAATCCCTTTTAGCTATGAAACTGGTCCTTAAAAGAATAATAAGTTTTTTTTTTTATTTTTTAGATGTATTTTTGAGAAAATGTATCATTTTAACACTAAGATTTTTAAAAAATTTTATCCTCTTTTTGTTGAACAGAAAAATTAAATAGTTTAACTCTCAGAATTGACCTTGTTTTAAAGTGTTTTTAATGCTCGCTTTACAATGTATGTTGGCAAAGTTATGAAATTTTTAAATATTGTGTAATGAATTTCTATCTTTTATTGGAAACAGATTTTCCACTTTTAAGTTTTCTGAATTTGAAAGGTAAGAGAAATATTCTTAAGTATCTAAATTTGAGATTTAAAATAATGCCTTTCTCTCTTTTCTTTAATAAATAAATATTTTTTATTCTATTTATCTATAATATTGCAATTATTTTTATTGACAGTCATTTCCGCTTTAAATTCATAGAGTAATGACATTAAAGTTATATTTCCCAATATATATATATATATTTACAGTATCTGTATTTGAAATTTGTTAACATATTTTATTCTTTTTTTCAATAGCTTTTTCTTTTTCAATTGCTGCGAGGTCTTGCTTACTGTCATCGGCGGAAAGTTCTTCACAGAGATCTGAAACCACAAAATATACTAATAAATGATAAAGGAGAATTAAAATTGGCTGACTTTGGTACGGAATTTATTTAATTCTGCTGGTAATAAAATGACTTCTGTTTTGCCTTTGTAGTTTCTATGAATTATAAATTGTTGCCTTTAATTTTTCAGGTCTTGCAAGAGCAAAATCTGTACCCACCAAAACATTTTCAAATGAAGTAGTTACATTATGGTAATTACTATTTTTTTACTCCTCAAGTGTTAGTTGTGTTTATTAAATTATTTCAATGTACATTATTGTATAATTAATATTTTTCGTTTTTGAATAACATTAATAATGGTAAAATTTTCAGCGATGTTATTTGCCATGAAATGAATAATGTGTTGTTTTTTTTTCCCTGTAGGTATAGGCCACCAGATGTATTGTTAGGTTCAACTAATTATTCTACGTCAATAGATTTATGGTATGCTTGCTTTTAAATTAGCTTAAATGTATAATTATGTAGTAGAGGTGAAAACTAATGTGATTTATCTGTAATTATTATAATTCTATTGTCAAGATTTTGGTCTTGTGGTTAAGTAATAAAAAATTAAATTTTTAGGAATTTCTGTAATAATCTGTTTTAAATAAGTTTTTCCTCCCCTTAACTACTAAAGTTATAAAATTTCCTTATTAGCAACTATTCTACAATGAATTTTTGTTCTACTCCTGAAATAATTCTAAAAATAATAAATAAAATCAAAAGTGATTTGTCAGAACCCAGAAATTAAAAAGAAAAAAGGAAAAAGAAACAGCAAAATTTTCGTAAAGTTATTCTGAAACTTGATCTGATTTTCTTATAGAAAAGAACATTAACTCAAATATGAAATGCTGTGAATAAGCATTTTTAGTTGATCAAATACAATAGGATAAAAAGACAAGGTCTTGTTCTATTTCAACAAAAACTAGAACATTGCCAGAGCTGGTGACTGCAGTCAACTGACCCTGTAATGGCTTCTAGAAAACAACCTTCATCCATCAACACATCACCTAGAACATTGATGCCAATCAATCAATTTAATTTTTTAACAAAATTTAAAGTTTCAGCATTTTAACATTTTTAATTTAAGAATTTCGTCTTAACGTTACTTATTTTGTTGTAAATTTATGAATAATTTTATTAATAGACACATTATACAGTGATTCTGCTAGACTTTTGAAAGTATGGGTCCTGAGGACCCAGAGCTTCTGAATTTCTGAGTTCTTTTCTACTAAAAATGATTAAAATGGGAATTCTCTACCTCTTTTGTTCATCTATTAATATGCACATCCATAATTGTTATAGCAATTGATAAACAAAATTAAGAATTTTAAAACAAGAAAGAAGTTAAATTTGAACAATAAAAGCTTTTTGTTACGACTTATCGAACACTTGCATCAGGAAAATGCAATGATGTAATATGATACTTAGAATTATTTTACTTTTCTCCTTCAGCTACTAGTGAGGAGAAGAATTACTGATATATTTAAAATGTAATTATAATTTTGCCGATACATAATTTTTTTCTCGCTGGTGGTTTGCGGTACCGTGACCAATAATAATTTAATTTTTGTTTTCCCTCTACAATTTTTGCCGTATTCGAGGTACTATAGTGTTTTAATAGAATCACTGCTCATATACTGTTTGTCTAAGATAGGTACTCTGACCGCCACTAAGTCTGCGGCAGTCTGGTGCTATGGAAACAAGAAGAGGGCATTTTAGGGAGGGTAGCTTCGATGAAGAGCTCTCCTTTTCTCTCGCCGAAATCAGTCCTGAAGAGGGACCCCGCACCCCTACTCGAAATAATCATACCTTGTTACCATAGTCACCGCCACAGCTCCAGGCGAATGTCTGGCAGAGTACCTATCTTAGACAAACAGTATGCACTTTATAATTGTGCTTTCATGAACACTAACTTTGTTTATTTTTGTGTTGTGTACTTTTGATTACTGAGAGCTAGTTAGATTTAGTTAGAGCAAGATTTAGAATTAAAATTTTTAGGCCTAATAAACAACTACTGTTTATTCTGAAATTTTTTTCTCTATTTTGCAATTACTTATTACTACTTTTTTTTCATGTCTCATGATAATATCTTTCTTTTACAACATTCTAATATTTAGTTAACTTTTTCTCCCATTTTCATAAAAGTAAGTTAAAATTAATCTGTCCCTTACAGTATTATTTGTTTAAAAAATATTGTTATAATTTTCGTTAACCGTCTGTAAATGTACACATACAGTAAAGAAAACTTTAAATAAGTATAAGAATGATTATTATTTTTTTTTTTTCAAATTTCCTAAACTTTTTAATTTATTTTATCATTATTTTTAAGTTGATTGATATTTCATACTTTCAGTTCTCTTCTTGCTCTCATTCTTGTCAATATTCAAAAACAAATTACTAGTAAAAATTTTAATGTGCGTGTTTTGCAGGGGTGTCGGATGTATATTCTTTGAAATGGTGACGAAGAAACCTCTCTTTCCCGGGTCGTCTGTCGATTGGCAGTTGGGACTTATATTTGACCTGATGGGTCCCCCTTCAGAGGACGTGTTTGAGTGTCTGAAAAACAATGAAGAATATCTGTCAATAAAGAATGTACAGAAGTTTGAATATGATGACGTCAAAACACTGGAAGATAGGTGCAGGCGCCTTGATTCTACTGGCATTGACCTCATGTACGAGTTGTTGAAAGTAAGTCAATACAAATAAATATATTGATATGTATTTCATTATATATTGCTCACCCAATGATTTGAAACCTGATGACCAATTATTCACCAGATCATAATAATTTTGTGGTTTGATAATTTTTATAGTTCAGATAGTTTAAACTTTTGATGTCACTAAAAAGATAAAAAAAATTTACATTGGCTTACCTGATGACTTACTTACCGGGAAATAGTTTTATAGTTTGAAAATTTTTATAAGCTGTCTCTAACTCTTGATTTTGTTGAGTTGCAGTTGATTGCATCATAATTGTGAACATTGCAAGTTCTTCACATTGTAATTTTTTTTATTCAAATTACTTTATTAACTTTTTTTTCATACACATATTTAATAGACAAGTGAATAAACCAGTAAAAATGTGTATGAAGTATAAAATCTTATAGTCACTTCTCTGCATATGAGGGAATAAATTTTCTTTTTTTCTGCTTTTGCTGTTTAAAAATTACTGAGAGTATGCCTTTAATTACTATTGTGGCACAACTACCACTACAATTATTAAATACCAATTGATTAGTATATAAAACATGTTAACCTGTTTTTATCTTGGGGTACCTTTTGATAGATGAAGGTTGACATTGTTGAAAGATCCTTTCCTCACATTGGTAACTTCCAGTAGTATATTTGGCTTGCTATTTGTGACTGCATCCTCCTCCTCTTTGCACTGCTTCTCAGCCTCATTTATACAAAACGGGATCCTGCATTCATTCGACTGCTAATACCAACACAAGAGATACCACACACACAACCATGAATATAATACAGCTCTCACGGCAAGCGCTCAAAACTCTGAGAACTTAATACAGCGCTCATCATAATCACTAAAAATCCGGTGAACTTAATACAACTCTCCAGGTCTTACTCAAAAAAGTATTCAACTGGTGGTATCCGTTCATCGAATTCTATCCGTGATAAAATTCTGGTGGGGGAGTAATGTGACGTAACTACCACTACAATTAATAATTACCAGTTCACTAGTATATACGATACGTTAACTCGATTCTATTTTGGGGTTCCTTTTGATTGATGAAGGTTGGCATTGTCAACTCCTCTCCCCCATACTATTTAAAAATTGCTATTTATGAAGCACAAATTTTGCATAATTTTAAAGCTGTTTTTGATTATACTTTTTATTACAAAACCAGCAGAATCTGCCCAATATTATATATATACATATGTATTTTTTTTAAATCAGCATTGATCTAGTTCTTACTATTATTTTGATTATTTTACTTTCAGTATGATCCTAAAGATAGGATAAGTGCTTTTGCAGCAATGAAGCATCGTTATTTTGATAGCTTAGGGCCTGAAGTCCACAAACTTGCCGATAGTAAGTATAAGTATTTTTAATAGCTTTAAAACTTCTTTTCCAATCTGAAATTTCTCATGTTTGTGTACCGTGTATGTATTTACTCAGCTTGTTGCTTGCTATAGTGTAACTGGATAGTAAATTGTAAAATAAAGTAATCAGTTTAGTAATCCTTAATAAGAGTAATTGGTTTAAATCTTTTTTTGAAAAATGAATGTTTTTAAATAGACTTAAAAGTAGAAAATTTCTAATAAAAATTTAAGAATTACCATTAAAAAAGGATATATTTTGATGTTAATCAGGGATTTATTTTTTAATTCCTAAATTTTTTTTTGTATTTTTTATTACTGAATTATCTTAAAAATAAAATTTTCACTCTGTATATTAATTGAAAAAAGCTTCTCAAATATCTGAAATGAATTTAAATACTTTATGCATAATATTAAATCCATTTGTGGCAGTGATAGGCTGTTTTTATGCACCACAAAAAATTATAAAATGGTGATGAAATTTTTCCTTAACACCCAGCTTTAGCTAAAGTATGTATTTTTAGTGGAAAAAATGTATAACTTGGGTGTGATATTCTCTTGATATGACTATTTAAAATTTAAATAAAAGCTAAAGGAAAATTATCTGAAGCAAAAGTTTTAGTGTGTCATTTTTTTCAAGTGTTCTCTTTAGTGACTTCTCATAGTCTCACAATAAATTCTTCATTTTGATTATTTAATATTTTTCTTTGGAGTCTATTCAAATGTGGAACTTTGAGAATATAATAAAACATTTTAAGGAAAAAATAAATTTAAAATCACAACATTAAATTAGTTTTAAAAAAGTATCACTCATTTTTTATGTTTCTCTTTAAGTAAATGCATTTCTGTTGCATGTTTCATTTTTAGAAATTTGGTAAAATCATTTTATTCTTTTAAATTTTTCAGTAATTATCATCTGTTGTACCAGATTAATTGGAAATTATAATTTCTGACAGCTGACGTTAAATTGATTTATATGTTTTTAGTTTAAAGCCTCATATTAATCATTAGAAATATTGTCTTTTGCTTACATAATTTTTTTAAATAAACAACTTTTTGACTTAATGTAATTATATTCACATGCCTATTCAGTAATGTTTGGTAAAATTTTCATTTCAGCTGCATCAATATATTCAGTGCCAGGCATAAATTTTCCTTTATCAATAGGTAAGAATTTCTTTTATTATTTCTAATATCAAGGGAGATGCAGTATTTTATAAATAAGACATTTTTCCTTAATAACTACTGTGCAGAATAATCTGTTTAATACTTTATCTTACAATAAAATCCATGTATTGTTGCTGTTGTTGTCATAGGCCATTGATGCAAGGGGTACAATAGTTCTTCTTTTTCAGCAGCGCCATCTGTGGCCAAGAATTTGACTTCTACCACATACCCCTGTGGCAGAATTTTTTCGAGCTATCTACGACAAAGCTCTCTAACACTAATATCTTTCTGCAAGATACTTTTATTTATAACCAACTTATATGTTACTAATTTAAAATAACAAAAGCATTGCGTTTACAAATTAAAAAATTATGTAATTTTTTTTTAAATTGAACTTGTAGTAATTTTTTATTCTAATATTATGGGTGATATTCTCTCATTTTGTTGGGGGTGGATGCACAAATGATTTCCTTCTTTGCATGTTGTAACTTACCAATCATCACATTAAAAAAATGATGAAATCTGTAGTAGTAAACGCCTAAAAAAAGATTGACGAAATCTCGCAAATTGGGCTCCTCAAAAAAGGGTTTCTCAAATGCGTGGTTCAAATATTATGTGTAAATTTCTGTAGAAAAGAAAACTGAAATTTGTTACTTTGTAAAAGAAAAATCTTTCTGCGACAATGTCACGGTGCATTATTTTGACCCAAACCAGAGAAGGATCAATCTGCAATTCAGGGCCGGGATAGGCTAGTTGGTAGGACGCTGGGCCCATGTCCACGAACGAGTTAGTGGGTTCGATCCCCGCCGGCCGAAGACTCCTCATGTCGTAAATTGAGACTGATGCATGTTAAATCTGTCCAGTCGCAAAATCTTCCATGTTCCCGTAGCAAATCAAAACTCCTGGGAGTACTGATCCAGGAGTTTCCTTGTCTTCTGGATTGGTTTAAAATTGCAAGGCTTTGAAGTTGTACATTAGTAGTCGTAAATCTAAAAATTTAGTTGGATGTTCAACGGCGGATAAAAAATATTAAATAAAATTTCCAATTCAGTATCCCCGGAGGTATGATTTGTTATTGATTATTTGTTGAACATGGAGGACTTTGTGACCTGACATATTTAACGTGCACCAGTCACTATTTACTACACGGGGAGTCTTTGGTCGGCTGGATCTGCACTCCTGTTCTCGCAAACGGGAGTCCATCACCCTGCCATCAAGTCTATCCCGCTCCAATCCATGTATTGAAAATTATCAATAATAATTATTAGTACCTAAATTACAGATGATCAGGGTTGGCAAGATTTTGCCGCAGGTGGAAAAAACCATGGTAAATGCCGGTAAAACCCATCCTGCCAAAAACAGGTTTTTGCCAAGCAAATTGGCAAAAACCTATATTTTCCAAGATAAGAGGACAAAAACACATTTTTGGTACAAAATTATTCCTAAAATTTAAATATATACTATAAATATAAATAACTACAAAATTATTATTCCATAATTAAATCATAATGTAATAATATATCATTTTAGTAGTTTAAAACATTAGTGATTGGAAAATTTGCGATTATTCTCTTTTTTCCAGTGAAATGAACTTATTTTAAATTAATATAACTATAATTTAAAGCATAAAATATCTATCAAGATGTGTAGTTAATTATTGTACAAATAATAATATTTATTTACTATTTGTAAAAAAACATTTATTTAAGGATTCTAAAATGAAAAGAGGTCAAAAACTTTCAATGTTTTAAAAATTATTGCCTTTATATTAATTATTAATATGTTAAAAATAATTTTTTCATGTAATGTATCAAAATTATTATTCCTTTTGATTGATTTAAATTTGTTTCAAGTATTTTGTAATAATATTTAATCAGCAATTTAGATGATTTGGTTTTTGCCGGTTTTTACCAGTTTTTGTCGGTTTTTACCACTGTCCTGGCGGAAACCCCTTTTTGCCGGCAAAAACTCCAACCCTGCCGATGATTAAACTTGGGTATTATTCTATATCTTTTATATTGATTTTTGATATATTGTATTTAACTTAAATTAAAATGAGCTCAAGCAATAAAGCCAAAACATGACATGTTTTCGCTGACAATTCCTCACAATAAGTGTGCTGTAAAAAAAGAATCTCATTTATTTGCATTGATAGTGTTATTACAATATTTCATGTTTGGAGTATTTGATAACACTGTGCACAACTTAATGAGTGGAATATAATATTAATCTTAGTATTATGCAATTACCGCTCTGCCTGAATAGTTTCCTGTTGCTCAGGATTCATATTATTTTAGGTGCAAGTCAGAAGAGTTACTGTTACTTTAATAATTATTATGTCTGTTGTGCTAATAATTGCAGTTTACTTTTTGTAATGTGCTCTATGCTGAGTAAAAAGGGATTTAGAGCTTACTGCATGCATTTTTATGCATTTTAATTAGATTCTTTTTAAAATTTGTAGTATGTCGTGATGTTTGATTTTTCCTATCTTTTCTATTGTTTTGATATTTATGAGTTCGAAAAAAATTTGTTATTTTGATCTTTTTCTTCTTTTCTAGCACAAAGGAGATCCAAGATAAACCCTGTTAACAGTGCAAAGTCACAAGTCTTGTAAGTGCTTCATTCTAGTTAGTTTTTTTTTTTTTTTTTTTTTTTTTTTTTTAAGGAAAGTAAAACTTTGTTAATTTTGTTTCTACATGTTATAAAATTGTATATTGATGTAGTCTTATTATCTATGTCTTTTTCATATGAGACTATTAAAATGAATATTAATTAAACATTTGTAATAATATTTATATTACTTTATTTTGGAATACAATAATATACTCCCAGTTGTCTTTGTTATTTATTGAGAAGAATGCCACAAATATTTAAAAACATTTATTTTCCTATCCAAGTTTTTTTGCATGATTAGCTTTAAAGAATAATATCAAAAGATAAGACAGGATACCATAACTAGTCCTCTTTTCCATCTGTTTTCATCTTCTTTATAACATTTCGATCTTTGGCCCTTTTAAAACCCTTATAAACCCATGGGAAGTATATTTCCCATCAACTTCTTTGATTTTTGAATTTCAATGGGAAGCTATTTTCTCAATGACATGAAAAAAAATATAATGTTAAAAAAAATTACCAACGAAGGGCTTTGTTTACATAAATGTGCGTAACAGTAAAGCTTATCTTGAGATCAAAGAGAGAGGCCAACACTGGCTACCGGGCTCCAATTTATTTTCATCTTTTGAAAAAATGGTGACCACTCAAAGAACAATCTATGGGATATATAAGGAATATATTTTAGCTATACTAAACTATTTAATTTATTATAGCATTTAAGTATGTCCAGATGTTCCTTTTTTACTCTTAAGTTTTTCCAGCAATTAAAACTAGCATAGTTAGCCCAATATAGCTCATACAAGAGCGCAGTAATTCTTTCCTCTTAATACATTGTGTATAATACATACAGGGAAAACATAGAGATATTTTTTTCTCCAGATTTAAGTCACAACCTTGTTATTTGTTATAACATTTGTAGTATTTGCTTTTATAATAAAATTTTGAATATAACTAGGATATTTTTCTCTCCGCAAAATATAGGTCAGCTTCTCATTCTGGCATTTGGGAAAGCATGGAATCTTGGGAATCTCCAGACCAACCAATTAAAGGAAGTCAAAGAATTAGAAATGAAAGTAAGTTCGTGTTATTTGTAAAACATTGATTTTTTTCATCTATTTTTTTTATTTTTAAAAAGGCAATAATTGCAGTTTTCTTTGTATTGAGGTATTATAGCATTCGTTGCTGTCACTTATTTTTTTTTAATTACGGTAAAGTGGCCCATCCATATAAAATGTCTGGGCAATTAAGGTTAACAAAAGTGTGACTTTGTGCAAGTTCTCATAATTAATTTATTGATAATTCTTTATTCTGTTAGTAGGATAATTCTTTATTCTATACTTGTTTTTACATTAAATAATCGTTCTATATTATATTTCTTGATTTTGGATAAATTAGCTTGGTTTCGCTATATTATGTTTCTTGTTTACATGTAAGATGGTGCGTAGCATTTTTAAAAAGTGCTTAAAGGTGCTTATTATCGAGTTTTGTTTTTAAAAGCCCTTTAAGGTGCCTTTTTTTTCATTGTGGTTTTTTTTTTAAAAGGTGCTCAATATTCCCTTTTTCAAAATGAGATTGTCGATTTTTGCCAATCTCATTTTTTTTTATGCAGAAGTGTGGTTTTCCCATTTGTTTTGTTCAACGTTTTCACAATTCATTCAACCACAATCCATTTCGGCGTACCATTGGTCCGTAGCGTGTGAACGCGACAACTATTTTACGTGATTAAATACTTTCGAGTTCGCGGGTGCGTCTACTGAGCTGTGTTTGTTGAGATTCGTGCACTCTCGCGTGCAACTCTGCTGCATTTAGCAAGACATTCTCAATTTCAGGCTTCATTTTTCACCCTCTGAAACCAAATCGAAAAATCTTTTTATGTTGGCTAATATTATCAAGAAAAGAGTGCTTTCTCAGAAACTAATTGTTTTATCATAATCATGTAAAGTGTTTGAAAATTATTTTGCATTTTGTTAATGTATATAGTGCTTAAAAATATTTTCTGAGTGCTTAAAAAGTACTTAAAAGGGGCTTATTTTATTTGTTGAAAGATTTGGTTTCGCACCCTGTATGAAATAGGTGGTTCCACTATATTATATATAAATATATTATTATTATTTTTTTACATAAAATAGTTTGATTTCACTATATTATATTTCTATAAGTAGAATATTTCAGTATCTGCTGTGCTATTAAATAGAGTAGACTATATTATTTGTACTAGTTTATTCACAATGTTACTGTTTACTACTCACACAGTTTTGCCAATTATTTAATCACATAATTCTGATATACTAAATAAATCTTTGCAGTCACTTTCTTACCTCTCTTATTTCAGATGATAGGACATGGAAGTCGACAACATGAAAATAATTTTAACTTTCAAAACCATTGCACATTGTTGAGTTTTTTCATCTTCTCCAAATTGCTCCAACCATGCCAGATATCATTCTACAATCATGATTATCATCGTCATTGACTGAGCAAACTTCTCTATTTCATATCCATTCACATATCAAATATTTGGTGTAAATTTTTACAAGTTAACAATATTTGAAGCTTATATTTTCTATTCACTTGACATACATTTTTTTTTTTAAATTTAGATTTTAAGATGTTTTTATTTACTGTATATCCAGGTGTATAAGTGGATCCTTATTTTTGATTACAAGGTAGCAAGTTTCTAGTGTATTGCATTGCGTATCTGGTATGAGTTGATCGCTGAACTAACCAAATGTTGAAAAAAATAATAAAAAAAATGTCAGAAGTTAAAAAACATGAAAAAATTATTAAGTAATATTTAACATGAGGATGAAGTGGAATTGATTGCCGAGTGGGATCCATATGACGATGCTAAATGATGCCACCTAGATGATGCTAATTTTGTAGCTTTATGAAATATTTTTAAAATTTTCTTGTGTTAGTATTTTTTGATGCACTCTTGAATAAGTTATCTTAATTTTTCTTATTCTAAATTTTTTTCTGAAAATAATTTAAAGGATTGCTTCTGAAATGCAAAAGTAATTGTGTATAATATATACTAAAATAGTTTTTGAAAGGGGTAAATTGATAAAGAGTAATTCATATCTACTCATTGCTTAAAAAAACATCGATATTTTACGATCGACAAATGTCCAGCTTTATTGCCGGCATTAAGTTGATCCCTTAATTTTCATTCAAATGTAAGGATTTGAAAAGCCTACTTATACACTGGAATATACGATAGTTGCTTTAAAAATAATTTCAGATTGTTTTGATGTTTAATATGGTCTTTCATGAATTAATTTTATTCAGTTAATGTTATTTTTTAGATCATATTTTTCAAGTTTTGCTGAAATCTTTGTGTGATATTTGCTTACCCCCTTTTATTTTTTACAGAAATTCTTTCTCTCATTTTTAAATAACACTTTTATTTTCCTTTCAAAAAATTTGCTTCAAATTGTACAACATTTGTATGAAATTAAAATTGAAAAGTTTGCCATTTATGTCTTACAAACACTTATGAGAAGATTTCTAAATTTTCATTTTATTTTCGTGAGTTATATATATATTAAATTAATACACCTGCATGATTAAATTTTAACAAAATAGGCTTTTTTATTTGCTAATTTCGACCTACAAACTCTTTTTAAAAACAGTACTTAACTATGTACGAAATTTTATTTAAGAGCTTTAGAAATTGTTTTTATTGTTAAAAGCAAAAATTATTCATATTCAAAGATTTTTTTTTATTAATTTTTGCAATAATAATACAATGCAAATAATTTGCAATTGTCTTCAGGTAAATAGTGCTTATAATAAATAATTTATGATAAAATTTTGTTAAAGATAATTCATTACAATAAAATTTGAAAAACAGTAATAACACTGTATATGAACAAAAGATATTTGTTCCCATCTACAGCCCTTTTAATGTTTTAATTTAGTAATAATTTGATTGTATAATTTTAATCTTCTTGCTTTAAAAATTAATAAGAGTAGAAATGTATAGAATGCATTGTTAAAGATGTTATATCATCCAGTTAATAAATGTTTGCAATGTATAATGTCATGACATCACATATGCTCAATTAATTACTATGCAATTTTATAGTATCAATTTTACATATTTAAAGTCAATTTTAAATGAATTGTTAGTTGTTGTTCGAAAAATATTTTTCTGGTCACTAAGCATACCTAAAAATATTTGCTGAACTGTCAAGATTTTATCATTTAATTTGTAGTAATTGTAAGACAGAATTTTTATTGTTTAGTTCAGTCGAACTTGCTTGTCTTTGAAAATCTAATTTGGTTAAATGGTGACTTATTTTATACAGAAAAATAAAACAAAAATTTTAATGGAAAAAAAATATTGAATATTTGTGTACATTAATGCAAGTATACTATATATTGCATTTTTTTTCACAAAAGAATTTAGAACTTGGTTTTTTTTTGTTTGTTTTTTCTAAAAGAAGCTTAAGGATTTGATACTTAAATCAATGGTTATAGTTAAGCTTTTTATTGACGATGCCCTAATTAATAATTAACTTATTTTCACTGGTCCGTGCACATGTTTCTCTTAAATTTTTTGTTGTTAATTTGAAAGGGAAAAATTGCAAATCCAAGAATGTGCATTTGTGACAAAAGCACAGAACACTAAATTAAAAAAAATAAAATAAAATCATACCATCATTTCTTTACATTGATTTATCGTCTACTGATTTTTATTTTGTAAAGTCTTTATCAGTTCTGAACCACTGTTAATTTGGGGACCTGCCTCCAGATAATTCTTATCCTTAAGAATTGTAATAATTAATCATTTACAATAAATATTTCAGTTGATTCTTTAATTTCTTATTATTTTTGCCCAACTCAAAGGTAGTATTAATTAATGGTTTATCACCCTTGTGAAAAGTTGGAAAGTTTTATTTTCCAAAAATAATTTGATTATTTTTAATTGCTATAATATACTAGTTTAAATTTAATGCATAAATACCTTCGGTTTTAATACACTATTGTATCTTGAAATATGAAGGCATGCTTAACTCGTTCAAAAATACTTTAAAGTGATTGTTTTCCACACAATTATATTGCAATTTTTTCAGTTATTTCTTTGGATTGTGTTAAGGCTCAGTTGCCTTATGACTTTTTGTTGTGTATTTGCATGACTTGTGTACTATGCATTGACTTAAATTTTGTTTAACTGAGCATCAGAGTATATTCTAAGTTAAAAAAATTGCACTTTGATCAATAGCATTTTCTACAATGTGTTAAAATGTATACTTATATAGATAAAGATCGAACTACAATACTATAAATTTGTAGCTTGATATAATTATATCATTTCAGCTTAACTTTGCAGGAATTCTAGGACTCGATTGTACAATAAAATATCTTGTAATGAAATATCATATGTATGAAATTTGTCCTTTAAAGCAATAATACTGTTTACGAAATGTATGATCAGTTATTTTTTATTCGTTCTCACAGTTGATCAAAGTTTAGTTTAAGCTTATTTATAAACAGACTGTCTAAATTGATTTTAATTGTCAGATTCCAGTCAATTGGTACGAATCATGCGAATTGCGAGCTCATAATTCTTTTAAATATGTCATTTTTCTAATATTTCATCACGATTTTATTCTTAAAGAATCTGTACTTTTCTTCATTAAGTTGCTAATAGAATTCTTAAGAATTTGTTAAAATTAAAACTAAGCAGTTCCCTCCAGTTTAAATGTAAACCAGGGGTTCTTAGAAGACTATTGTGTTTAGTGTACTCATTTTGTAATGCTAGTACAGGGCAAAATTAGGAATTTTCGCTACTATACCCGAGGCCACTTTTTTTAAGAATGAAAATTTTAACATGGTTCCCACGGATCAGGGAAAACCTGGAATTGTCAGGGAATTTTATTTTAACTCTAAAAACCAGGAAATGGTGAGGAATTTATTTTTACAGAAACCTGGAATATTCCTATATCATACCTAGAAAAAAACTAGTCTTAAAATTGTCTGTAATAGTAATCAGTTATTGAGATGGAAGTTAAATAATTCTAACATCTATTTAAATTATTTGTTATAAAAATTTCTCATTTTAGTCAAACTTGAAATGTTTTCTTCCTTATTTAATATTATTTTTTTTGTCAGAAAATCTAATACAATCTAATAAAATCTAATTTTGTCAGAAATTTCACATTACAAATAAAAAAAATCAAATTTTTTTGATGAAAATATGGTCTCATTTTTCACTGAAATTTACCTGGTATGCCTGGAAAAGACAGGGAATTTTTCTGAAATTGAGTGGGAACCCTGTTTTAAACCATTAAAAAGTTTGTTGATATAAATAATTTTAGGCGCTTCTCCTGAAGCTATTTTAGAAATACATATTACAAGGTTAATGTATAAAATGAAGAGAAATGTTAAGAAACCATCGACAAATAAGTAATATTTACAATTAAATGCTCATGAAATGCATTTTTGAAGGGAAAAAAATGGTGTGATTGCCATCTGTTATATTTAGTCAACTTGTGGCGACTTGCTAATTTTGCCCTATAATAAATAAAAATCTTTACTCAAAGCTTTTTATTGTAATGTAAGCATAGAAGAAATGAAAAGGTTGGAAAGAAAAACGCGATAAAATTTTGTATACAATTGCTAAATTTCAGTACTTTGTTAAGTTGTACTGCAGGCTGGTGAAACAATACCAGGGGTGTTTGCAGTTTTGTAACTAAAAAAATATTAGACTGAATATCATAATGGTCAGCAAATATGTCAAAATATTATGAAGATAGTGTATTAATTAGATAGTAGTAATTTTAAATATTATCATGAAATTAAAAAAGGATTGGTTTTCCTAGCTGCCAACTCTCCTGGATTTTTCCAGTTTCAACTGGTTTGATAAAAATTCTCCTGGTTTTTTGTACATTTTCAAAAGTTCCCTAAATTGAGTAAGTTTCCTGAAAAAAATCCCTATTGAAGTAGAATTTATTGGTTGCTTGAATCTTTAAATAAGTGTTTCTAATACGTAATGGAGCGAAACCTCATTGTTAGTAATCAGTTTGAGGCCTCTTTTTTTTTCTTAAATCTAAAATTTTTCTTATATTTTTATTCAGAACTCCTTTTTTAAATTTTAAAATTTTTTTTAGCTAACTTTTTTTTTGAAATGCTTGTCTATTACTATTAAAAATGAGTTAACACAATAAAAAACTTCAATAAAGTTCATTTAATGTCTATCATAAACGGAAAATATTGCGTACCATTTATAATAATTAGAGTGATTAATTTTTATAATAATAAGAGTGACAATAAAAATCGCTAAAATTCCCTAACTTTAAAATTTTTAGTATATTTTGCTATAGTTATCATGGAATTTATATTTTTTCGTAAAATGTACAGGATTTTGTCCTATCCATGCTGGCAGCTATGGGTTTTAAAGGAGTTTTAATAATTTAAAAAATAAAGATTTTCAAGTTCATTTTTACATTAAAGGAACTGACATGTATGCCAGTTTGTTCCACATCAAACAGATAGCTATAGTGTGGCTTTCAGGAGAACTCCTCCAGACACCCGTCTCGCGTCGTGGCGGGTACTATGGTTACGAGGAAAGATCACTTCAAATAGGGGTATGGGGTGAATAGTTTTGTTTTAATCTTAGCGTAGGTCGTCGCTAGTAAACCAATCAGCACCTTCTTTCCTCCATTTCATCCCCATTAGAAATGTGTTCTCGCTTGTTACCATAACAGCAGACAGCCCCAGACTTGCAATCTGTAGGAGTTCTTCTCAAAGCCGCACTATAAATATTATTTCTATGCTACTTTATATATTTGTTGCATAATACTAATAAAAACAAAACTCTGTGTTTAAATTTTAAAAAATATTTTTTTTTATATATATATAATTAAGAAAAGTTATTTATAGAATAAAAATAACTTCATATTTTTTGGCTATGTATTTTTAAAAACAATTGTAACTGTCCAAATAGAAGGTTTTTTTAAAAGCTCATTTCTGTTCATGGACCTCTGGTTGTTTCATTAAATGCATAAAATTTGCTCAATTTTTTACTTCTTAAGACTTTATAATACAGTATGTGATAATCAATTAAATTTATAAGTGATTCAAATTTTAAATACAGTTGAATACAATGATTGTCTTGTTGTAAATCCAGGTGTAATAATTTTTTTTTTTTAATGTATACCCTGAGATAATCTTATAAAGCCATCTTTCTTTAGCTTGTTTCATTGAAATGAAGTAAGGACTTAATCACAAGTTTTTGAAAAAGCACAAAATCACTAAATGTTTCACGATAAAGTTGATTCTATGTGTAGCACAATTGTCAGAGCAATAGAGTTTAAACTGTGCTGTCGTACAAACTTGGCATTTGCCAGTGATATTCGAAAGAGGAATTTTTTTTTATAAGTTAAAAAGTATTTGATTCTTTTAAAGAAACATGATTTATGTGCTAAAAATTGGTTTCTTATTTCTATCATATTGACAGGGTATCTGCACACCTGGAAAGTCATGAATTTCGGTATTGAATAAAAGAAAAATCATGGAAAGTCATGGATTTAGGTCCCTGAAAAATCTAATTTTTAAAATGGAATTCACCGCCCCACCCCTTTCGTGGTGTTCCGAATATCTGAATTTGTAACAAAATCCTACTCACAGTCTTATTTTATTAAAATATAGAATGTTTTTATCATGTTCTTTCGAAAAATGAAAGAAAAAAAATCAATTCTAGAGTGAATTATCTTTTAAACTTCTGGGATTTGTTATTTTTTTTATTTTAACAATTTAAAATTCTAGCTGAAAAGCTGGTCATTGGCGAATTTGCTTATATTCCGAAATGAGAACAGAAAAGTCAGGAGTATTTCTTTCCTTTCTGATGAACAAGAAAAGTATCCTTAGAATATAATTCTGCAGAAAAAAAGAAATTTTTTTTTATTTGCTTTTGTATTTTTTTCAGCTATTTTATTCCTTTAACTCTTTCTTTACTCTGTTTTTTAAATTTAAAATCTATAAATATGAAGATGCAGAGTATAACAGTTTTGGTTATACCTATCATTTCAATTAATGTTATTATAAGGCTTTTTTAAATTTATCATTGTGTTTTTGACTGAGAAGATAGTAACTTCGTTAAGTCATGAATTTGAAAATCTAAAATGTAGCAGATACCCTGTATAGATCTATGCAAAAACCTAAACCTTGTTTTTGAAAGCTGTGGTCTCTACGTTTCTATTCCTAGAAATCAAAATCATAAAATTTAAAAAATATGATGCGTTTAAACATTTTCATTAAATTATTTTAGCGAAGCTCTTAATTCCTAAATTTCCCTGGCCTTGCGTTCTATATATCATAGACAAAATTAAAAGATAATACTAAATTTGAAAAGACAAAAAGTAAGAATCATAATAGAATTTTTTTTTTTAAAGTTATCCAATTTTAGGAATGAAATTTAGAAACCCACGGTTCACAATTTTTTTCAGCTAAAGAACTCTAAATGCTCATCTTTTGGCGGAACCTCGTTTTTCTAAATAAAATTTATTCGCGACATCTTAATAATTTATTGCAATTGTGAGCATAAGTGATGGAGAAACATATGAACCCTAACTTTGGGGACTTCTGAAAACATTCTAGGGTATCCGAAGAACTGCGAAATTTTTTTTATTAATTTCAGTGGAGCTTCGCAATATAAGATTATTAAAAGAAATTTGCAAAATAATTACTCAACAGTATGGCGAAATTTGGCGACGGCTATGAGTTTCCACCTCATAAGCCTTTTGTTATTTTGACTCGTAAGAAAAGGAAAATAGCAATAATATATTATAAATATCAATGTTTAGTAATGTTTTAATTGGTAATTTATTTTTGGATGAAATTTTCGATTGGAAAAGATTGCAGTTTATTTTCTTTGTTTTTTATTTTTTCAAAAATGTCATAACATTTATGAGTTTTTTTTTTCCTTTCACCTAAATGCTTTTTTTTTTGTGTGTGTATTTTTTAGTATCTTAAATTGTATTGTAATGTTTTTAGCAAAAAGTAATAAGATTTTTCAGTTTTAATTAAGAAAAGACTTAATTTACAAAAGATGAAGCCTAACATCAGCTATTCGGTGGTCCTTATTCATGCTTGAATGAAAAAAAAATATTTTGAATTGCTACTTGCATTCATTTACTTATATTTTAATTATAATGTTTAGTATAGTTACTTACTATATTTATAATTAATATTTGAAAGTTACAATTTATTATAATTTCACGTAATGAATAAAGTGCTGTTTAAAGAATTTTTATTGATTTAGAAATCTATTAATTATAAATTTTTTATATATACATAAAGCATTAATTTCAAAATTGTCTAACATTAATTAAATTATATTATTTTTAATGCGTAAAATTGTTATTAGTTTCCTAAAGTTTGGGGAGAGAGTTTTTTAACTTACAAAAATTATCCCTTATTTTGAAAATAAATAAAACTTTTTTTGGTTTACTATGTTTTACAAACTTAATTTTTTTGTAATGTCTTGTTGCTTTATTTTTTCATTGTTTCAATTTAAAGCATATATGTTCTAAAAAAATGCCCCTGATTTGCCTTTTATCTTAAATTTTCTTATAGGTGTTAAATATATTTCAAAATAATTTGAATTTTTGTCCTGTAACTGTAACTTTTTTTTATCTATATTTCCCGTTAAACTTAAATGAAGTGTTTGAAATTGTCATGTCTTTTATTTATTTAATAAAAAAGTTAATCCATTTAAAAAAAAAAACATGAAGCTGATTTTTTATGATAAAACAAGCGAAAATTTGGCTGCTAAATTAAAAATAAAGCGTTAATTTTTTTCTTACTTTGTTAATTAGAGTAAAATAAGCTTAGCTTAATTTTATAGATAAAAAGTAATGGTTATTATCTTAATCAGGACGCCCAAAATTTCGTTCAGTACAACACAACCAAGCATCTGATTTTGTAATGTAATTTTTTTTTCTTCAATTTTTGGTTGATGTTTCGCACCATGTTTGGGTGCTTCTTTAAAACTAAAGTACAGAGCAACATTCCTTATAAAAACATTGTAGTTGCTTTCCTTCAAGAAATTTCATACACGTTTTCGTAGCCTGTTCTATCAAATGAAAATTCTAACTGTGAAATGCCATTTTGATTTTCTGTTGTAATGATTTTAAGTGATTTATTTTGTAAATATTTGTTGTGAGTTGATTTTTATGACTTAAAGAGGAAACAAATAAGTGGAGATTTGTACATATATTTCTAAATTTGTTCCGCTCAACTGCCTATATGGGAAGAAAAAAGAAAGTGTATTTTATTTTTATTAATAAAGTGATTGTGTGAAGAAAGGAAATTATGATGCTGAGAGAGATTGTTGTAATAACAAGATTTTGTTTGTGTGATGGAAATTTATTAGAAATATTTATTATTTTCTTTTAAGTGTAAAAGAATAAATGTTTCAAGTTTGCTAATAAAATGCATTTAGTTTGTTTCACTCATTTATTTTTCTTTGTCTTGAACAACAATAGGAAGTATTAAACACCCCCATAAGATATTTAGAAGTGTTTTGTGGCATCCTATTATTCCAAGCGACAAAAAATGCAAAATTGAGATTAGTATATATTTGGCTTTTTTGTGTGACCAACATTTGCATTGTGACCTACATTTGCATTGCTACATTTTGCAAGAAAACAAAAGTTATTATTATTATTATTATTTTTTTTTGAAATTTTATTTTAGCATTGATGGCGTTAGAAAGCAAAGCCGCTCTTTTCCAAATATATCGTGAGAGTCTCGATGGCCCAGGGCAGTGTTTCCAAAAGTGTGGTACGCATACCCCCAGGGGTACGCTTTCGTATGCTAAATATCTTGCAACAAACGAAAATTTCAAAAAGGATTTTTTTTTAAAAAACAAAGCTAGCCCTGAAAATTTACGATTGCGTGTTTTTCTATTGGCTTTTTTTAGCAGAGTTAATAATTAATAATAATGGTGTCAACAGCCAGTTGGGATTTTTAACTTTTCTGCAATTTTTTTTATTTGTGGTACACAGCTTTACGAAAAATTTATAAGTTTGGGAAACACTGGCTCAGGGGATAGAGCGTTCGCCTTCTAATGAAGTAAACCGGGTTCGAATCCCAGCGATGGCTGGTCGATACGAATCCACATCCGGCTTTGCACCGACCACAGTGCTGACGTGAAAGATCCTCAGTTGTACACGGATCATGGGTTAGAGTCCCTTTGCCGTTAGACTAACCGTTTTCATTTTAAAAACAAAGCTGTGAAATATAGTAAGTGCCACTTTATTTAATAGTTAAACTTTCGATTGTGTTCTTAAGAAAACCTACTAAATCTCTTTAAGAATAGTGTTTTATTATGGATCAATTTTAACTTTTTACTTATTTATTTTTTCATGTAAAAAATTGGTAATTCTAACGGGTTAGAAACTTAGCGGGAAATACATGAAATTCTTTTATATTAATACAACATTTTTTTATGAAATACGTAATTCTTTAATGCACTTCAATGAAACATTTATTTTTAAAATAGCTTGGAGAGACGAAGGTTCGTGTCCCGTTGTAACTCAATTTTAATGCCAGCGTTTAACTGTAAAACCAAAATTTTAATAGATCGATATTATTTTAATTAAATACTAATATGCTACTATTTATTTATAAGCATGTTCTGATATTTCGAACCTCTTAGTGTTTTTAGTTTATCAGCTAAACTGTTTTTCAAAAAAAATAGATGAATTTAAGGACCAGCTGTGGATGAAGGGTGTAGCTCTTCATTAAGCAAGCACCTTTAAGCTAAGAGGTAACGGGTTCAAAACCTGCCTGTAATCCAGGATGATGCGTATTTTTCTTGTATTTCTCTTACTAGTAATATCTATTTCTCAAAAAGATAATGCTTTATAAGCTGTTCTTTGTATTCAACAGAGCAAAAAATAACCGGTGGGCCTTCCTGGTAATTTCACCAGCCAAATGCCATGTAGCCTCTATGGTTCAAATCACACTTTAACCCTGGATATATTTTTGTTCGGTCTTTCTCTAACGTATACTGTCACTTCTTATAAGCCGTGCTTTTGTTATGAGCACACAAACCTACATATCTATGAATAACAATAATTGCTAGTAAAGGAATGATAAGTAGTGGAAATAGGTGATAGTTTTTGTAAGTAAAGTTATTGTTATATTTTCTAATATTAGATAGAAGTAAAGTTAAGATACTAGAGCTGCACAATGAAACATCCCTGAGGATGATCCGAACACATGCCATCGTAATTTTGATCCCCTGCTTTGTTAGCCCGACGACCAGCGTGAAGTCGAACAGTTTAACGAGGACCGATACCTACGCAGGCGGAACAAAGTGGTCACCCACCCACTTACTGACAGCAGTCAGTGATGCTTGACTTTGGTTAAACTGAACGACCCCATAAGATAAATTGTCTCAATTATTTAGAATTACAGGGCTGATTGTGCGACGGAAAAATTCCGGATTTTTCGCTAACCGTGATCCGGAAGTTTCCGGAGATCGAAGGTTTAGACGTTTCAAAATCAAATTTTCAAAGGTGGGCCTTAAAAACACAGTTTATTTTATTTGTTTGTAAGGGAGAGCCAGAAAGATAATTTATAATCTTATATTCAAGATTAATATTCATTTTTTATCAGTAAATAGTTATTATAATCATAAACTCAAGAAAGAAAGACATATTTGGAAATTTCAATTACTTCTCCAGGTCATCATAGGTATGTGTAAAATTTTAAATATATTGATATGCAAACTAAGAAATATTGAGAAAAAGGAAAGAACCTTGTTTAAATATTTTTCGATTTAAACTTTTTGTTTAACATAAGAAATTTTCCGGAATTTTGACTTGGGCTCACAATCACCCCTGGAATTAATACATGTACATATTAATTAATTTATTCTCAATTGTTTAGAATTTATAAAAATTACAATAGTTTTGAGAGTTTTCAAGAGGCAGCAAGTTATTTTTTTGGAAAATAATGGCTTCCCTTTTAATTTTTGCAATATTGATTTTAAAATTAAGAAAATGATTGAGAATTTTTAGTTTTCTTTTAATAGGGCATGATCAAGTCTTGACCTAGTTGCCCCGGTTAAGCATTTCTATTAATTATGTCACTACTTTCTTGCTTCTTTTTTTCTTTTCTTTTTTCTTCCTTCTGCGCATCAAATTAGGGGCGTTTTTTTCTCGTTTATTTGAATTTAGTTGTTGCTTGGCGGTCAGTTGTGTGATTTGGTTATGGGATTTGTTTTAAGTAAGTTCTTGAGCTTTTTATTTTTATGTATTAGTCTTGATTTTATACTTTTGTATTTGCTTAATTCATTTTATGTTGTATTTTCTTTTCCTGGACTTTGGCTAAACCTTTGGAGTACAAAGAGAGCAATTTAGACATTTGTCGTGCTCTTTCGATAGAAAAGGTTTTGCATTTATGACATCCGGAGTTGGTAGGGGAGAGTGGGGTCAATTGTAACAGGGTACGATTGTAACAGAGCAAAAATTTCGAGTGTCGGGTTCCAGATTTGGTTCCTAGGTGGCGCACAAGGTGTATTTAATAAATCTACATGTACACCCCTGCTGGCAACCATTTTTATGTACTTTTGAAAGAGTTACATCACAAAAGATATTTTCACGTACGTAAGTACTTTTTTTTGGTATTAGAATATTATATTGTTACAAAGTAATTTTGTTTAAACAAATAAAAGTTATTAACCGAATGTGTAAGTGGACACCTTAATTAACATTTCAAAAAAAAGATTAGTTTTGTTAATTAACTAGCATTGTTTTTAACAAATGAAGCTGAAATGGCGTCTTGGGGACGATTGTAACAATAAGTAAAGGGACGATTGTAACAGCTGAAAATAAATAATCTTATGTTTACAAACCATTACTTAACTCTTTAAGAACCACCAATAGTTTCCTATATCATTTATATTATGTTGCATGTGCATTATTTTATTTGTCACCTTTCACAGCATAAATTAAAATTTTTAACCCCTTAAAGTTAAAAGTTTAACCCTTTAGGTCTCTGTTCATTATTATTTTTACTCCTAAAATATCACTACTATTTTGATCAATAGAAAAATATATCACAACTATGATAATATGTATAATTAACTATGTTTCAGTTGAATTTATGAACTGTTACAATTGACCCCGTAAGTGGGGACAAGAGTAACAAGTGCATGACTGTCAAAAATTATTAACTAGTATAATAACATTTAAAATAAGGTATTTTTTTTTCTAGTAGAGGATAGTTTACTTTACTCGTCTATCAATTAATACTAATAATATATTGGATTTTTTGTTAGTTAAAAACAGTTAAGTAAAAAATGTTACAATTGACCCTACTCTCCCCTACCCCTTGAAGACGCCAGCTTCAGTTGTGGTATTTTTTCATAATTTTCATTGTTTCGTTTGTTTCAATTCCTTTTGGATTTTCAGCTGCATAGCGCGTTTTTCCACTGGAAGTATAGTTTTTAATTGATTTAATTATTTTGAATTCTTTTCTTAATACCACGAGATGAAGTTATCCTAAAATATAATGGATTTATTTTTATTTGATTGGTTTAATTGATTATTTAGCCGAACTAGTAAATATTAGCTATTAATTTTATGCAAAGATATGTAAATTACTTTCATTCGACTGGAGCGATACGGGGCTTTTTCTTAAGCCTTCCCGAAAAATAAGGCTTAATTATGCAATTTAAACATGCAAATGATTACATTAATATTAAAATTTATTAAAAATCATTTTTCATTTATATATTAAAAAATCATTTATGTGAAATATATATATTTAATTTTCTAATAAATATTCATTGTTAACTTTCATTTCATACAAATAGCTCAATATTTCAATATATTTTAGGATAATTTTTGCCCATTTTAGGATGAAATGAGGTTTTTCAACCTTCACGGCATGTTAATATTTAACTAAAAATATTTAGTTCTGAAGTAGAAAATAGTTTGACTTCTGAACTAAAACGAAATCTAAAAAGGGACCATTCAAATATTGCGTCAGAAAATTAAAAACTCTCCTTCTTGCTTTTACTTTGACTATTATAGTAGTAATCTATTTTTAGAAGTAAATTTAAACAGAAAAAGTAAATTTTTATAGAACTAAATTTACATATTGATTTATTTTATTGAGTTTTGAGTGAAATATCCGTTCTTGTGCTTTTCTTCGGTTATCAAACGTCTTGACCTCTAAAATTCATTAAGTATTTTTTTCCCAAATTTTTCTTTCCCCAAATTTAACTCTTCAATTCCAATTTTATTTTATTTTAATTTTATAACCTACGTTGAACAGCCGACCCAATTTCGGGTTTACGACTACTAATGTTTAACTCCGTAATCTTGTAATTTTGAACCAATCCAGAAGACAAGGAAACTCCTGGATCAGTACCCCCAGAGGTTTGATTTGTCATAGGAACATGGAGGACTCAATAGATTTAACGTGCACCAGTCACCATTTACTACACGGGGCGTCTTCGACCCGGATCAAACCCACGACCTCTTGGATATGGGCCCAGTGCCCTACCAACCAAGCTCATACCTGCCAACTTTTAATCCCTTGCATTTTTATTTTTCACAGTGGTATTAAAATGGAATTAAAACTTCAATTTTATGCAAACAAATACGTTGTATTTGAGAAAACTTAAGTTGACAACCAGGATAATAACGCATATTAATATATGTGCTTAATTTTTGTAAGAATAGTGGTGATCAATATCATTTAAAAATTAAGATTATAAAAGAAAAAATAGCATATAATTACTACCACTTTAAATATTAAAATAAAATCTTCCGGAAAATCCGGAAGAGTTGGCAGGTATGCAAGCTATCCTGGCACCTTCAATTCCAATTATGAAATTCATTCCAAACTTAATATATTTTTATTTCAGCTTTTTGCATTTAAAAAATATGGAGGTTTTTGTGACTTACTTATATCCGCGATTGCCCAGGCAATGAACTGTCGCTATGAAGGACTGGGGCTCGATCATCGGAGGTGGTACCAAGCTTCGGATAGATGGGTACTATCTTGCGAGCGAACTAAAAGCGGTCGGTATGCAATGCTGATCACATTGTAACCATCATGACTGCTGATCACGAAATTGTGGACACTTAAATCTCCGTAACCATTGGTGCTGTTGTGGGAATGCTTTACTTTACTGTCTCACGCATGAACTGTTCTGTACCGTTGTAAGTGGCAATAAGCAAATCACAATCCCTTCCCTGAAGGCGCTTTTCTAATATTCGAAAGCCACAAATTACATA
Organism: Parasteatoda tepidariorum; assembly: GCF_982258835.1. Lineage (NCBI taxonomy): Eukaryota > Metazoa > Arthropoda > Arachnida > Araneae > Theridiidae > Parasteatoda > Parasteatoda tepidariorum. Next base: position 88,245,788 of record NC_141755.1, on the reverse strand, counting down.
TTTAGTAAGTTTTCTTTGAAGACAATGCGAGAGTTTTGTCTTTTTTAAATAGAATTATTACTTCGAAACCGTAATGAATTGTCGTTAAGTCAAGTTATACGTGCTACGAATTTTGCTCTCGACAAATTGTGTCTGTGACGAATTGTCTCAATGGCAAGTTGTACCCTAGATGAATTGTCGCTTCGACGAATCGTCTCTGTGGCAGCCACGGTTGCTCAGGGGCTTGAAGCTTTCGGGTTCGTTATTGAGGTGAATCGGGTTCGAATCACAGCGATGACTGACAGACGATACGAATTCCGTACCCGAATCACACCGACCACAGTGTTGACGTAAAATATCCTAAGTGGTAGACGGGTTATGGGTTAGTCTACTTGCCGTCAGACTGACAGTGGGATATTTTCGCGAATTTCTTCTCCACGTAACGCAAATTCTGGTTAGTTCCATCGAAAAGTCCTCTAAGGAAGCAAATTTCTTCCAATACTTGATCCAAGAGTTCTTTGTCTTCTGGATTGGGTTCAAAATTGCAAGTCTACGGAGTTGAGCAGTAGTAGCTGTAAACCCAAAATTGGGTCGTCTGTTCAACCGCGGTTATAAAAAAAAAAAAAAAAAAAAAAAATCGTCTATACTCGACGAATTATGCCTGCGATAAATTGTTGCAACCACAAGGTGCTAAATTCTTTGAACAGAAATTAAAGAAAAAACTGTTGTGGTTTGCCCAGAGAATGCCCTAAGAACTACACTCTAAATTGGCCCTTTTTTTTGGCGAGCCACTGCCCGACCGGATTGTCGCAAAAATTTGGAGACTATCTTGGATTTTATTTTCTAACCGTCTTTGAACAGCCGACCCAATAATGCCTTACGACTACTACGAGCCTAGTAATTTTGAACCCAATCCATAAGACGCAGGAACTCCTGGATCAAATATTGGGAGAAATTTACCTTCTTGGATCACTTTTTAATGGAACTAACCAGCATTGGCGTTACATGGAGAGGAAAACCGCTGAAACCTCCATTTCAGCGGTTCTATAGCATTCTTAGTTAAGCATTCTATTAATTTGTCCACGTATTTCTTTCTCCTGACCTTTTCCATTTCATTTTAAACTTCTTCTGCGCATTATAATAGGGGGCATTGGTTTTTCAGTTTTTAGTGTTTTCTTTTTCTCTACTTGCTTTTGAAGTTGATGCTTGACCTGTGACTTAGTGAGTTTTTATTTTTCTGATGATTTTGATTGATTTTCTTTTCTTAATTTGTTAATTATTTTGAATGTATCTTGTTTTTCCTGGACCTCTATACAGAACCATCGGGGTACTGAGGGAGATATTTTGAGCATTTGCTTCTCCCTCAATTAGAAATGGTTTTGTTTTTAATGGCTACCGAGGCCGGTACCCCCTGAAGACGTCGGCTTCGGTGGTCATATTTTTATTTTTATTTCATTCGTTTCTTGTATTCTGAATCCATGTTATGGTGCATTTATTTTTGCATGCTTTCAAAGTATTCCGAAGTCGCAACTTATAACTTTATTTTTTACTCTCGAGATTAATTTCCTTTATGTCTCAAAGTGAAGACGATGCCTTAAAAATTACACGAAAAATGTCACTGGTATTATTAAGGAGCCATTGCTTATCGATTTTTTTACTTGAGTTAGAACAAGAAATACTAAACACAATAAAAAAAATATTTCCGTAAGCTGCGGAATTTAAAAAAAAGTTATGGGTGATTTCGGAACATGGTCAACCAATTAATACAAAATTTAAAAGCGTTTTTTCGTATAGTTTTTTTTTTTTTTTGTTAGCGTGTTTTTTGTATTTTTAAGAATTTTTTATCTATTGAAACTAGAATTTTGAAGTGAATTTTTTTACTACGAGCATTATATAGTTAATAAAACTGAGCACTGAGTAGGCGTAATAAAAAGTTTTGAAACTTTTTACTGTATACCTGTTCAGATGATTTTTTCTTTGATATTAACTAAAGACCACTGAAATTGGCCTTTCTTATGCTGATTTGCTCTTAACAAATCAATTGCGAAATAAAGAATTTTGACGTTTGTTTCGCTGTAGAAAAAAAAAAAAATAGTGCGTGGAGTCCCTCCGCGCGGAAGAAGTTAAACTTCGCAACCTGCGACGTTAATTGTAGAAGAATCAGCAGTCGTAGAAGGATCACTAGTTCTATTCAACGACTCTTTTTCCTGCTCCGCTCGCTTCCGTGCTCTGTAATCAGGGTAATATTGTGCATTTTTCCCTCGTAGACCTCTTGAACCAGTGGAAGTGCTTGTGGTTGCCTCAACGTCTCGCCCTGGAAAATGTATTAATAATGTATGTGAATGCGTCATAATGTAATTTCAGAAAAGAAAACCTAACAATCAATTGATATTCACAAGAGACGTACCTTGACTTGACCTTAAATCCGTCGCATTGCCCGTGGGATTGTTTTCACTCATTTTTTACAATTGTTATCCCCTAAATTTGAAAATAAAAAATACTACCCTATTAAATTATATGTGTATCAAAACAAACTAAAAATTTATTTACAGAAAAACAATACTTTTATTATTTTTATGCTAGTGAGAACCAAAACAGTATGGAAATGAATGAGGGAAAACTAGATCCTACCACGTGATTTCCCGGCCAATAAAAATGTAGCGTTAAACGTTTAACGCAACCTTGTTGGAAGTCGCATAAGAAGTATAACTTCAAAAAAATCGTCTGCAAGAAACAATATTAATTATTCTTTCATAAGTTTCTTCAAACGCGAACAAAAAGCGTTATTTAAATATGATGCAACTCTCTACATTAATTCGAAACAAAGAACAATGGTTTTTATTCAATAAGTTTTGTTCTTCTTATTTTACACCATTTAGGAAAACAAACAAAAAGATGGTTGAGCACAACGTCATTACAAGAGTTGGCGATGTTGATACACGTTCGTGCTGGGAGCGTGGCATCCATTTAGTGTGCAGTTAGGTGCAAACATTCTCTCTCTATGGAGAAAATGGTTTTTTTCTTAAAAGAATATAACTTTACAAAGTGCTCTATACTCTTTATTGATAAAATAGGCATCTCATAGTTGCGTGATTTCCTTACTTTTCACTGGACTTACTTACCTTGGAGAAGTAAGGAGTGGTAATACACTTGCGTGCGAAAAGCAAGATTTGCTAAAACCATAGTAATGGAGAGGGGGTAAATGTGGAGAGTGGTGAAATCGCGTAATCTTGTGACGCCTATTTTATTTAAAAAGAATATATTTATAGAATGTGTTCTAATTTATAATAAAAAGAAGAGTTTCTGTGGGTATCTCTCTTATAGTTCCAAAATCGTTTGAGCTAGTGTCCTGCATTGTGGGCATAGGGTGCTAGGGTAAATTCATTTTTAATGTTTGATTAGACGTACTTAATTGAAATTTTTATTCATAGTTCAGTATCTCATCCTTCCAAAGTGGCAAAAGAGCCATTCCTTCTGTCTTTGATTCGAAGTATTCTTTCATTCTTTGATTCTGTTGGCGGTTGAAATAATTCCTCCAATCGCCAACAATTCCTTTTCTCATCATTTGAGGCTTCTCGTTTTTTGTTTCGTTCTTTCGTTGACCTGTTGAGTTGTTCAAGTACTGCTGCATGAACGGATCCTCCTCAACTAAAGATTTCATGAAATTGAAGGAGGAGTACTGCAGCACATCTGGAATAGATAATCAAAATTTTATACTGACATCTAAACTTAGATCTTCAGATCAAATGTACAAATAATAGTTGCTTTTCATACAAATAAATCGTTAGTTTTAGTGATCGAACATACCTATAAAAAAGTGAAAAAACCAATTTTGCATAGCCAAAGCGGAAAAAGGAACCAATTTTGGGTGTGACTTAAATCGAATTCTTGGCCATAGATGGCGCCACTAACTGTTTTACGATGACAACTTGGGCAGCACAATCCATTTCAGGGTCAGGGAAATAAAAATCATAGCACAGTTGTTATTTGTCTTTTGATACGTAACCATATTTGATAGCATAGAAAATAACGATGTCGGTGAGTTTTTAAATCTGGGCATAATTTTATAACCGTCGTTAAGCAGCCGACATAAGTTTTAGGTTTACGACTACTAAGATTCTACTCCGTAGCATTTTATATCCGTCGTTGAACAGCCGACCCAATTTAGGGTATAGGACTACTTAAGTTCAACTCCGTAGCCTTGTTATTTTGAACAAATCCAGAAAACAAGGAAAATCCTGGATCAGTACCCCCAGAGGTTTTGATTTGTTATGGGAACATGGAGGACTCAGCGATTTGACAGATTTAACATGCATCAGTCACCATTTACTACATGGCGAGTTTTCGGCCGGAGGGGATAGAATCCACGAACTCTTAGGCATGGGTTCAGTGCCCTACCAATCAGGCTATCCCGGGCTTACTCCGTTGCATTTTATTTTATAATCGTCTTTGAACAGCCGACAGAATTTTTGAGTTTACGACTACTTATGTTCAGCTCCGTAGCCTTGTAATTTTGAACCTAATCTAGAAAACGAGGCAACAACTGGATCAAATATTGGGAGAAATTTGCCTTCGTGGAGGACTTTTTGAAGGAACTAACGCGCCTTTGTGTTACATGGAGAAGGAAAACCTCGAAAACCTTCCACAGTTAGCCTGACGGCAAGGGGACTCTAACCCGTGATCCGTCTACCCCTGAGGATATTTTTACTTCAGCACTGTGATCCATGGAAGCCGGGTGCGGAATTCGTATCGACCAGCCATCGCTGGGATTCGAACCCGGTTCACATCATTAGAAGGCGATTTCTCTACATCCTGAGCCACCACGACTCCGAATCAAGCATTGAACATTTTGCTTTAAGTTGCCATTGCGATAATTTAGTAGAAAAAATTGCCGATCTACATCCATAGGTTGAAATCACCGGTCACCAAAATAAAATTTATTTAATCACTGTGCAATCGCCCATTTTTCGCCGAAGGTGTATGAACGCGCATGTTTCAAACGCGTTATTTCAATTTCTTAAAATTATTGCATGGGAAAACTGTGCTCATCTTTGGAATGTTAGGTTATTATTAAGGCCCGGATTTTGATGACATTTGCATTTTTATGCATTTTTTGCATTTTCTGACATTTTTTGTCTTTTAGAACATTTTTTTAGATTTATAGGGCATTTTTCTTTAAATTTTGGGGCGTATTTTGCATTTTTTAAAGTTTTTTGTTAATTTTTTCCAATTTTGACTATTTTTTTTTATCAATTTTCATTATTACACTGGCTTCCAAACAATGAAGAAAATCTATAGAATATTAACAGCTGAAGCAAAATATTTTCAAATTGAAGAAGAATTGTCAGTAAGTGAGACCGTCTTTTTCAAGTACGCACCTATAACATCAGTAGACGTTGAAAGAAGCTTCTGCAGGAATGAAAATTTACTTTCAGACAAGAGACACTTACTTACATTTCAAATTATCAAAAAACATTTAATAATCCAATGTAAGTCTGATATTTAGTAATATTATGAGATGGAAGTTGTTATATCCATTAAAGTTTCTATACAAAATAAAAATATTTTGGTGTCAATATATTTTCCTTTTTTTGTTATTTTAGGATATAAAACATATTTTTTAAACTTTAATGAACGTAGAACAAACAAGTATTGCATTGCTTTATATTTTTTAAATGACTCATAATAATTTTAAAGACCGAAATATTTTTTTAATTCAATATTTTTACTTTATTTAAGGCATTTTTTGCGCAATTTTTGCATTTTTAAGGGCATTTTTGGTCCTTTTTAAGGTCCCGCAGTGGACTGATCGTTAAGACACGGTTCCCAGCAGATCACCGAAGTCAAGCATCACTGGCTGCGGTCAGTGTGCGGGTGGGTGACCACTTGGATCAGTCTGCGTAGGGACCGAGGGTGTGCGGTATTGGTCCTCGTTAAACTGTGCTACCGTAAAGTGCTCGACTTCGCGCGCAGGTCGTCGGGCTACCGAAGCGGGGGTGCCATCCCCTCCGAAGAGGATCAAAATTGTGATGGCATGTCTTCGGATCATCCTCCGGGATGTTTCCCAGACCGTCGCCAATAGCCCATTGTGCTGCTCTAGTGCGACGTAAATTAACAACAAGAACAACAACAATAAGGTCCTTTTTAAGGGCATTTTTTGCACTTTTTAAGGGCATTAGTTGAGATTTTTTAGGTCATCAAAATCCGGGCTCTAGTTATTATACACTGGTTACAAATTTCAGGGGGGGGGAGGACTGAATCTGGTTATCACTCAAGTTCATATTAATTTCAAAGTTCATATTAACTTTTTACGGCCAATAACTTTTAAAAGTAGCTTAATCAGTATAATTTCATGATTGTGATTAAAATAACTATTTCAGATTTATTTAATGAACATATTTTATGTTTGTAAATAAACATAAATTTAATGTTGCATTATTGGTTCAAAAGCTCAAACCCTAAACTTTTATTAAGTGAATGCGTTAAATATACATTTAATTTTCTGCATAAGTTTGCTTGGAGAGGCCAGAAAAGTTTTCTTTTATTTTAGAAGTAAACTGTTTAGTGTTTACAAATTTTTTTAGCAACGTTTCACACCAATTGCTTGTTTTAATGGTTTACAGTTTTTAAAAAAGTGGTTACTGTTAAAAATGCTACAGCTTTTTGTAGATGGCGAATAGCAATCCCTATATCACAATTACCGCGAATAACCAAAATCAAGAGAATGTAGACTTTCTCCCGTGAATGTCAACGATCACATGCCCGATTTGGTGAATGTCCGAAATATATCCGATTTGATATTAATTTATTCGTTGATATTATCATATAGATAGATTTAGAGAAACATCAGTGTTCGGAGTACCGTGTAAACTTGACCTTAAAAAAACATTGATGTAGGGCCCACCTTGCAATGGCTCTGAATCTTAAAAAAACATGGCTGTAGAGAATACTTGGCAAATGTATACCGAGTACTTAACAAGATCTGGTATACACCGAAGAGCCATTACATTATGACCACCCTGCTAATAACATGTAGGACCACCTTTAGCCCTCAAAACTGCTAGGACCCGCCGTGGCATTGATTCCACAAGTTGCTGATAGGTAGTCTGAGGTATCTGGTACCAAGCGCTCACCAACTGGTGCTGCAATTCCCTCACATTGCGAGGGGGTAGCGTGGCAGCACGAATTTGGTTTTCCAAGTAGGGCCCACAAATGCTCTATTGGATTAAGGCCAGGTGAATTTGGGGGCCAAGACATGGCTTAAAAGTCACTGGAATGTTCCTCGAACCAATCCATGACGATTCGACCCTTATGACATGGTGCATTATCCTGTTGGTAAGCACCATCCCCGCAGGAAAAACTGTTGCCATGAATGGGGGAACCTGGTCTGCAACTACATGTTCAAGTAGCTTACAGACGTCAGAGATTGTTCTATGAGGATTATGGGTCCTAATGTGTCCCATGAAAGCATTGTTCCTGGGCGAGAAACCATGAAAACCTGGGCGAGCCCATCGTTATAGATGGTTGGTGGGTGATCATAATGTAATGGCTCTTCGGTGTATATTTCTGACATTTATCAAAGCTACTTTGTGATTGTCAACATTCACCGGCGGAAATCAACAACCACCGATTTCGATCATTGACAGTAACATTACCACCTTTTTCGAAACCTTAAAAACAGAAACGAGAAATCGGTGGTTTAATCGGAAGTGAAATGTTCCGAGGTATGTTGACAAAACCCTTACTTTCAATGATTTCTTCGTTTATTGTTTGCAGTCCCAGGAATGAAGCTATTTCCAAGATAGACGCTCTTCGGTTCTCTGTGAGGGATTCATATGTGATGAACAGAACGTTCTTCAGGTGTCTCTTTTCGTACCAACTGTAAACGAGGTCAACGTAATCACCATAGGGCATTTCACCACTGATGAAAGCATCAAAGAAATCATCGAAACTTTCGATGTGGTATCCTGGCAGTTTCTAAAAGAGAACAACAGAAACATGTAATGACCATAAATGTTACTTGCGAAATGGGATTAAATTAATAATTCACTTTACGTTTGCAGAAATTCTATCACATTCGATTAGTTTCGGTTCTGATCGTTTCCTCGTAAAAGGGCCAAAAGGGGAAAGAAAAACAATTACAGTCGGACTTCTATTTAACGAACTTTCATTTTGCGATTTTTTTCGAGGACCAAGAACATTTTGGAAATTTCTTCGTAAAATAACTTCCAAATAGCGAAGTTCTTATTTAACGAACTTTTCTTTGAGATCCACTTTTCCTATCTCCCAAAATATTTAGGAACGTTTCAAATCTGTTAACACGTTTGATGGGAAAAAATGACCTTGAATTAATTTTTGGAGCCAATTAACTTTTAGAGAAAGTAGTAAAATCTGTTTCTCTTTTTGTCAACATTTTAAGCGAAAAACTCAGACAAAATTAATGGATTTTATCAGTAGTAATCAAACTTAAGAACGCATGTGGTCATGTATGTTTAAAATTTATGTAACATGATAGTGTAACACTGAATAATGTTTTACTCTATTCTTGCTTTCGTGCGGATTTCTTTTATGGTTAAGATTTATAAAATAAATAGTAGATACTAGTTTTAAGATAAAGGAGCATCCATTGCTGTTTTAATTATGTCTAGCGTCTATGAATTGAAAACCTGTTTTGTGTTGCTTAAGTATTTCAAAATGTGATTTTCTATTTAACGAATTTTCCATATAACGAGCTTATTATCGGGATTTAGCGAGTTCGTTAACTAGAGGTCCGACTGTGTTACACATTGGTAACAGGTCGCTGTTAACGCTTACCTCATTTTTATCACACAACTAGATTCGACTGCTGTGAAAAGCTTTGGAGGTAAAAAATTGACTTATCGAAACAATGGTTTGCAAAAATTTAAATTTTTTCTTTTGTTTCTGATTGTAAAATTTTTAATTTACTTCAAACTATAGAAGTAGCCTCAAAATAAGGTACAAGCTATCTTTCAAGAGCAAAATTATCCGCAAGTACGGAAGTAATTGGTTGACGGTAGCAAGTAAAATACGGAACACATAGTCTGTCTGGTAATTCCACTCGCCATTTGTCTGGAGCGGTGATGATGGTTCCGAGGTTTAGCTATTTTAATTAGGGTTGTTGGGTCAATATTTAAGACAGCTTTTGGCTCTGGTCGGCTGCTATTTCGTAACTTATTCTTCTATAAGAACAAATTTTGTCATAGATTTTTTTAAAAAAAGTTTTTAAAGAAAGAAACTTCGAACGTGATGTTGTACCTTCGATCGAATGTTGTTAATTGGACGATAGGTTGTGACCACTTGAATCAAACTCTTAAGATCATTTCTATTAAACTTCTTAAAGTTGAAATTTGCTTTCGGAGTAATAAATTTGTTAATTATCAACGTTATACCAAAGAATATTTTACTGAATTATTTCAAAAAGTTATAGCTTTGCTAGGAACGTAAAACTTTTTACATTCTGAGAGTGGCGTATTCTATGGGGAAATGCATTTCTGCTAATTGGATCTGTTGTATATACCTTCGACTGGTCAAAAGTACAATACAGAGACTTATGTAAAATACACCAAGCATACATTTTTTTATAGTGTTAGGCTTAATATAACTAAATTATTTTTCTTAAAAAATTACTCAGCAACTGTAAACTTGAAGGGGAAAAAAAAGAATTCTCCAACTTTTGCCTAGAAAACCTGAGGTAATCATCAACACTTGTTGTTGATAGTACCCGTCGTTACAGTTATTAACTACAAAGATTGAAAAAAAAAATTTATTTACTAGAGGCGCAAATTATTGCAATTGAAGGTACAACAACTCCCTAACTGTTAAAAATTTCTCCAATCTAGACTGAGGAGGTGAACAGCATAAAGTGCCAATATAACCACCATCAAATTTCTTGAACCTTGACTGAAAGAGTTTAACTACAAAAATAACTAATGTAAGTGCCCTCTAAGTGCTTCGACCAAGGCTAACGAAGTGAATAGCATGAAGTGCTAATGTAACTAGCCTTTAATTTCTTCAATCCCGACTGAAGGCGGGGCAGACTAAAAAGAGCTAACGTAAATACCCTCAGACTACTTCAACCTAGATCGAAGAGGTTAGAGGACGGCATAAAGACCTAATGCAAAACAGACCTTTAAGAAGTTATAGTATGAGACGCATGCATCTTTTGGATTTCTTGCGACGTGGATATATCTGGCATCTTCACTGTACTTCATCAACCTGAAGGGAAGGTGGTACTTCAAAGCATAGATATCCTTTTGTGGTACATCCGACGGAAATCCGTCCTGTTCGGGAAAAGGTATGGATGATATCACTTCAGATATGCTGTTCGCTGCCTTGCCATTTCTCAACAGAAGGTAGACAATGTGCTGCATCCACGTGGTGCCACACTTGGGATAGGATACGATAAATATTTGTCCATCCCTTGGAGAGTATTCTGAAGCATCCGAGAAGAATTCTTCATTTGCACCCAGCGGAATGTGAAATTCTCGAAAAAGTTTGTAAGGGAGGCCTTTGCCCATGTTATCTGGAAATTGAAATGGAAAAATATGAATGTTGAAACTAAACACGTAATAATAGATATAACTGCATGTAGAATTTTAAGAGTTTCTGTCGCCTACAAAAAAAAGTGAAACAAAGCTGTAATTTTAAACTGTATAAAGAACTATCTCTGGCTTTTGAAACGAACCAGGAGATTAATGTTTTGGTTATTAAACATCTCTCCGGTTTTCATATTTGCACATTATGTGTTTGAACTATGAAGCTTTGGAGTATGAATGGAGCGCAACAAAATGCAAAAATGCTACAACAAAAATGCAACAACCGATAAGAATGTTCTTTTGTAACTGCTGTCAAATTTTCAATGACAATTGTAATACACTCTTGCAATTTAATTTTGTGACTTGTGGTTTTTTAAAAATCAAATACTTCCATTTGAATCCCAGTTTATACATTTTGCGAACCATAATTCAACTTAGAGATAGATGGTTTGTTTGAATTATAACTTCACACTCGTTTTCTTTAATTTATTTATTTTTACCCATTGGCAAAAAGGGTCTTGTTTTGGGTTTGATGGCATGCGTGCTTTATTTGAACGTCATCCCACTTTACAACTGTGTTCAAGAGTAATAGTAAACAGTGCGCATGCGTTGTCATTGCATGCGTTGCTATGGCGACCGCTGCTGTTTGATAATTTTTTTAAAATTCTTTTTTTCTTTCTATATTCACCAGCAGTCATTCTTAATGTATTGCCATAATAATAATTTAAAGTATTTTTATATTCTTTCTATTATTAACTTATAATTACTGTCTTGACGGCGATTTTAATATAATTTTGAATACTGAAGAAGGAGAAGTATTTTGTGACATCTTGAAACACGCTTATAGCCAAGATTTGAAAACCAATCCGGCGACAAACATCAATTGAGACAGTTTTTGCCACCCACGATTTGAAATGTTATGGCGCTTATCGGAGTCAAACCAGAGAAAGAAAGCATGTGACCAATAGTTAACCAGTGATCGTAATTTTTTTTATTGTTTAGTTGGAATTAAGTTTCCTTGTTGCAAAATTATTTGCAATTAGGTTAGTTATTTTATTATTATTTTTACCTGATTTATGATACATGAAAAATAGAAATGAATAGGTAGTACTAAAATATATTTCTTTTAAAATATAAGCTAAACCCCAGAAATATAATTTTTTTTATTTCAAGCCGGAGCTGATATGGAAAGATCTTCGCATTTGAGTAATTGAAGGAAATACTTTGCTAATATTTTTTTGTTTATTTTCAAAATTTAATTCAACGTAATTTTCTTTAAATTCTCTAAACCCAGTGGGTTGCCACGTCCAATGAAAAATGGAATGATTATAGATAAAGTACGAAATTCTCTTGAAAATTTCTGGTTTAGCCTACTCTGTAAAAACTGTAGAGCAGGGGTTTCCAACTTACCTGAGGGCGGGGTCGCAATTAGAAACACCGGTCAAATGGCGGGCCGCAACATCATTAAAATTTTATACAGGACTCTTTTATGTATAAAAGAACATTAAATATTACTGTTAGACTTTTATCAAGTTGTACAAAACAAAAGTATTGAATTACAAATTAAAATACGAAGTAGATTTTTACCTGAGAATATTTTTTTTTTGCACCGTTGGTTATGTTAAATTTCACAGAAACGAAGAAATTAGGTTTAATGGTTCGAGGTTTTATGGCAATCAATATTAATGGTTCGAGCGGGTGACCTAAAATATCCTAACTAATAAGTGCAGCCGATATCTTAAGTTTCAAAATCAGACAAAAAAACGTACTTTCTCTGAATAAACATACCATTTTTTCGACGGATTCAGATTTCTGATCTCCAAAATATAGGGAGGATCCAAAATATAGGATCATGGGTTAGAGTCCCCTTGCCGTCAGGCTAACCGTGTCAGGTTCTCGTGGTCTTTCCATGTAACGCAGATGTGGGTTAGTTCCATCAAAAAAGTCCTCCATTAAGGCAAATTTCTCCCAATACTTGATCCAGGAGTTCCCTTGTCTTCTGGATCGGGTTCACAATTACAAGGCTAAGGAGTTGAACATTAGTAGTCGTAAACCCAAAAATTGGGTCGGCTGTTCAACGACGGTTATAAAATAAAATAAAATGGCATGTCCAGTGGTCGGCACTACTAGTAATGAAACTACTGTAGGGTGTAGTTTTAAGTGTAGTTTCTGCGCGTTACAAAAAACAGTAGTTTGTACCCTTATGAAAAAATCGAGGTATAAATGAGGTATAAACGAGGTATATTTTAAAGGTATAAAGGAGGTTGTTATTTAAATACGTCGTTGAGGATGAAAAGGGTGCAAATGAATACCTCAAAACCAACCTCAAATATACCTTAAATATACCTCCAGAGGTATATATGTTTCAACTTGAGGGGTTTAATTTTACATCGGGGGAGAGGTAGATATTTACTACTTTAAAGTGTTTCATTTTCAACCTTAGGTTATTACATATCAGCTTGAAGTATATTTTTTTACATTTGTGGAAGTATTTATTCAACAACCTAAGGTGTGTCATTTTACACTTCAGGTTATTATAAATCAACCTCAGGTGTATTTTGTTCAACTTCAGGTAATTGTTTTTCAATCTCAGGTATATAATTCTATGCTTGTAGAGGTATATATTTATCAACCTGTGGTGTGTCGTTTTACACTTCTGGTTGTTATAAATCAGCCTCAAATGTATTTTGTTCTACCTCAGGTAATTATTTTTCAACCTCAGGTACATAATTTTATGCTTGTAGAGGTATATATTTTTCAACCTAAGGTGGGCCATTTTACACTTCTGGTTGTTATAAATCAACCTGAAGTGTATTTTCAACACTTGGAAAGGTTATTTTTTATTAGCGCCATGTGTTCCATGTTCTACCTTAAGTTATTATTACGTAACCTCAAGTATATATTTTTCTATTTTTAGAAGCATTAATTTATCAGCCAAAGATGCGACATTTTACACTTCAGGTTTATGTAGCTTAACTTAAATCTGTTTTTTTAGCACTTACGAAGGTGAGGTGTTATACGGACCACCTAGTTTATTAATTTTTAGACTCACTATATAAAAAATATAATATATATAAAGATATTATTTATATTACATGAAGAATAATGTATATCATTATACTTTTCTCACTAGTAGAGATCATTTATCAACCTGAAATTTTTTATATTAGACCTTCGGCAGTAATTGCTTCTTTTGTTAAGCTATAAAAAAAGTTTCAAATGCATAATTCTTCTATAATTTTGATAGATTGATTTAAATCATCTCAAAATAACTCTTATCCAAATTCTACAGTTAGTAAAAATTATTTATGGGAACTCATACTCGTATTTTTAGAAGGTAGTTGTCTAAGGTGCTTGAATTTTTAAAGCTATAAAACTACAAATTTAAATAATTAGTCAGCTGAAATTCAAAATACTACTTTTATTTAAAACTAAAATGTCATTTTTTTTACAAACCAACAAAATTATTTTAAATACTGCTTCCGTCTACATGTTGAAACTTGTAATTATTGGAACCTAAAAGAAAAAAAATGAATTAGTAGGAAAGTCATATTTACAATAATAGTGGCAGGTTTTAAAATATTAGAAATTGCTTTTTTTATGATTAAAATTAACTGGATGATATTAAATTTCTTTTTCAGATAAATAGTATTACTCTTCTGCTATTTCAATTCAATCCTCGTAGCTAAAAAGCATGATATGTATCACAGCCACGAAATAAAATACACTGAAGATAGTATTACTGTGGCGTAACTACCACTATAAATATTAAATACCGAATCACTAGTATATAAGAGATGTTAACTTGAATCTATCTTGAGGTACCTTTTGATAGATGAAGGTTGACATAGTCGATAATTAATTCCCCCACATTGGTGACCTACGGACGTGATAAGAAATTGTCAAAATTGATGGATGAATCCACATTAAACAGTTGATATGCTCAATTTAAACTGCTCAAAGAAAAAAAGCTGAAACAGTCGCCAGATGTTTCTATGAAAATTGGATAGTTAGATTTGGAGTGCCATACAGAGTAATTACCGATAGAGGATCACAGTTTGATTCTGAAACGTTTAAATCTCTTACCAACTTATGTGGAGTAAAAATCAACAGAACAACTGCATATCATCCTCAGTGCAATGGCAAAATTGAGCGTCAACATCGTACATTGAAAACTGCAATAAAGGCACACAACTCTATTAAATGGTCTGAAACCCTTCCTACTATCTTACTTGGTCTCAGAGCTGCTCTACGCGATGACACCAACTATTCAATATCTCAGATGGTTTATGGTAAATGCATTAAACTTCCTGGTGAATTTTTTGATAACTCAAAAGTGACAACATCCACGGAAAACTTTATTAGCAATCTTCAAAATCAAATGGAAACATTAAAACCTTTAGAGTCAAAATATTTCAAAAGGAACAAAGTATTTGTGCACAAAGATTTAAGTTCATGTTCACATGTTTTTATGCGGATTGATAGAGTCAGGAAGCCATTAGAGTCTCCTTATCAAGGACCCTATAAAGTGATGGATAAGTCAGAAAAGTATTTTGTAATTAGTTATAAAGGAAAAAACGTAAGCATTTCAATAGACAGGCTTAAACCAGCTTATCTACTGAATTCTGAAAATGAGAATCCAGATTACGATGAAAACCTAAAAGCTGCAGAACCTAACGAATGTTTAACATCAAATAAATTACAAGAAAATGCAGCCAATTCCGAGCAAAATGTTAAAATGTCTAGATTTGGCAGAAAAATAAAAAAGCCTGTTCGCTTTTTAGAACAAAACTGTATTAATTAGATACATATACATTTATTTTATATATATATATATTTTATTGCATTGAAACTAGAATGGTATAATTTGTATATATGTTATATTAATATCTTGTATATATGTTTTCGTATTATGATGAGTCATTATGTAGTATAATTTTTGAACTGTATATATGCTGTTATATTATCATTATATGACAAATTTGACATACTTGCAAATTTGACATACAAGCATCGTAACTTAGTTACTGGTGAGGGAGTATTGTAGGAACATCATATGTCACATGACTATTCATATTACTTTTATGAGAGTTGCGAATGGCAACAGATCAAAAAAATAATAATAAAAAATGAGTGTTCTAAAAAATGTCTGCTGATCATTTTTATCCTGTAACTCTGTTGCGTACATTACCATTAACAACATTTACAGAAATTGAAATATACAGGGTGTTTATAAAGTCCCGGACCCATTTTGATGTTTAATAACTCATAAAATAATAAAGTTAGATCAAAATTAATAACATAAATGGTTAGATAGACTCAAAAAGTTTCATGACCCTTGTCAATGAACTTCCACGTGTGCCCCCTTCGTCGCACGGAGAATATCAAGTCGATAGTCAATTTCACGCCAGGTAGCGGCAAGCATGTCGGCATCCACAGAGGGTATTGCTGTTGTAATTCTGGCTTTTAGGTCATCAATGTTCGACACGATCCTCCTGTAAACATTGTCCTTTATAAATCCCCAAAGAAAAAATTCCAGTGGTGTTATATCAGGTGATCTGGGTGGCCAAGGGATTGGACCTCCTCGCCCAATCCATCTTCCTGGAAAATGGTCATTCAAAGAACTACGAACGATGATACCCCAATGAGGTGGTGCACCATCTTGTTGCAAAAAGACATGTAGCTGAAGCTCTTCCAGTTGTGGAAATACAAAGTTTTCCAACATGTCTAAGTATACGACTGATGAGACCGTCTTTTCTGTAAAAAAGAAAGCTACCTGGAGTGAAATTGACTATCGACTTGATATTCTCCGTGCGACGAAGGGGGCAAACGTGGAAGTTCATTGACAAGGGTCATGAAACTATTTGAGTCTATCTAACCACTTATGTCATTCATTTAAATCTATCTTTATTATTTAATGAGTTATTAAACATCAAAATGGGTCCGGGACTTTATAAACACCCTGTATAATTCCAATCTTATTATGCAATTTTAACACTTTTTATTTTTCCATACATCTGTAACATTATGGTACTTCTAAGTTTAATAATTAGATTTCATTTTTTTTATTTCTTTAAAAATCTTTAAACTCAATAAACCTAGTCTATATTTTTAAACTTTTTGCCAGACTTCATGAAACTAATAGCTTTTTTTTAAATTTTTGACGTTGATTCTGAAAAGGACTTACGTTATTGTCAATCACATCAAAGTTTCTTAAAAAATAGTTTTTTTAATATTTTTTAATCTATGTAATCAAGAATCAACAATCGTTTAATAAATTAAATTTTAAAGTTATGTACCAATTTTTATTCTCTTTTTACACTCAATCGAATAGAACAAATTACAAGCTGATAAGGAGCATTTATTTTAAAGTTGTGAGTAATTTTATGTGAGGAAAATGTCTAAGAGAGAATGATTTGAAATAATACTTTCAAAATAAGTTGAGTATAATATCTCCTATATAACTTATAATACCGAGCAGAATAAAACTAATAGTTAGTTGTTACGAACACTTGTTTAAATATAAATACACATCCCATAGGATGAAATTCAAAACAATGCATATTACTTTCAACCATAAGTGTTTTTATTTGCAATTGATTTGATTTCATTCAGGATCAAAATACAATTACATAAATTCTGTAGTTTATTAGGAGAGATTACTTTTTCTTTTAGGTATAAATTCAGAACTATTACCTAGGGGAAGGGTGAGCAGCTTGCTAGTCTCTTCTTCTGCGCCGCTGTGCATGTGCTATTTACAACCTAGGTCATCTCAGCAATGTCAGGGAACTGTGGATAAGCTCTGTAAATATATATATATATATACAAATAAACTTTGTATATATATAAACAATATAACCTTTGCCACAAATATCCAAACGATAAGCATACAGCTATAGTAGTATTTCAAAGCAAAATTGCTATTTTAAAAATCTTTCAATTTTCAATGACTTATTTATAAGAGAAATTATGAACATTTTTCTCAATTAATCAGCGTGCATACTGCTACGTTAAAACATATACATTTAAGCAAAATAAAAAGAATAGTTCTGTTTGAATAAATTACAAACAATAAACTATACTGTGCATAGCCTGCTGTAACGATTCACCAGTAACGTTATCCTAAACAGCGACGAAAAATATTTCGGTTATTCTCTCTTATTGCTAAGCCTACAACGATGGCCTCTAAGAATATCATCCAACTTAAATTATTTAAGATCAGGACGCGTGGTTAAAACAAAAATAATAAAATTTAAGTTAGAAAATTGAAACACATTTGATTAAAAGTGATAAAACTAAATTAATAAATGTCAAGCACACTTACCGAATTTATATTAAACTTTCGATTGTCAACACACACGCCAGTTACCGGTTCGCATGGAACTCTGGGAAGTGAGCTAGTTAATATGAAGTGAACTTTAAACAACCTTAAAACAAGCTTATGTATAAATAAAATGACTTCATACACCTCAATAAATACCTCACTCTCTTTAGTTGAAATAAAGTATATTTTTTTATACCTCATAAATACCTCACTATCGTTAGTAGAAAAATGGTATATTTTCTTATGCCTCGTAAATACCTCACTCTCGTTAGTTGAAATAAGGTTGATTTTTTTATACCTCATAAATACCTCTTTTGTTACAAGTGTAAAAAAACAACCTCGTATACCTTAAAAATCACCTTATCAGTCTGGATGATTTGAAGTGAATTTTAAACAACTTCAAAACAAGCTGAAGTATAAGTAAATCAACCTCGTACACCTTAATTACAACCTTTACAAGGTATAATTTTTATTGCTGTTTTCTCTGCAACCTTAAATATACCACAAATATACCTCAAAACAACCTTAATACCTCAAAAATACCTCAAATCAACCTTAAATATACCTTAAATTTTCGTAAGGATAGCGGCTCCTGACAACTACTTTTAACGTTAGTTTAGAAAAGAAACGCAGTTCTAACGCAACTCATTTTTTGATCTGTATAAATGTTCACGGGTTTGTCAATAAATGCAATGAAAAATGACCTTGTGACTGCATCAGAGCGTTAACAGAAAATGCGTATTTAAAATCACGTATGACTAATATTTAAATTAGCTATTACGAAAAAATAAATACTATTAATCCCTTTGGTCACACTATCACATGTGAATGCGCACTTGTGAAACATTGTTATTTCAAAAAAAGGGGACGTATGCACTTAATTTCTTGGACGAAATAAAGGTGCATAAAACGAATTCATAAAATTGCAAGTATTTGATAATTTCGAATTTCTTAAATTAAATATTCCTTGTCGAAAAAAGTATAAGAGGTTGAAGGTTAAATAAACAAATTCGAAAAAAAAAGTATTTTGGAATAACAAACTGACTCATGTAAAAATGAATATATATTTCAAAATTATTCCTTATAGTTAATGTAAGCCAATATCTTATTCAAAACCATTTTGAACATAGGTCTAAATTAAGTTCTAATTTTTATAATTAGGTTTTTAAGTTTATTATATATTTAAGTTTATAAATTAAGTTTCTAATTTTATTTTAGACCCGCCGTTGAACATCCGACCCAATTTTTTTCGGGGTTTACAACTACTAATATTCAACTCCGTAACCTTGTAATTTTGAATCCAATTCAGAAGACAAAGGAATTCCTGAATCAAGAAATATGCCTTCATGGAGGACTTTCTGATGGAACCAACCGCATTTGCGTTACATGAAGAGGGAAACCAAGAAAACCTCCCACGGTTAGCCTAACGGCAAAGGGACCCATGATCCGTTTATCACCGAGGATATTTACATCAGCACTGTGGTGTGTATAAGCCGGATGCGGAATTCGTATCGACCAACCATCGCTGGGATTCGAACCCGGTTCATCTCATTGGAATACGAACGCTCCATCTCCTGAGCCATCACGACTCAAAAAAAAAGTATTTGTAGTTAATTACATTTGTAACTGAATAGTTAAATTGTAGTAAACTGCAAAAATATTGTAGATTTGCCTACCACTGGGCTTGTCGAACTACAAAGAATTACAGACAAACTTTCTTGGATGATATATATTTCATTTGTGAAAAAAAAGAAGGAAAAAAAGAAAGGATAAGAAAGAAAGAAGACAGACAGCTTAATATTCTAAACAAAATATGTAAGTCTTACCCAATTCCTGACAGTAGTTTACTATTGCGATTAGAGATGGTTTGTATTTAAAAAGATCCAACGGAGAGCTTTTTATACGTCATATAGAAGAGGATTGGCCTCGTTATTATTTTTCATTATCATCAGTAATGAATAAGCTCCTCCTTTCTTATCTTCAAATCTCCTCTTTTGCACTTTTTGTTATTTTTTGTATTATCTTGCTTCAAAGTGAGACAGTTATCTTGACTTCAAGGTATATAATTCTTCAGCCTGTGAGTGTGTGTGTGTTTTCTTAATCTTTATTGATTCTAACACCGGCTTAGAAAAGCCTGCTTTAAAAGAAAAAAAAAAGCTTACAAAGAAAAGTTTCAAAGCTAAACTCTTAGAATTCAAGAAAAATCTTAAAAGAATTGATAGGAAATCCTTAGCCTAAAAATTAGCTGCTAAATTAGAGCGACTAAACTGTAAAAAAAGGAACAAAAATTAGCATTTCTAACGCTAAATGCGAGAATCCAACGAGAAACCCCTATTTCCGAAATCAAGACTCCAAATTTTCGATTTTCAATTTGTTGAAAAGTGATTTTTATATTAAAAAGTATCTGAAACGGGATTAAAGGACGGGCAGAAACTAAGAAATAAACATTTGTATGTTTTACAACCGTCGTTGAACTGCCGATCCAATTTTAGGTTTACGAATACCATTGTTCAACTCCTTAGCTTTGTAGTTTCGAACCCAATCCAGAAGACAAGGGAACTCCTGGATCAAGTATTAAGAGAAATTTGCCTTCGTGGAGGACTTTAATGGAACTAACCCGCATTTGCGTTACATGGAGAGGAAGACCACGAGTACCACCCACGGTTATCTTGACGACAAGGGGACTCTGATCCATGATCCATCTACCACTGAGAATATTTCGCTTCAGCACTGTGGTCGGTGCAAGCCGGATGCGGAATTCGTATCGACCAGTCGTCGCTGGGATTCGAAACACGTTCACCTCATTGGAAGGCGAGCGCTCTATACCCTGGAAGTCTTTAATGGAACTAACCCGTATTTACGTTACATGGAGAGGAAAACTACGAAAACTTAGACACTATTATTAGAAAAGTATTATTAGATAGTATAAAGTTAAGATAATTCAGGTAAGTAAAGTGCCTGTTTAAACGCGTATTCTATTATAGTAAAGCGCTGTTTGTGGCGTATGTTGGCGATTCCGGTTATGGCTTATTACACAGTTCTCAATGTGATCTACCCTCCTTCCAAGCTTATAATCGCCCTACCGAACCTCCCCCTCCTTTCGTACAATATTGAGTGCGACGATCTTGACGATACAAAGTCCAAATCTGGTGGGAAATAGATGTTGTTGCATATGTCTGTTTATGCAGAGGGGTACGATTGTTCTTGTTTTCCAGTGGCGCCATCTATGACCAAGAATTTGATTTCTGCCACACCTATCCATCACACCCGTTTATCGGGCGGACCCATTCACACATCCAATAATTCATCCACAGATCGTAATTTTGACCTTAATCAGAGAACGATCTATCTCCAATCCAGTACTCCCAGAGGTATTGATTTCTTATGGGAACATGGAGGACTTCGCAACTCGACAGATTTAACGTGCATCAGTCGCCATTTACTACACTGGGAATCTTCGGCCGGCGGGGTTCGAACCCACGAACTCTCGGACCTGGACCCAGCGCCTACCGACCAGGCTATCCCGGCCCTTGTGAAATAAATAGGTATTCAAAGAAAATATGTTTTCGTGTTACTTAATTTACTCGCAAAATAAAAAATAAAATAAAATAAGAATAATAAAACAAAAATTATCGAATAAAATAATATAAAAATAATGACGTAATAATAAATGAAATATTAACTTACGTCGCAGTATCTTTAATGGTAATTCGATCAGTGTCATGAAGAAAAAAAAAAATGGAGCATTGATTTTCATCTGAATTTTTAACTATTCTGTTCTTTTCCTTCACAAAAACATCCTTTTTCATTTTGTCTCACATTAGATTCGTTCTTCTTATTCTCATATTTAACTTTTTTTTTTCGTGTTATTTTTTTCTTCTTATTATTCTGTTACTCACATAAACTATGATTTTAATTGTTCCTTTTTTTCAGCGCATTTCTTATCAATACATTTCTTTCCCGCTCTAATATTAATTTTAGTTCTCATATAATTTCTTAGTTGTCACTTGACTTCGTTAAAAAAACACCAGCCCTGACTGTGAAATTTAAAATTATTAATTTTATTTATTATTATTATTTTTTTTAATGTTTTGAAAGGAAAACGCAACTTTCTGCGAATTTCAATTTTTGCCCTGGAATGTTATGTTTTCTCAAAACTTTCAGTTCTTCTCGCCTATCGACTTTTTAACAATCGCAAGATGATGCTTGGTTCTTATCTAAATCTTAGCTATTTTAAAGAAATATTTGTTTTTATGCAAATTATAACCTAATAATAGTTTTCCAACCGCAATACTAAAGTTCAGGTGATAAAGGAAAGGTCATATTGACTCAAAGTAATAATTATCAGCGTCAAAATAATGTTTTTCCTGGTTGGCAGTGCGAGTCATTTTGTATGGAAGTTATATTCTATATATGTGTTACTGTGAATGACCGAAATCGGTGGTTGTTGACTTTCACCGGTGAATGTTGACAATCACATAGTCGTTTGGTGAATGTCCGAAATATTTATTGCATCCGATTTGATACTAATTTATTCGTGGATATAATTACATTTATTCGATATTTTAATACTTACTGACGATAGATTAGAAGAAACATCAGTGGTTGGAGTATCAGGCAAATATATACCGGGCAATGGTACTTAACTAAATCTAGTATACATTTCAGATATTTACCAAAGGTTTAGTCATACTACTGCCCGGTATATAGTCCCGGTATATAGTCATACTAATGCCTAGTATATATATTAAGTGCCACTGCCCGGTATATATTTGCCCGGTATTTCTTACACTGATGTTTTTTTAAGGTTCAGTGCCACTGCCCGGTATACATTTGCCCGGTATACCCTACACTGATATTGTTTTAAGGTCAAGTGCCATTGCCCGGTATATATTTGCCCGATACTCCAAATACTGATGCTTCTTCTAATCTATCGTCAGTAAGTATTAAAAGTATTGGATGTAACAAATATTTCGGATATTCACCAAAGCGACTATGTGATTGTTGACATTCACCGGTGAAAGTCAACATTCTCCAAATTTCGGTCATTCACAGTAACATATGTATATAATTGCATAAAAAATTTTTTAAATTAAAAAAGACAAAACATTTGCGCATATTTAATATTTATTAGAACAAAAAATTATCTAAAGGAGTGCAGTGAAAATTATTTTTTCAACTAATATTTTTCGTAATAAAACATCATCTATCTGCGCTAAAATCTGCCTTTAATTTTGAATTGTCATTCATTTAAAGGCAATGATACAATGTTTTAATTAAAAACACATTGTTCGATCTAATGATGATTTTTATATAAAACAATATTTTCCAGCTAAATCAAATGACTGTTATATTTTTTTTTGATTCGCAATTGTGTCTTATTTCGTACGCCAGGCGTGATATGCGAAGATACGACATAATTGTCACTTTGCGCGGTGGCATGACGACCTTAAATTAATCTTCATTATAAAGCAATTCGATAGTGTCGAAACTGAAACGAGGTTTCGAATTTTATACAACTTGAAAATTAACAAACTTTTTAAATGTTCGTATATGCTTTCAAAACTACAGGGGTCATCAAAATTTTCGGAACCCTAAATTTTGTTTGGAACTCTAGGTGATTATTTTTCTTTCAGTGGAATCCCGATTTAATAAATAAAATTCATTAGCAACTGTGACTGTATTTAAAAGGGATTCTGCTATTTATTTTAAATGGACTACTAATCGTCTGGAAAGAGTCGCGGTGGCTCAGAGAATTGAGCGTTCGCCTTCCAATGAGGCGAACCGGGTTCGAATCCCAGCGATGGCTGATCGATGCGAATTTCGCAACCGTCTCGCACCGACCACAATGCTGACGCAAAATAACCTCAGAGGAAGACTGATCATGAGTTAGAGTCCTCTTGCCGTTAACTTGGAAGGTATTCGTGGTTTTCCTCTACATGTAACGCAAATACGGTTTAGATCCATCAAAAAATCCACCACGAAGGCAAATTTATCCTAATACTCAATCCAGAAGTTCCCTTGTCTTCTGGATTGAGTTCAAAATTACAAGACTAAAGAGTAGAACATTAGTAATCTTAAACCCAAAAATTGGGTTGGCTGTTCAACGACGGTTTTAATATTAAATAAAATCATCTAGAAAGTATACTTAATCTGAAGAAAGAGATTTTTTTTCCATCGTTTTAAATTGAATTTAATGTCGGACATTTGAATTCACTGGGCTGACGGAGTGGCATCTAGTCTAGTTCTGAACTTGTTTTTTCGTTCATGTATGAGCTAAAAGAATAATAATAAAAATATAAAAAAAAACTCAGTTATGTTTCTTGTTGAAATGAAAGCGATAAAGAACTGTTATAAACGATAAAAATGGCCATGAGGAAAACACATTTCGTTATTGATGAATTCAGTTTTAATTTAGAAGTTTGATCGAAAATACCAATATAAATTTTTATAAATTGGTTTATTCATTGTATAACTATATAGATTAGAATAACTATATTTTTCTAATCTAGAACAACTATATAGAATTTTGAATTTTATTATTTTTCTCCACTGGCGTTTTACTGAAGTAATTTCTTAAAAATAAACTAAAATAATTGAATTATTCATTAAATATAATTAAAATTGTAGATTTAAAAAATCCTAACTGATTAAAATAAGTTTAATAACTCCCAGAATCCTGTTATCCCTTGGGCTCTGCGGAACACCTTTTGGGAACAACTGTTACTGACTGACGGTTTTCACCAATTTGCAACTCGAATACGGTTAAGATTAAATAATTTATTTCCATGGTAAATTTGTGTAAAAGACCATCCAATTTTCCTTTTAGCATTAATAACATAGTTTAAAATGAATTTTAATGGAATATTCTATAAGATAATTAATTTTTTTGCTTATGTTCTTCTAGATAGCTTTTAGTATTTTGATTCGCCAATAGATAGCAGCACCAAATCTTTTCAAAATAATTCTTGAATTCATTTAAAAATGTGCTTACTCTTAAATATGTTTTAACTAAAGAGGAGTTTTAATTTTGAAAACGAAGTATCTCCATTCTTTTTTTGTAAGTAAACAAAATTTTGAAAATGTTGATTAACTTTGTTCAATTTTCATAAGCTATTTAGTTTTCAGAATTATGCTTGCACCAAGCAATATTTTCTATTTCGAAAAAAATTCGACATAACAAGGTTTTAGAAGAAACTCTTCGACATAGTGCCACTGCCCGGTATGAATTTAACCGGTACTCTGAACACTGATGTTTTTCCTTATCTATCCTCAGCATATATTAAAATATCGAATAAATATAATAATAACAACGAATAAATTAATATCTAAAAGGATATAACAACGATTTCATACATTCATCAAAGCGACTATGTGATTGTTGACATTCAAGCTGTGAAAGTCGACGTTCTTTTGATTTCGGTAAGGCATGGTAATAACTGCACATTACCTTTTGTTTCACAAAGTAAAAATAATAAGGCTCAGAAGCTTGAAATTACCAACAATTGTAATAAAATGTACAGGAAATGCGATGAAGTTTAAAAATTAAACAGTGGACATTTACTACGAAAATTAGTAATTTTTGAACTTGTAGAAAACTATCAGATGCAGACCACTCTTCAGTCCTCAGAAAGGAAAGTAAAAAAATTAAGCTTTATGCGCTGAAACAACTATTTTTATTGGCGAACATAACAAAAGGTTTTCTTCGAAATTCCAATTTGTTCAAAAGTTAATTTGTTGTTAAGCGCTTTTTTTTACCAATTATTTTAATTCTTTGTAGAGAAATGATTGTTTATCATTTGAATGAAATTTTACTTTCCTTCGAGATCTTTGTTTTATAAGCTCACACTTGTGTTAATGTTGAAAGTATAATAGAAAAGAAAAGGAGAGTGATGTTACCAGTTGGTAAATCGTAACATTTATGATGAAATTTTAAAAAATCTTAAAATCCTAATTTAAGAGAGATAACAAACTGTGATCCCGAAGTGATTAAATGATATGAGGTTATCGTTCTCTATCGCTAACGAGAAAAACTGTTTCTCATTAATTTCTTTTCTTACTGCTTCACGCAATTTTTGATTTTTTTTCTCAGGAAAAATATATTACACTGATGAATATTCTATTGCATCAGATTGTTTTTCTTCAGATCTTAGATACTTTCATATCGCTGACTTCAAATCTGCAATCGATTTCTTTTTCCAAGCTACTGTTTTGTTTTAAAATGACATTTTCAGTCAACATGTACAGGGTTGAAAAACGTTATATATAGGGGATATATTATATATACGTTATATATATGTTGCTTAACAGGGATGTTGCGTAAATGTCGCGACAAACTTCCAGTGGAGTTAGGGCACATTATCAGGATTAAAATTGTACAAGATATCATCCCCGGAAATGCTGTTATACGCCGCTAGGGGCACTTTCCCTATTTTGAACTGATTCTTCGTATGCTTCCGAACAGGTCATAAAATACAAACACCTCTAGCGGAGAATTACGACATTTCCGGGCATAGGTTCCAGTGCAATTTCAACACTGATTGTCGCAACATTTACGCAACATCCCAGTTATATGGAACATTTTTAAACTTGTACATATCGAAAGAAAAATAGATCTAAAAATGTCATGTAAAAAATCTGTAACTTCAGAGCGAAACAGATTTCAGATTTAAAATCCCAACTCTCGTTTTAGGAAAGATCGAGTATTTGTAAATATTCAAAAAAAAGAAAAAAAAAAAAAAAAAAAATTCGCTTCTTAGCATTAGTTTTCAGATCCAAGTTCATTTCTTTACGATTAACATATTAGCAAAATTTTCTCTCATAAAATTATGATAATTTTACTTTTTACTTAACCTAATCTTTTTTTCTTAATCTTTCCTAATCTTTTTTACTTAACCTAATCTTTTTTTCATACTTAAACTAATCTTTTTTTCTTTAAGAGGAATAAAACAATAATGAATAAAGAGCAATCAAAGGGAGTGGTAAGGACAGGATCTCCTATTTATTAAAAAATAAATAAATTATTATTCATTGAAAATAGACTGAAATTATTATTTATGAAACAAAAAGAGATCAATTAACCCTATGACATATCATTAAACAAACTCTAAACTGTGCGGAATTATTAATTTCTTGATATAGAAGTGATCTTTGATTGCACTGTAAGCAACAACTCGCAACGGAATTTTGTCAAGACGTCTGAGACACGTCAATTATTGTTTTGACATAAGAAACAAATGACGTTTCCCAGACGTCTTCGTATGTCAAGGGGTTTAGAAGCTAAATCAAAACTCAATGTGTAATTGGGTATAATATGAAAAAAACACAACTACTTCGATTTAGTAGGAACAACATATGACGCAATGCTAAACGAATGGAATTTAGTTGTTGTTTATTTAGTTATTGTTATTAGTAGTTGTTGTTATTTGTTTTAGTTGTTGTTGTTTATTTAGTTGTATTTAGTTTCAATAACTTTTCTTTATAATGCAATAAAATCTGGCGAGCAGCTATTTAAACGATCGAACACTTCGTTTGTTTATTTGTGGCTTGAAGTTAGGCTCGCAGAAAATGCCGTTCATGGGTTAAATTTAGTAGGAACAACACAACCTGTGACGTAGGCTATATTATACCCAATAATGATAAGATCGAGATCAAAAAGTTTAATGGCTCTTTCAAGACATAAGGAAATTGAATTCAATATTTATACTTGTTTTCTTATAATCTTGAAAGTGCATCTTTGGAGTATATACATTGCCATGAAAGAGCGAATGTCGACTTTCACCGGTGAATGTCAACAATCACTTAGTCGTTTTGGTGAAATATTTATGCCCGATTTGATATTAGTTTATTCATTGATAATCGAATAACTATTCGATATTTTAATATCCGATTAAAATAAATTAGGAAACCATCAGTGTAGGAAATATCGGGCAAAGATTTTTAATCCTAAAATCAATTATTCAATGATAATTGAATAACTATTCGATATTTTAATATCCGATTAAAATAAATTAGGAAAACATCAGTGTAGGAAATATCGGGCAAAGATTTTTAATAATCCTAAAATCAATTATTCATTGATAATTGAATAGCTATTCGACATTTTAATATCCGATTAAAATAAATTAGGAAAACATCAGTGTAGGAAATATTGGGCAAAGATTTTTAATCCTAAAATCAATTATTCATTGATAATTGAATAACTATTCGATATTTTAATATCCGATTAAAATAAATTAGGAAAACATCAGTGTAGGAAATATCGGGTAAAGATATTTAATCCTAAAGTAAATTATTCAATGATAATTGAATAACTATTCGATATTTTAATATCCGATTAAAATAAATTAGGAAAACATCAGTGTAGGAAATATCGGGCAAAGATTTTTGATCTTGAAATCTATGAGAGAAAATGAAGCCGGATATTATCCTCCCACCTGCTCGGTATTCCAAATAATTTTTTTTCTTTATTTATTTTAATCGTATATTAAAATATTGTATAAATATTTGAACATTGATGAATAAATTAATATCAAATCAAATCTAGTATATATTTCGGACATTTACTAAAGCGACAATGTGACTGTTGGTCTTTCAAAGTAACTAAACGATTCGGAGCGTAATTTTATGTTAGAGAATTTTGCTTAATATTAACTTTCATTTTACTAACTATAATTTTTTTAGAAGAGAAAATGGAGAAGAATTTTTCTTCTTCTTCTTTTTGGTAACTGTTTATTTAAGACAATTCATACCGTCTCGAGACTTAATCTTAGTTTAGGAAAAAGAAACTATTTCAATCTTGTGTCAAATGCAGTGCTTTATTTAGGCTTGTTTTTTTTTCATTTCTTTCTTTCTATTAACTCTGCATTTTGTTCGGGATTGTTTGTTTAATAAAAGGAACAATACTACTGCGGAAGTTTTATCAAATAAAATAATAAAATGTTCCTTTCTCAGCAAGGACGAGGTGAGGATTAAACGGCGATATCCTCATGATATTTCAATTCTGTCTTACATCAATATAAAATAAAGAATAAAATATTATCGTTTGGGAGAAAACGCGTCAGACAATTAGTTAGTAATGGAAAACGGTAATCTTTTCAGAATAATAATATTTGTTTACTCGAATCAAGTCGAATATTTACAATTCTGAAATGTGTTTTAGCGTTTTTTTCACTCGACTTAACTCGAAAAAATGATGAAACGCGTTTTATGAAAATATTATTGTCTGAGGTATTAAATTGTAAAATAAGAACGAAACAGGGCACAAAAAAAATATTTTTGCATACCCTACCCACAATGTTTTCAGTTGCATATTAATATCATGTACAGTTCTTAAAAAAAAAGGACTACCTTGAACAACTTTTGATCTAATGATCGGGTCTTCATGTTCTAGGATTAGGTAAAGAGTGTGACCCCAAATATGTTAATTATTTAGTGCAGACGATATTTTAAGTTACGAAATCAGACGCAAAAAATACTTTCTCTGAATAAACATATCTTTTTTTCGACGGGTTTGGATTTATGACACCCCCCCCCACCCAAATATATATATATATATATATATATATATATATATATATATATATATATATATATATATATATATATATATATATATATATATATATATATATATATATATATATATATATATATATATATATATATATATATATATATATCTTTTTAAACATGACGATTCGGACCAAAAAATTTCTTCACATTTAAAGTCTTCAAAATAATCCAAAATTTTTTTTTGTATACTTCTTTAGTTACACTTATTAATATCTTATGCCTCTATCACACGAGAGAAAAATATGTGCAACTGCAAGTGTAACTGCAAGTGTAAGTGAAACTCTAAGCGCAATTCCTCCGTTCGGAGTTGCCGAAAGGGTTGCTTAATTGCCTGAACGGTTGCATGTAATTGGGTTACCATATTTTGTTATTTATCATTACTTTTGGCTCATATTTTATTTTATCATATTTTATTATATCATAGTTTCTGAACGATGTTCGTAAAGGGAGGAAAAAGAAATCACAGACGCTGTAGAATATTGATTGATTTTGATTTAATTTTTTGCATTTGTATTTGTGTTAAGTCTTTTTTTCAGCAGCAAATTAAAATTCTAAAAAACTTTATTTCCCCAATAGTGAAGTAGCATAGTATAAAAAGGATTATGATTTCTACCTCATAATATGAGATGATATTAAGATATCATTGAATTTCATGCTGCGTCCCTGAAAGGATAAGGGGGTGAAAGGGAGATGGACTTAAATACATGCTGCGTCTCTAAAAGGATAAGGGGGTGAAAGGGGGATGGACTTAAATACTATCTAGAATTTTGACAATTTTTTTTATCTTGATTTGAGTGACTAAGGTATAAAACATGGTGCGTAGCGTTTTTGAAAAGTGCTTAAAGGTGCTTATTTTCGATTTTCATTTTTTAGAGGCCCTTAAAGGTGCTTTTCTTAATGGGTGTTTTTAAAAGGTGCTTTATTTTCCCTTTTCGAAAATGAAATTTATGAAGGGGAATGTCGATTTTCGCCACGTATTATGTAAAAACGTGTTTTTCACATTTTCAGAATTCATTCAACCACGATCAATTTCAGCGTACCGTCAGTCCATAGCGTATGAAAGCGCCAATTATTTTACAGGTTTGGTGAAGTACTTGCGAGTCCGCATGTGCGTCTAGTGAGCTGGGTTCGGTGAGATCCTTGCTTTCTCATGTGCAACTCTGCTGTATTTTGCAAGATATTCTCAATTTCAGGCTTTATTTTTCACCCTCTGAAATCGAACCGAAAAATCTCTTGATCATTTTTTAATGGCTAATATAATCAAGAAAAGAGTTCTTTGTCAAATTCTAGTTATTTTATCATGATCATGTGAAGTCTGAGATTTATTTTGCATTTTGTCAATTTACATAGTGCTTAAAAATATTTTTTGAGTGCCTAAAATGTTCTCAAAAGTTGCTTATTTTTTGTTGAATTTGGCTCCGCACCCTGTAAAAGCATAGTTTATTTATATATATTTACTTTCTAACATGCTAGCTAGGCAAGTGCGGTATCGTTATCTATGTATACGCTAAATGGAATGAGAATAAAAACAAGCTGTCTGATTTAATAGTTTAGCTACTCGAAAATTTATAAAAGTTTCATGTATAGAAAGGACAATTTTATGACTTATACCATTTTATGCAACTGACATTGCTATCTAAACAAGTAAGGCATTTCTTCAAATTTAATTTTTTAAGCTTAATTAAAGAACATAGTCCTTTGAAATAATTCTTTAGAAGAAATGAGGGTTTAATGTATGAAATATACAATTTTTGACTTTCCTTTTGCTCATAAAATATTTATAACATCAAAACTATTAGTTCTATCAAATCAATTCTATTTTTTTAATTTAGTCTAAAAAATACATAATAAATAATGTCTAGACTACTAATGTCTATACTTGTCTATACTACAATGTGTCAGAATTTTATTGTCATCAAATTAATTTACATTGCATTAAGGAATCATCACGCCCGGTGGCTGAGCGGTAGCTCTTCGCTCTGTCGTGCCACAGGTCCCTGGTTCGATCGTCGGGCCGAGCAAGGTTGACTCAGCCCTTCATTCCTTCAGTGGGTCGATAAATGAGTACCAAGCATACTTGGGAGCTAAACACTGGGGGTTTCACGTATGGCTGACTACCTAACCGGAACAAATGCTCCTGCATCCCAGAGCCCAAAGGTCAAGAAAACTGAGATGGGCACAGAAGGCCTTGGCCCTCTGTGGGCTGTGCCGCTGAGTTTAGTTTAGTTTTTAAGGGATCATCAATTTTATTCATTTACACATTGCATATCAGGAGTATCACTTTTATGAAAATTATTTTTTCCAGTTTCTTAGTAAAATTGTTTTTTAAATATAAGAGGATTTTCAATGTCATACTTACAATTTATTATTGTAAAATTTAAAACATTCTTTATTGATATGAGATAATTTAATTAAAAATTATAGGATTTATTTTAGGACAAATTTATTGTAATATACAGTATATAAATTAAAATTTATTTATAACTATGAAAAAAAAAATATTTTATTAAGAACATACTTTTAATGTATCATATTATTTTGTTACAGACTTTTACATGTTTTGTTTTGCATTTTAAATAATACAAGAATCAATTTAAAAAACAAAACATTTATTGTCAAGTGAAACATTTAGAACATTATTCATTTTCATTTCTTATTTTTTAATTTCTTTCATAAAAACAGTATTGCATCTCTTTCCTTCTTCACCAGACAAACCTTACAGGATTATACGAAATATCTGAAATAAAAGAAAGAAATCACTTTCATGATAAAATTTTACCAACACATTATTAGAATAAGAGAGATTAAATACCACTAATTTGAAATCATTTAAGTCCTTAGGTATCCCCTTTAAACTTATTTTAAGTTTGACAGATATTTTGATTAGAGTTCTAAGATTATTCTATACACTAATGAAAGATGGCAGGTATATTTGGTTTTGTAGTTCTTATGTTTGGATTGAAATTTGTTTTAAGAAAAATAGATTGTATTTATGATCGAAGACTATTAAAAATTTATGTATATTGAAAAATTAGTAAGGTACACTTACATACTTACTGTCATTGTAGAAAAGCTAAGTATCAAAATATAAATGTGAAGTATAAATAAAAAGTAAAGTATCATTAGTAAATCATCACACACACACACAAAAAAAAAAAAAAAAAAAAAAAAAGAATTGAGGGGATGAATGTAGAAACAGACAAGGAGATTGGAAATTTGCATTTTAGATTTTCAAAAATTAAAAGAATTCTTAGGGAAGAATAAAATAATTAATTCACAAATAATTATAATAATAAAAAAATTTCAAATAATCGGACACATGCTTTTACAATCAACAGTAATAAAGTTTAAAATTTGAAAATAAAGAAATATAATCATTATTATATTTTATGTTATAATAATGCAACAAAGTTTGGCGAGTTGCTTGGCGAATATTTCAAAGTAAAGCTTTTCGCCAGTATAAATCTTTACATATATAAAAATAGAAATTATTTCTATTTAAAGTAATTAAAACTTTGATCGGAACAAATTATAATAAGTTTTAATTTTATTAGCTTAAAATAAATAAATATTTTAAAAGAAAATTTATCTAGAAAATAGTGTACTATACTCACCGATACTAAAATGATGTGCAGGTTCCTGTTATGGTAGTACATCAACTGCATTGAGATGGTTATTTCATCGTGTGAAAGTATTTTTAATGCTTTCATTTTAAAGGAAATGTTATTATTAAACTAAAAAACTGTTCCGTCTCGTCTATAAAAAAATTTCATCTCATCATCCTCTTCCTAACGTCGCCGCCATTTTTATTTACATTTGTATATGTCATTACATAAAATTGAAACGTCATAAAAAGCAAACGATCTGATTGGTTCATGAAAGAAATTGCCTGAACGGTTGCAGATATTTCGTGCAACCGTGATTTCTATATCACACGAGCAATTTTTGGAGAAATTTCACTTACAGTTGCACTTACACTTGCAGTTGCACATATTTTCTCTCGTGTGATATAGCCATTACAGACAGCAGTGTAGTTTATTGACATTTGCTCGAGAAAAAAAAAATAAAATAGAAATTCACCAAATCTTGAATGCCTGGAAAATAATATATTAGCTTAGAAGTTTAAAAAACAGTAATTTTAAGTTAATAGTAACTCAACTTATCCCTTTATGTTAGATGGACCATAAATTGCTTAAATTAATTCTTTTTATCCACTGTAGAAGGAATCAAAAAATTTTCTGTTGCTGATATGTACAGAATAAAATTGTGTATAATAATCAATCATTGAATAAATATATAACTTTGATTACATCCAAGCGTATTACAATCATACATAAATTTGGTATTAGGTTAATATTTGCTTTCCCTCCTTACAGTATTAGCAGTTAAAAAAAATTTCTGGTAACACTTCAATGTCCTGGCATTCATAAGCCAGGAAAATGACAACCAGGATAGTGACAAATTCACCCTTTTATAGCATATAACTTTACTTTAATTTAATATTTTGGCCTAAGACGTTTATATTATGCAGGGAAAAAAAACAGAATTTCTTTAAATAACTCAGATAAATCTATGTAGTTTATATTATTAATGATTTGAAGAAACCAGGAAAATGACAACACAAAAACCTACTCACCCTGAAAAATTTTTTTAAATAGATTTTGAACCAGAAAATGGGTTCTTTATTCACGCAACAAGACATGTTCATATAGGAGGGTATCTAATCAATCTATTAACATAAGATATTGATTGCTGGCTCTATCTATTTTGGTTATAAACCACTAAATAAAAGCAGTCAGGAAAATGACAGATTTTCTTGGGACAAGCAAATTATTGACAGAAATTATTTTAAACGAATCTTTTGTAAATAATACCCCCTGCGTATATTATAGAAATGCTTACGCCGATTAAGATAAAAAAAATTAGATATTGAAAAATTTATGGGAAGTTTTGAAGCTAGTTATTACTGGAAACATTGTTTGAGACATGCCAGGAAAATGACATTTTGAAGTTCAATTAAATTTTATAACTATACAAAACAGTCAATGTTAGTGCAAAGTCATTTTAAAATGCTAACAGCAATGCTATTTATTAATTTTTTTGAAAGAAGTTCTTTTAGTATTATAGTATTAGATCTTGGAGCAAGGGACAGTGAATTGTCATATTTCGTGAGAATCACCCATACGTAGGAGGTAGCCGCTGTCTGGGAAATATGGTGCCAATAGTTTTGCTAGGAAAGTGGTCAATAACTTTTTGAGTATTTCTCCATATTTCTAAAATTTTTCAAGCGAATTTAACATTTTCTGCACCTTTATACAATTTGTTTATCCAAGTATGATTCCATGCCAAAAGTAACTTTCATTAAATATTTATTATTTTTTATTACTAGGAGGCTTCGCCCCCTACTCGCTGGCGCTCACCAACCGCCGGAACTGCTTTCGCAGTTCATTTCGGATTGCTTCGCAATCCAATGCTCGCTTTGCTCGTTCATTGGATACGTTCTTAACGTCTAGTTTTGGTATACTTTTTTGAATACTGAAGTTCCGAAAACTTTTCATTGTAGAAAATTCTAAACCTGTACATTTCAATATTAATTTGAAATTGCAAACAGTTCGCATATTTTTCTTAATCACACTATTCTAAATTTCAGTTGTTGAGAAAAGAAACTGTTGTATGTTTTGTTTTAAAGTCTTTGCCACCAGAGAGCTGAAGTTATGTGTTGTAAAACAATATGAAATAGTAGTCTGCCACTGAACGTCGGATGTAAAGCATCGGCTTTGATGAAGATAATTTTGTATTTTTAATTATCTGAAGGGCGCCACCTTAATAATATGGAATTTGTAAAATAAATGTATATATTTTTGATTGTTGATGAAGTCATTTTGTGTTTTCATCAGTGTTCAGAAGTAGAACAACTATAAGTTTTTTATTTTATCACAAAAATATAAAATGTATAAAAAACAAAGAAAAGAGTAAGAAAATGAGTATAGTCCTAGAAAAAGTTAAAATTATAATATAGTATTTGTCAGTTAAAATAAAACTTTTTGTTTATGTCATTGCTAACAATTCAAATTTCTCCGAGGCAATTCTAAAGTATAAATTAGGGTAGTATTGTTAAGTTGAAACACAATATTTTTAGTTTTGATGTCAACAATACAATTCAATTTTTCACAAAAACGATTGTTTCCATTGTTAAGTTCAATGTCAACAATTCAAATTTTTCTGAGGCAACTCTTAACCTCTAAATATTATTTTTTTTATGTAAACATTTCTAAATGTCAGTTTTTCAACCACAAAACAACTTAAAGTCCTCAAATTTAGCATGAAGTTTTAAAATGCAATGAAAGAGGGTCATAGCAATAATGAAAGTAGAAGTAGTACTGTAAAATTAAAACAATATTCTTAATCGATGAGCCAAGTTCTTCAAGAAGCAGTTGTAGAAGTAGGTTGTTTATTTAAAACTTTTTATAGAATTTCTTTAAGAACACAATTGTTAATTTGGGCATTTGGCGATACAGCACTTTTAGAATTGAAGGATTTGTTACGTCAAGCGCTCAGGTATCATAATTTTGATCTAGTTGCGCTTCTATGCCATTTTGTTTTATGTTGCTAAGTTAACTTTCAAAAAATTCTATGGCTGGCAACAGCATTTTTATTTTTTAAATTGTTTATTTTTTATTTATTTTAGACTTCGTTATTTTTTTAGCGAAATTTTTTTTTAACCTAACAGAATTCTTTGCCAACTGTTTTCTCTATGAATGAAGAAAATAAAGTAAATATTTAGCTGATCAGATTCATATCATTAAAAGGCAGAGTGCTTTGGCGTTTTCAAAACAAAGCAAACGTTGCCACCGGAGGAAAAGGAGGAATTTGGGAGCCACGTAAGAGAATTATATATAATAGATTTTATTTAATGGTAGTCGAAAAAAGTTTGAATAGTAAGAAACACAATTTTTTTTAATATCATTCTAAGGAATGTGATTTTACATGGCAAAATACAAAATTTGTGCTCGTATAATTCCTAAGAAAACAAAATTTAAAGAATTTGTTTTTTTTGAAACTCAATTTTTCAGTAATTATTCGATCGATTTCGCTCAAATTTTGTATTTTTTTTTGTAAATATCATTAGTCTGCTGGAAAAAAATGATATTCATTCTATCAAATCAATACTTTTATTTTAAGCCGTCCTAAGTAACCTAAGTAAGTATTAGTCCTAATATTAACTATTAGTTAACCTAAGTAAGTAAGTAACCTAAGTAAGTTTGAAAATATTGACAAAGAATTAAGCACGGAAAAGCACCGAGAGCTGGGACACTATAGAACTTACTAGTAAATATCACCAAGTGATTTTCGTCAAAATTTAAAGGGCATTTTAATCGGTATTTTACCGTATTTCTGTTTGAATATTTACATCCCTGGCCGGTTTTGTAAGAGTGGAAAATAGATGTAATATAATTAATATCGATTTTTAACAATAATAATTCTATGGACAATATAATTCTGGAGTTCTGGTACGAAACAATTTTCTTTTACGCCATCAGCTTTTGATTTATGGATTAAGAGCAACGTGTCTTTCGAAACCTGGTCTGAAATAAATTAGTTCTGACTTAAATGAAGTGTTCAATATCGCAATGGCTAAATAAGCCTGGAAGCCCCTTAAACAAATTATTTAAATTCACAAATTATTATTGCACTAAAATTTAAATTATACTGTATTGGACTATATAAAGCAGCACTTATTTCTCAATTAATTATATTTTATAAAAAAATAATAAAAGAAATTAAAAACTACTATCAGAAAATTATAGCCGTACTTAAAGGTTTTTTATTATTATTTATTTACTTACTTTTTTTTAATTTAATAAATGGGATGTTCAAATCCATGTTTTCTCCATGTCTTCAATACATTGCCGATACCTTTTTAAATACTTTTAAACAGATTTAATGCATTTTAATGGCTACTCTAACAATTTAAAGATATGTAGTTGTCTTTTCAGTTATAAGTCAGGCGATCTGCTAATTTTACAATATGGGGAAACGAAGATGCATAACTTTAAAATGGTGGAAAAATGTTTCAGCTGCAACAAAATTCTTATTTATTAGGTTTTTATATTGTTTTATTAATACTATATTTATCAAATTTCCACTTTTTCATATAACCTCTTAGCCATTGTGATACAAAAGAATCTTTGCTTATATTGTATTGTATCACAATGTTGCCCAGGGAACGCCAAACGAGGAGGCGAGGCTATTTTATTCTAACTGCTTAAACACTAGGAAGAATATGTACAAAAGGTCAATTTTTTTCTATATCATGAGCATCGACCATTATCTGTAAAATCTACCGTTTTTAAAAGTTTTGTCATAGTCACTGGGATAAGTAGTCACTGGATCTTATAATAGTTGTTATTTTAGTGTTTAGCAATTAAAATAGTTCCCCAAGAGGGCTGTCAGACAAATTTTTAAGTATCCAGAACATGAGCAACAGCCCCCCGAGGAGTAAAAGAATCGCAATTCCGTAAACTCCATGAAAATATATTTTTACAGAGTAGATCTATGAATTCTGCCACAATCAAATAACAATGTAAATAAAAATAACAAAATAAACACAGTAGCATAAATAACTACTGAACACATAATTTCGATAACCAGAAGGCCAATTGAAACTTAGATATTTAAAGGTAAAACAATATGAAATTAAGGCCAAAATGATGCTAGGATAAATTTTGCTTAAATACTAAACTTAGAATGATAAACTTATCTAGTACTTTAAACTATACATGCATATATGCAAGTTGTTCTTTCAAAGAATTTTGAATTCAAGAGAATCAAAGGAAGAATTGCATAAATAAACTCCGAAGAGACATAAAGACATGGAAATGACAGAATTGCCAATTTTTTCCCATACTCCTCTAAATATTTTTGAAAAGGTGGAATAGTAAAGCAATTGACTTAAATATTAATCTAATATCTATTAATTTAATACTTGTTTAAGTTAAACTTACTTATTATTCAGATTGTACGTTTGATCTACGAATTAAATCTCTTACTTCATTTTAATTTAAATAAAAATCATGCATATTTTTTGTAGAATTTGTTTAAAAGACATAAACATTTAATTTATTTACAAATGCGATAAATTCATTATAAAATAGGAGGAAGGTATAGTAAAAAGACGACGAAATTATTTTTCTTATAATTTTCGAGAAACGGCATAAGCATGTAAAGTAAACATCTAATACAAGCCACTTAAAAAATTTAAATGGAGCATTATATTTAATTCATCTTTAAATAAGGCTTTTATAGCTAAGAATACTAAATGTGTAAACATTTATTTTAAATGAAAATAGTGTGGTACTACAGAAGTATATGATACTTTTGGCAAGTTTAGTTAAGGTTTGAACTTTTTGGTTACTAAGTAGGCCTACCTAAAAGTGTACAAGCAACAAAGCCAATAATTTTAATTAAAAGTAATGTTGTACTACTGCGGAATGCAAACTTTTTGGGGAGCTTAGTGATTATATGAATTATTTAGCATCAAAAACGCTTGACGTAAAGTGTACTAGCAATAATTTTAATTGAAAATATGCGGTACTACTGTAGTAGGCAATAGTTTTGGCAAGTTTAACTACGATGTGAAATATTTGGTTACTCAATTATCTTATCGTAAAACGTACTATTAATAATTATTAATAATTCTAAATTAATATGGTACTACTATGATATAAAATCCTTTTTGGTGAATTTAAATACGATATGAATTTTTCGATTATTAAATCAGTTTGCCTTAAAATGCTCTATTAATAATTTTAATCTGGTAACGACTACTTTGATACATAATACTTTCAGTAAGTTTTAAAACGATAATTGTTATTTTTTGGTTACGAAGGTTTTGGTTACTGAATTACCTTACCATACAAGACACATTTTTCAATGAAGAGAGATAGAAAATATATAGTAAAAATCTACAATATTAAACTACAGTAAGAACAATACTGTCAAAATTAATCTAATTGCTATTTAGCTGCTTTAAATATATGAAATCATGTTAGAGTAAAATAAATCTCGACACACTAAGAACTAATATTTCTTATAAGTTAATTATATGAACTCGTCTTTAATATTAACATAAGTATGAGAATCTAAAAGAAACTGTATTTTATTTACTGTAGTTTAGATTGGAGAATTACAGTTTTTTACAAATACTATCTTTTTTATTTTTTTTTAGTTTGTTTTTTAGTTTCATGATTCGATTAGAGAAAAGTTTAAAAGGTACATACCGATTTATTAATAAAATTTTTACTTTATGACTGACTTTACTATTCCAGTTCGTGATAATTATCATTTTAGTTTATTACCTAGAAAGAGAATACTTATTAAACATACATAGTCAGCAAAAACATTAGTTTTCAAAATGTTGAAAAAGAAATAATGCATTCTGTTGGAAAATTGCGATAAATACAAGATCCATTTAATTGCTCGAAAGCTTATCAAAGTTAAAAGGAGCTAATCCAATTTATTGGCAACTAACAATGAAGGATTCCAAATTATTTAGAATTCAATCGAGATGAAATTCAGCTACCGAAAAATGAATTAATGATTTAAAAGAATTAAAATTGAATCTGTGCCATGTGAATAGTTTAGCACTAAATGGAAGAAAAGAATGTATTCTGAAGGAAAAATTAGGAAAATGAAAATTCGTTAAAAATTTAACAACTTTCAAATAAGAAAATCTAATAGATCGGCAAAAGTCAATATACGATTCTAAATATTTTAAGAATTAATAGAAATGATATTGAGCCATCGAAAAACGAATTGATTATAATAAATTCACATTGAACTAATGGTGTAACAAAACATGGAACAAAAATATCTAAGGAACAAAGTAGGAATAGAAATCCAGAGCAGTGTAGAGCTCATGTTTTTGGGACATTAAAATGTCCCAAAAACAGGAAACTGAAAAGACTTTGTAAACAAAGTAAAGAAACCAGTAAAAAACCTTCAACTCGTAAAAGACTAAATTCAACCTTTGAAATAAATCAATCTCGGATTTAAAACCATTCAACCTCCAAGAGTACTTAGTACCAACATAAATCCAAAAGAAGATATCGTACAAGCATTTCAGCTGAAAGAATGAAACAACGTCACAAAAAGTTGAATACACAAAACTGAAGAGGGAGTAAAAAACCATGAAAACAAAGTACAAAACGTTGAAATCCATCATAGAAAAAGCAGTTTTTTTAAATAACTTTGAGTCACAATAAAACTTGTTAAGTTTCAATGGCAGTGTCTCAAGTTGAAAAGAAAGAAATTTCAGAAAATTATATCGATAAGAATTTAATCATGTGATGGGTTTTCAATATTTTCATTGGTTAAGGCAAATGGTGTGATTTTACTATATTCTCATTGGTCAAAAAGAATCAGATGATATTTTGAAATAGATGAAAGGAATATTTAATTACAATTGGATAGCATGAGCACAAAACTATTAATCCTATGTAAACTAAGTTTTTACTCTATTGCTCTTATTGTTCTATTCGCTATTCCATTTTGCCGGCACAAGCGATAAAGTTACCGATGAAAAGTCTCCGATATTTTGTTAATCTTATAATTGTTGATGAACAAACGATCTAATTCTTTTTGGTTTACGACTACTATTGTTCAACTCCGTTTCCTTGTAATTTTGAACCCAATCCAGAAGACAAGGGAACTCCCGGATCAAGCATTGGGAGGAATTTGTTTTCGAGGAGAATTCTTTTGGATCGAACTAATCCACATTTGCGTTGCATAGTGAGGAAAACCACGATAACATCCCAAAGATGAGCGTGACGGGAAGGGGACTCTAACCCGTGATTCGTCTACCCCTGAGGATATTTTACGACCGCACCGTGGTCGGTGCTAGTCAGGTGCAG
This sequence comes from Parasteatoda tepidariorum, assembly GCF_982258835.1. Taxonomy (NCBI): domain Eukaryota; kingdom Metazoa; phylum Arthropoda; class Arachnida; order Araneae; family Theridiidae; genus Parasteatoda; species Parasteatoda tepidariorum. Next base: position 88,204,443 of record NC_141755.1, on the reverse strand, counting down.
AATTCGTACCGACCAGCCATCGCTCGTTGGGATTTGATCACCTTGCGTTTCATTAGAAGGCGAACGCTCTATCCCCTGAAACGTTTTATGTTAATGCAAATTTTTTTGTTTTGTTTTGGTTATGTCTATTTAGAAAAAAAAACCTAAAGAAATAAAAAGAAAAATTTCTGAATTTACTTTCACCGGTGAAATGGCAAAGTACCTACGATAATTACTATAAGTCTTAAAATTTTTTTATTTTGGTTACGAAAATATTATAAAAGTTGGAAAATGTATGCGATAAATTGGAAAAATAATGCGATTTATTGTTAAGTAACATTATGGTAAAAATATACTTGAGGGTGCCCCTTGGCGAAATTGGCGATTTATCTTTGGCGCCATTCCTGTTTGCGCGGAACACCGTGGTAAAAAGAATGGAGGCCAAAACATAATGATATTTCAATAAAACATTGTAAAATTTCAACCAAATATCGGCCAAAACTTATCTGAAAATATGAAAACAATAGTTTATTAGTTCTTAAGAAATAACAGTTTAACGCAGTCTTTCGAAGCTCTGTCGCCAAGGAAAATTAAAAAAAGCCAAAGTATAAATGCCTTACACTTGAAGGAATGCGATGATTTTAAATTATATTTATGATCCTGCAATGAAGAATTATCTGGGTTTAGAACAGACAAATAACCTAAATACATAAAACTTTTTTTAAAAAATCGCGAATTTGGTGACATTTTCCCACCTAGATGAAAATTATTAAAATCACTGCCTTATTCCCAATTTTTGAAAATTTTTTATGAACTCAGTTAATGCAGCGTTGAAATAAGTTTTTAAATATTAAAAAATTCGACTCATTTTCACATAACTGTGGCTTTCCTCCATATTGACGTTTTGCGCCATTTTCAAAATAAGCTCTGGCCTTAGATAGGCTAAACTTGACATTACAGTCATGAGTAACAGTTGCAAATTCACAGCAGTTATAAAAATAGCATATTATTCGCAAAAAGGCGTCATTTCATATTACGACAGAGGCTTCGAAAAACAGCATTAAAAAAGGGCAATGCCCCTCAAGGGGTCAGCAAGCTTTAATATTTTTTTTCCTTCCACTATCCCATAGACAAACACAAAACCGTTTTATCCATTTACATGGAATACTAACAGTTTTATTTCATAAAAGGAAGTGGCCTTTTCTGCAGGTAAAATTTAAATTCAGTAGTTAAATTTTTGAGGTTTACAGGTATTTTTATGGTATTTATTGCTACGAGTTTAACAGTTAATAGTTCTCAAACTAATTATCGACTGTTAAATTTTTAATTCATTTATAAATTTTTTGATTAATATATAAAAATTTTTTTTCTAAAATTCAAAATACTAGGCGAAGTAAAAAAAACATTTTTTGATTTTTTAAAGTTTAAATAAAAGCAGATTTTAATTTTTTTTCGTATCAGCAATTACTACAGCCTATTAAGGCGATGCTTAAATCCCCTTGATTTTAAAGCAAGCTACAAAAACAAGGCTAAGCTGTAATATAGTTCAAAGGCCATTTTAATATCTAAAATAAACTTATAAATTTCTAAATATAATGAGCAACTTAAAAAAAAACGATAAAAAAGCAGTCATAAAAAAGCGAAAAGGTTAATTTTTATGCATTTTTTCCCTTTTAAAAATATTGTCAAGTGTCTATTTCTCCGATTTGAATTATTATTAGTCTCAATTATTTGTCTCAGTTATTAATTGGTCTCAATTCTCAATTATTAGTCTCAAATAATCAATCAAGATCAGTCGCATTGCCTGAAGAAAAGGTAGGTAAAGAAAGAGTGAGAGAATTAGCGAAAATGGCGAAAATTGGCGAAATGTTATTAAATTGGCGAAATGTGATGGCGTTAAATGGTCTAAATGATGTTTGTTTTAGAAAGACGCTTCTCGGTTTGCACAGATCGCAGTGATGACTTAGAATATCCTCAGTGGTAGACGGATCATTAGTTAGAGTCTCATTATCATGGGGTTAACCGTTAAAGTTTTTCATGGTTTTCTTCTTCCTGTAACACAAATGAGGGTTAGTTCCATCAAAAAGCCCTAAATGAAGACTATAGTGTGTCTAACACAAGAACTCCCCTAGCCATTCGCCTGGACCCACGGCGGTGACTATGGTAACGAGGTATAACTATTTCAAGTAGAGGTGTGGGGTCATTGTTTAGGACAGGTTTTGGCTCGGTTTGACTAAAAAATGGGAATTGGTCTACTGTGTTAACCCTAGAGTGAAGAGAAGCTACCCTCCCTGAAATGTGCTATTCTTGTTTCCATAGCAGCAGACGTTCTCAGACTTTACGGCGGGGGGGGGGGGAGTTCTTACCGTAGAGAAACTATAGATTGCTCGGATGCTTGATTCTGATGTTCTCCGCGTCTTCTGGGTTGAGCTCAAAATTACAAGACTATGGAGTTGAACATTGATAGTTATAAACCAGCTAATGGATCAGGTGTTTAACACCTATCTTAAACTAATTAATCTTTATTATTAATTTGTATGAGTTTTTTTTTTAAATTTTTAAAATAAAACTGTATGCTTTATTGTTAAGCAAAACTAATCAATTGACAAAACATTTAGAATAAATTAAGTCATAAAATGTTTTAAATTGTTTATGAACAGATCAACTATTCGATTACATTCGGCAACAAACCTGTTTGATAAAACTTCCTAAATAGATTCCTTTTCAATAAGTTTTTTTTATTTTATTCTTTCTGCCTTGTACATCTGCTTGGAGCATTGTTGTTAGATGCCCATATCCTAGAGGAGTGTTAATGGAATTCGATACCGCCTCATTCAACCCTTTTCCAAATCAAAGTTTTTAATTGTTTCAGTTCTGGTCTCCATTCTGTTCCTAAACCTATTAATTCCAGTGAACGATTCTCATTAATGAGTTTAGTTAGTTTTTCTTGTACTATTTCTAATCTGGGTTACCTAGCGAAATGATGATATAAAATAGCTAAAGATGAAATTATTCAGTCAGACTTCTATTTAACGAACTTCTATTTTGTGAATTTCTCTATTTTGAGATTTTTTTTCGAGGAACCAAGAACATTTTGGAAATTTCTTCGTGAAATAACTTACAAATAGCGAAGGGAATTTTCTATTTAACGAATTATTCTTTGAGATCCACTTTCCCCATTTCCCAAAATATCTAGGAACATTTCGAACTTGTTAACGCATTTTATAGGAGAAATGACCTCGAATTAATGTTTGAAACCAAATAACTTTTAGAGAAAGTAGTAAAATCCGTTTCTCTTTTTGTTTGTATTTTAAGCAAAAAACTCAGACAAAATTAAAGGATTTTATCAGTATAGCAATTAAACTTAAGAACGCATGTGGTAACGTATGTTTAAAATGTATGTAGCATGATAGTGTAACACTGAATATTGTTTTGCTCTATTCTTGCTTTCATGCAGATTTCTTTGATGGTTAAGATTTATAAGATTGCCCCCGGGATTAATAGCTATGTTTTGCCAATGAAGAAAACTGTGTTTTTAGTGATCAAACAAAGAGGATGGGTTGTTGAAGTTTTGAAATAAAAATATGTTTCCGAACGACAACGGAATGTTGTTTGAGTAAATGCAGACGGGTAAATAACAGTTCTGGAGTTATGATGAATGTTTACTTTAAAACTGAAGCAATATGTTTGAGTTTTTCTTATTTTTCTGAATTGTCTGATTGCGAAGTTGAGAGTACCTGAATTTTATGATGCTTTTTTTTCCTGTAACATTATTAACAGAAAAAGTATTAATATAGATATCGTGAAATCTCATTTTATAGAGTTATTAGAAGTATCTTTATTAAAATGTATAGTGGAACAAAAAAAAACTAATTCATCAAAAGATCGGATTTTCACTTAATAACATGCTTTGAATGGTTGCTATCCCACATAGCAAAATAAGGCTTATTTTCACTTAGCAAAACCTTATATTTTAAATACTAGTGAATTGATGTTTAATAATTATAGTGGTAGTGTCTTCATTCACATGAATTAGCCGTAAGAAATATTTTTTAACTTTAATTGTTGTCCTGCAACCTATACGCAAAAAACTTTTTTCTGAACGACTTTATCCACTTATTCGACGAATTTAGTTTCCTGATCACTCAATTATGGAGAGAATAGGGTCCCAATAACATGGAGAAAAATTGGTTCAATTTGAAAAATATGGTCCCAGTAGTTTAATAAGAAGATAGAAGGAAATTTTGTGTACCTTAATGTTACTAATGGATAATTTTCGATTTTCTTTTTACATCTTGGTGTTTGTTTGAATTGCATTCTATACAAAAGAACAAGGATCATATTAGACTATGTAACATGAGAAAATGAAGTTTGACAAACATACATACCAAATAACGACATACTGACAAAACATACATGACGAAACAAAGTTTGGGGAGCAAAATGGAGTATGACATCGTGGTGAATTATATAAGCCTGCGAATTGTTTAGAAATAGTGGTGGGTAAAAATCTACTAAATTTAACTTTTATTAAACCAAGAATCACAATTAATAAACTACCACTTGAAAATATTTATTCGCTTTTCCGGAGCAAGTTGGCATCTTTGTGTATTTAAATAAAACTATTTTTGTGTGTTCTATATTGCATTAATTTCTTCAAACCATTTTAGCAACGATAATAATATTAAAAAATTAAGAGCATTAAAGATTTACTCGAATTTTAATAATCTGGGCTTCGCGGGTCACCGGTGACCCCCGTGGCGCTACGAACAAACTCAGTGCCGGTCACCGGTGACCCCCATGGCATTCAACGTGTTAAACATTATCATATTTTAAGCAATCAGAAAAAAAAACTTTTTTTTGTGATCGACTACATAAATATTGTCAAAATGGTTTAACTATTTATTAAAAGGTATGCCACTTAACTGGAAACAATGTTGCAATAATTTTTAAATGCGTGTAAAGAACCGTCACAGCTTGCCGATTTATAAAATTTGTCTTTGTTAGCTTGGTTTTTGGCAATTTTTGAGCAATTTTAACTATATTATATTATTTTATTCGGCCATTATTGTTCTAAATTCACCCTTTTGTTTTTAATATTTATTTTTTAATTTGTGGCAAGTGATTCATTCCAAAACCATTTAGCAAGTTTTTAGTCTCATTTCACTTAGTACCGAAGACCACAAAACCCGATACTGACCAGTCATTTTTATTTATTATTTATTTTATAGATCCGTCACTGAGCAGCTGGCCCAATTTCGGGTTAACGGTTAATGTTCAACTCCGTAGCCTTGTAATTTTGAACCCAATCCAGAAGACAAGAGAACTCCTGGATCAAGTAAGGGGAGAAATTTTCCGTCGTGGGGGACTTTTTTGATTGAACTAACCCGCATTTGCGTTACAAGGAGAGGAAGACCACGCGAACCTCCCACGGTTAGCCTGACGGCAAGGGGACTCTAATCCTTCATCAACCTACCACTGAGGATATTTCACGTCAGCACTGTGGTCAGTGCAAGCCGGATGCGGAATTCGTATCGACTGGGATTCGAACCCGGTTCGCCTCATTGGAACGCTCGGCTCGCCATTTTTCTTTTATCACATTTTTAGTTTCTGCATTTCCTGTCGTGCTACTTCATACGAAATAAAGCCCTAGTTCTAAGGCTTTACTACGAAAGAACGCAAAACCTTTAGCTATTCGATTTTCACACTGTTAACATTCCCTCAAAGGACTTGCCGAAGAACATAAATTGGGAACTATATCAATATAAAAGGAGATTTTTATAATCAACCCGTAATAGTCAGCTAAAAAGCAGAAGAATAGGAAACAAACTAATCGAACATTCGAAGGGAAAAAAATAGAAAAAAGCCCCGCTTTACGAAATGCGAATTCTCTTCCCACAAACTCTCACGGAATGTTGATATGTACCATAACAGTCAAAGTAAAAGCCACTGAAAAAAAAAACGGGAATAAAAAAAAAAACTGGAAAGAAAAACAAACAAGAATGTCGCACAGTTGTTAGAGAGGTAGGGGAAACGGAAAGGGATTTTGAAATTCCGCAAGTGACAGCCCCAGCCGTAATGCCCCGAAGCGCCCTTTGTTCGTGATTGCAGGGGCCATTAGAGACCGTCTCACGTGGACTTGAATGACCAATGAGGTGGGGGTGGGGGATTTAAAGCCCCTGGAATAGAAGAAGATATTGTAGGGAGCTTAAAATCCATTAAAAAAAAGTTTTTCTTGTGTTCAGTGCCCGATGCATTGCTTTTGTTTGAGGTCAGCATCTGCTTTCCCAAGTGACTGGATTTATCCATTCAACTCCTTTTATTTTTGTTCCCAAATCCGGGAAAGTGAAAAAGAGGAAAAAAACTTTCGGGAGAACCGTCAAGCACCGCGTAGTTTACAGGGTTTATCCTATTTAATAGCTGTGTACAATGCTTCAAGCAAATGAAATCTCACGCTTAGCTTAACTGATTTAATTTGTTTTTGGTATATTTAAATAAGTTTTTATTTATGTTTAGCCTTTTTTGTGTGCAATGTAAGCTTTATACTGTTTATAAACGTATGACTGTTAACGTTACTTGTTTGATTAAAAATTACACTTCAAATTTTTATAAACTTTTCTTTCTGTAAAAAGAGAGAGAAAATTGTAATCGCATTATTGTGATCACTGATTACCTATTGAATAAATGAATAGACTTTTCTGAATAGACTTTTATAAACGCTTCAACATTTCAAGTCATGGTTTGCTTAAACTGCTTTCATTGTTCTTTTGTTGTCCAATGGCCGGGATTGGTTTTGCAATGCCAGGCAATAAGAGTTTCTTAAGATGTCATAAAATTCCTTTCCTTTTTCAGTATTCATATACATATATATTAAAATAACCGGCAAGACAGTTATTACACATAAAAAAATAATAAACAATGTATGGTGCAAATTATTGTTGTAAACTGAAATATAAAAAATAATGGATGATTGAGGTAAAAGAACGAGTAAAAAACTTAAATGGTTTGGGAAATTATATGGGTAAGAACTTCTAAGTAAATATATTATGGATGGAAATAGATAGAAATGGAACGAAATCGTATTTGTATTTAGATATAGTCATTGATTGGAAAATAACAATTATTGAAGTTAGGACTGAAAATAGTATCAAAAGTAATTAAATTAGGGGAACGCCATTGCTTACGAGGAATGGTAGTACAAAACCATCATGTGATAGCTATAACTCACTAGGTTCTATATAGCTATATTCACCGCATCCGGCTTGCACCGACCACAGTGCTGCAGTAAAGTATCCTCAGTAGTAGAAGGATCATGGGTTAGAGTCCACTTGCCGTCAGGCTGACCATGGGCGGTTCTCGTGGTCTTCCTCTCCATGTAACGCACATGCGGGTTAGCTCCATCAAAAAGTCCTCCTCGAAGGCAAATTTCTCCCAATACTCGATCTAGGAGTTCCTTTGTCTTCTGGATTGGTTCGAAATTGCAAGGCTACGGAGTTGAACATTAGTAGTCGTAAACCCAAAATTGGGTTGGCTGTTCAATGACGAATATATATTTAAAAAAAACAGCTCCATAGGTACAATGGTCACACAATGTGAGGTTAAAATTGGACAGATTGGTATCACTAAATTTTGAATAAGATGATGATGATAAAATTAAGTGGTAGGAGTAGTACTGTATATACTTCGCAACAGAGCTGCAAGATGGGCTATTGGCGACCGTTTTTGAAACATCCCTGCAGATGATCCGAAGACATGCCATCACAATTTTGATCCTCTGCAGAGGGGATGACTCCTCTCACTTTGGTAGCTCAACGACCTGCGCGTGAAATTAAACAATCTACGGTAGAACAGTTTAACGAGGACCAATACCACACACCCTGAGTCTCTCCGCAGACGGATCAAAGTGATTTCCAAACCACGCACTGATAGCTGTCCGAGATGTTTGATTTCGGTAATCTGCTGGGAACCGTGTCTTAAGAGACCACCATACCATGGGAGAAAAGTTTTGTCTGAAATTCTCTTCCACCTTCATTACTAATTTAAAATTTAAAAGAAAGAAAAAAATGAGTTCATGCAAACAGTAAGAGTAAGCCATGAAGTTTCAATTAAATACTTGTCCACAATAAGAAGATCACGGATCCACACACATATGACCTATGACGTCATCACTAGCTGATTGTTGGCGTATTAAAGTTCCAGCTAAGTTTTTCCATATACATTAGATTGTTAATTAACGTGAAGTTAATTAAATACAGCACCGTCTTTTCCTTCTTACTTAATTGTTTAACTTAGATTCTTTTACTCAATGTAGATTTATTATTTGTTTATGCATTTTATTGTAACCACGTGCTTCGTGTACCTGGTAACTTCGATGCATAATTTGTTTGTTTATGTTTTACATTGCTTCGTGCTTATCATTGTGTTAAGTAAGAAATGTACAGTGAAAGAATCTTTGTGTAAGAATATAGAAATAGTCAGTTAAGTACTTGGCGGACATGGTTTACTCGAAATAGAAGTGGAAGAACAGTTTCTAACGCAAGCAAATGCCACGCTTCAGTAACCAATCAGGATCGTGATGCCCACACTACGTCACTTGCAGGTTTGATGGAGGAAAAAAAATTAGAACATCATAATGAAAACAATTTATTGGAAAAGAACTTCTCCATTGCTAAGTTATCTTCTCGCAATTTATTTTCATTTAGATATTTTAAAAAGTTTCTTTTCAGTATTTGAAATTTCGTGGCTTCATCTAGGTTTGTCAGAATTCATTTTTCCCATACTTTAAGTTTCAATTAAATGATGGAAGCGAAAGAGAAATTGCTACGAAAAGTTTTCCCCGCGGAATGGCGTTCAGTCCATTGCAGGGCTAAAGAAAATACAAGGGCTGGTTCACTCCTTTGAAGTATCTCTTGCCGCTGTAATATCTCCCTAACCACAGCTGGGCAGAGGCGGACTGCGCATGCGTGGTTGGCAGTCAGTCAGTAAATTTTGAGCGAGTAAGTCGTGGGAGATCCTCTCCTCTCTTCTGTTGAATCATGATTGGAAATTTGTGTGTTTTTTTGTTTTTTTTGTGTTTTAATAAATTGTTTTTGTTTATAATCATATTTGTCTGTGAGTTTGTTGAGAGATACGTTACAGACAAATAAATTGGAGGCACCGGCGCGATACGAAAGTCGTGGCTGAACCGTTGTGGTTCGGTGATTAAAAATCAAATAAGTGCTATTATTTGATGATGGAAATAAATAAAAATTCTGGCAAAAAGATAATCTCAATCCTTGAGATCGTTTAAGATAGAAAATCTGCTCCGAAGATTAAGGAATGTGCTATTGTGTGTGTTATTTGTGCTCCGATTTCGATTTAATTACAAAGCAGTATTCATCCTGAATACAAGTGTTCCAATTTGTGAAAGAGGTACCCTTCCTTGTTATATTTGAGATAATTCAATGGTTGTCCTATACCAGTATTATCTTTTCGATTTGTTTACAAAGTAATATTCATCCTGAATGCAAGTGTTCCGATTTGTTAAAAAAGGTACCCTTCCTTATTATATCTGAAATAATCTCATGGTTAACAAATACCAATATTATCTAGATATAATATCGTCCAGATATATAATGTGAAAATATTTCATCCAGATATATGATGCGAAAATATATCGTCCAGATATAAAAGTGAAATTCGTCCAGATATTAAAAGTGATAATCCTGATCGTAAAATTTAGTTTTGTTTTCTGTGTACAAACCGGTTACTGTTTAAAGTGTTTGACAATTTTTTTATGTGAATAGAACAGTAAGTATATTGATTTTGAGTGCTAGTATATAAAAGAAGTGTCGAAAAAAATTTGAAACAGTGTAAAATAATTACTTTGTATATCTAATCATTTTTTGATAATAATATTGAAGAAAGTTATTTGTTTTTCTCTTAGAAAAGTGCAAATATTTATTTATATTGTTTTCTATGTATTGAGTGTATTAAATTAAGTGATTTCTGTAAGTGAAATCATTATAAAATTAATAACGAAGCATGAGAAACATTTCTGTTTTAAACAGGAAGTAGGGGGAAAATTAGCTTACTCATCATTGCGGTTTCGAAAGGAATCGAATCTTTTTTTTTTCTTCTTTCTTGCTTTGATGTATTTATTACTTTTGAAAGAGCTGTTATTTAATCCGTTCATAAATTTTTCCTACAGATGCTGATTGCTTATATATTTTTTTTCTTTCACATTTGTGTTTGAGTTTATGAAGGTAAAGAGTGGAAGCATTTATAATTTGTTTTGATTTTCACGTCTATCTTTAGACATTTCTTTTAGCTTAATTAAGGATTTAAATGACGATTTATATTTTGATATAATATTTTTATGAGATACATTATTCATTATAATTGAATTTAGTCATGAAAATTTTTGTTTCTCGGATGAATAATATTTTTCTTATTGTTTTTGGTTTGGTTCTCATCATTGCTGTTCCTTGTTATTAAATAACCTATTTAAAAAAACATAAAATTACAGTGTCATAAAATTTATAGTTTTGTTTCAATTTAAATTTTATGATTATTTTATTGTTTAGCTAAGTACTTAATTGAGGTAAATATATTTGTTTACTTTGAGGTTGCAAGGGTATAATTTCTTTCTTTGGTAAAATATCTACACATTTAAGTTAAAATTCATTGGCTTAAATTTTTGATTTATCATTAAATCTTAACCATGGCATTCTTGGGCAAGGGATTAAAGGAAGATTTATTAGCGTTAGCATCAGAGTTAGAGATAGATGTTAATCCAACTATGACAATAATTTCACTGAAAAAAGCCATAACAGAAGATGATATGTATGAAGAGGAGTTCGCTAAAGAATTATTTTTTACCCTTATCGAGGAAAGAAAACAACGAAAGGAAGAGGAGAAGAAGGTTCAGTTGAAGGAGGAAGCTGAAGCAGAGGCGTTGAAATTAAAAGAAGCAGCTGAAGCAGAGGCAATGCGGCGAAAAGAAGAGAGAGAATTTGAGTTGGAGCGAATGAAACTTGAAGTTAAATTAAAGATGGCTGGCACTCCTCAAGTAGAAGGTGCGCGAAATTCAAAAGATATACACTCGTTAATTCATAAATATGACATTAAAGAAGATATTAGTTTGTATTTGGTGTTATTTGAGCGCCAAGCACGGAGGGCGGAAATAGGAAAAGAGCTGTGGATAACACATTTGTTGGGTTTACTTCCTTATGAAATAACACAAATTATTGCCCGTGAACCTGATGATAAAGCCCAAGATTATGAACACGTTAAAGGACTTTTACTGAAGAGGTTCAAGCTTACACCTGAAAAATTTCGTCAACTTTTTATGAAGCATCTAAAATCAACTGAAGGAACTTGGCCAGACTTCTATCACGAACTTTCTAATTATTTTGATGGGTGGATAACGGGATTAAAAGTAGATACTTTTGAAAAGTTAAAAGATTTGATTATAACTGACCAGATGAAGAAACGAGTTCCTCAAGAATTTAAAGAGTACTATTTGGATGAGTGGAGTAACATTACATCTCCAGTAGAACTTGCTGGAAAGTTAGAAGAATTTGATGACGTACGAAAAACGATAAAATCAAAAGACTCTAGAAGTATTCCTACAAAGCCAAAAGTGTTACCAAGTCCGCCAGCATATGGCAGAAATTTTACGAAATATGATAATTTAAGAACTGATAGAGTTTTGTCTGAAAGATATAAGAACTTTAAGAAAGATAATGTGTATGATAGAAGAGAAGAATTTATAGACAGTAGAAACAAGGATGTCCACCGCATAAATGATCGTAGGGAAACAGGGATAGATAAAACATTTGATCAACGAAGGACTCCGAAGTGCTATGAATGTGGATCCAGCAACCATCTTCGTCCTCAGTGTCCAACACTAAGGAATCCAAAAGGTGTTGTAAATATCAACAGAATCGTGGAAGGAATAGAAGATGAATATTTAGCTCCATATACCGTTGTGGGTAAAGTGAATGGCCACTTAATGCCTATATTAAGAGATACTGGTGCTAGTATCGATGTCATATGTAGAAAATATACATCTCCAAATAAGTTTACAGGTGAGACAATTTGGGTGCAACAACCTCTTGATGAAGGCCCTGTGTGTTTGCCTCTTGCACAAGTTACAATTTCATTTCCAAGTGGAGACCTAAGTACAAAGGCCGCTGTTGTTCGTCATGAACTAGATAAAGGACGCTATATAATGGGTAATCGTACAGCGTCACTACTTACTGATTCCCAATTAAGAGAAATGTCTGCACCCCTAGCAATAAATGCTGTTGAAACAAGAGCACAAACATTACGAAAACAGAGGAGAGAGAACAATTGTCAAGAAGAAATAATCGTCACAGAAAAAGGAACTTTTAAGGATACTACGTCTGCAATGGAGCCAGAAAAAGTTGAACATGCTGAAAACTTCGAATCTACTTCTGAATCAATGATCGAGAATGATTTCCAATTTCCTCCTCCTGATGAAAGTGGAGATTCACTGCTAGAAATAAATACAGATCAGCTTGCCAATTTACAGATAGAAGACCCGGATTTGCAACCTCTCTTCAAAATTGCCAATCAAAATGAAGAAGTTGAAGATCGAAATAAAAAGTTTTCCATCAAAAATAAACTATTAATGAAAGTTCAAGAAGATCATAATGGGAAAGTAAAGGAATTAATAATGATACCAAAGAAGTTCAGAGCCAAGATTATGACTTTATGCCACGAAGATACTTCTGGTCATCTGGGAGTCACAAAAACGAAGGATAGGCTAAACCGTCACTTCTTTTGGCCTAAATGTTATAAAGATATTGAAGATTATGTAAGATCTTGTGACAGTTGTCAAAGGGCTGGCAAACCGAATGAGAAAAAGAAAGCTCCCTTAAAGCTTGTGCCTATAATTCAGGAAGTATTTTCTAAATTGAATATTGACGCTTGTGGTCCACTTCCCATCACACCAACTGGGAAGCGTTACATCATCACTTCCATTTGTTTATCTTCTAAGTATCCTGATGCGATACCGGTTACTGATTTAACTTCCATATCAGTAACAGATGCATTACTTAATATTTTCAGTAGATCAGGCTTTCCTGTTGAAATCCAGTGTGATCAAGGGACATCATTTGTTAGCAATTTAACCAGCGAATTTTTTGATCGTTTCGGTATAAAGGTATGCCATAGTTCTGTACATCATCCGCAATCCAATCCTGTCGAGAGATTTCACAGAACAATAAAACGTATTTTGAGAGTTTTATGTTTGGAAGCAGGAAATGATTGGGAAAAACATCTACCCTCAGCACTCTTCGCCCTTCGAACAGTGACTCACGAAAGCACCGGATTCTCACCCGCAGAATTAGTGCATGGAAAACAACTTAGAACACCAGAAACTTTGCTTTATGAAAAATGGACAGGATTAGACATAGAATCCAACCCAGTTACAGATTATGTTTTTCAGTTAATTAATCGCTTGAAAAGATGTCAAGAACTAGCTATAGAGAAAATGGAAGAAGTACAGATAAAAAGAAAATTATGGTATGACAAAAATGCTGTCAAGCGTGAGTTTCTCGAAGGAGATTTGGTTTTAGTTTTAGCAACGTCAAGACCAAATAAATTATCTGTTCAGTGGCTAGGACCTGGAACTGTAAAAAAGAAGATATCTGAAACAAATTACGTCATAAACTTACCAGGGAGAAAGGACGGATCCCAAGTTTACCATATTAATATGCTGAAGCCTTATTATAAACGAAGTGAATATGTCAACTTAGTATCGATGAAAATTGAGGAAAGTGAAGTGGATAGTGATATAGACTTTCCTCATATTGAACCAAGTCCCAACGTTTATAATTTTAATGACATTGTATGCAACAGTAGTCTTCAAGAAAGACTGACTTCACAACAAATTGATCAACTGCAACAATTGTTAAACAAGTTTGCAAAGAACTTTTCAAACATACCAGGAAAAACCACTTCGATTGAACATGATATTATACTGACTTCTGATACCCCTATCCTCTCTAAGCCTTATAAAATGTCTCTTAGGCAAACTGATATATTGAAGACTGAAATCGATAAAATGCTAAAGTGTGGTATTATTGAAATCGGTGAATCAGACTACACTTCACCTATGATAGTCGTTGAAATCCCAGGCCGTGATCCAAGACCGTGTGTGGACTATCGCAAATTAAATGCAGTGACCAGAACACAATTTTATCCTTTACCTAATACTGAGGAATTAATTGAACGGGTGTCCTCAGCAAAATACATTACTCTAGTAGATTTAACTAGAGGTTATTGGCAAATCCCATTGACGCTGAATGCTCAGAGATTAGCAGCCTTCAGTACTAGTTTTGGGACTTATAGACCTCTTAGAATGCCATTTGGACTCAAGAATGCTCCATTCTCTTTCAGCAAAATGATGGCACAATTGTTGAGAGGCTGTGAAAAATATGCTGTTCCATATCTTGATGATGTAGCAGTTTTTTCAGATAGTTGGGAGGAACATTTAGAGCACCTCAAGGAAGTTTTTCTCCGAATTCAAAGAGCTGATTTAACAATTAAACCAATAAAGTGCCAGTTTGCTCAAAGTGAAGTTAAATATCTTGGACATATTGTAGGAAACGGAAAACGTTCGCCTGGAGAAGTGAAAATAAAGGCTATTAAGGAGTTTCCTAAACCAACAACTAAAACAGAAGTCCGAGCCTTTTTAGGATTAGCCGGGTATTACAGACAATATATACCCATGTTTTCATCAATCGTTGCCCCTCTGACAGAAACTTTAAAGGGTAAAGTTCGAAAAGGACTCATTCAATGGAATAATGACTGCGAAAATGCTTTTCAGGAACTTAAGAGAAAACTCTCAAGTGAGCCTATTCTGTATGCTCCTAACTTTGATAACGAATTCATCATTCAAACTGATGCTAGCGACTTAGGTATGGGGGTTGTTTTGACACAGTATGATAAAAAGGGGAAGGAACATCCTATATTATACTTAAGTAAAAAGTTTTCTCCCACTGAAAAAAAGTATAGCACAACAGAAAAAGAGTGTGCTTGCATTATTTTTGCTGTAAAAAAATTGCATTATTATATTGATGGACGATCTTTCACTATTCAAACTGATCATAATCCTTTAACTTGGTTAAATAAAAATGTAAGTACAAATCCGCGCTTAATGCGTTGGTCTTTATTCCTTCAAACTTATGATTTTAAAATTATTCATAAAGCTGGGAAATTGAATAATAACGCGGATAGTTTAAGTAGAGCTCCTTTAGATTAGAAAAAAAAATGATAACGATTTGCTAATAATTTGCATAAAAGTGAAGGTTAAGATCACAATAATCATAACATTTAAAATTTATTCATTTTTCATTTGTGTTTATTTTATGTGCTATATTTTCACATATCTCTTTATTTTATAAAGATAATGATTAATATTTTCTTTATAATGTGTTTATCTGAAATTCTGTAAAAATAATGTTTGAATATTTGTATTTGTATAGTGTGTTTTTTATATATGTAATTGATATGTGCTGTGTTTTCATATATGATATTGATATTATTTTATATATTTGATACGTTAAAGTAATGTAACATTTTTGAAAGTTTAACTTTTTCATTTATTTACCTGAAAAAGTTCTTGGGAAGGGAGGAGTCTGTAATATCTCCCTAACCACAGCTGGGCAGAGGCGGACTGCGCATGCGTGGTTGGCAGTCAGTCAGTAAATTTTGAGCGAGTAAGTCGTGGGAGATCCTCTCCTCTCTTCTGTTGAATCATGATTGGAAATTTGTGTGTTTTTTTGTTTTTTTTTGTGTTTTAATAAATTGTTTTTGTTTATAATCATATTTGTCTGTGAGTTTGTTGAGAGATACGTTACACCGCGCCGATCCTCCGACGTCACTCTAGTGACGTCACTTTGGCTCAAAGCTCGCACTTTTACTTCAAGAAGGAGCGTTTGGTCTTACTAGCTCTAACTAATATTGGATCATTTCTTTTTGCGAGATATTCTAAGACATTTGTTATTTTCTATAATGACTTTCCTCAGTTTTTGCAGTGAATTTACAAGAATTTAAAACTATTATCGAAATGCCAGTTTGCGCGATTGCAACTTGCAAAAATTCTGATACAAAAACAAAAGGAAAAAAATGGATTCCGAAATGACACAGTTAATATAAAACCGCAATACGTTTATTCTGTCGTAAAGAACTTTTATAAAAATTCATTATCTAAATAGAAACCGCCTCGCTACTTCATAAAGAAAGGCAGGTGAAAAGAATTAAAAATTAGATAAAGTCAAAGAAAATTAAAATGTAAGTAAAAAGTATAAATGAAATATATAGTATATAGTTGAAATTCTCCTAATTTCATAACATATTTTTTAATGTAGTTATTCTAAATATTTATGATTTTTTTTAAAAAATTATATTCTCTTCAATTTAAATATCTATATATTATATCATCGTAAATTTAAATGTCTATAAGCAATTGTAAAATTTCAGATGTCATTATGAACCTAAATTATTATTTTATTTCAGTAATTAGCGTTTAAGGTTGATGTTTCCTAATGATTAAGTATGAACAAATTGCTATTAACGACATATTTTAAAATCAGGGATTCTAAATTTAACTTAACTTATCTGTATAAAAGAATATGTAGATAAAAAAAGTGTCGATATATGCCTCCATTTTTCTTAATAGTTAAAGTTAAAACTGAACTTTTTGAAATAAAGTATTTATCGTGTCATTTTCACCAACTAGCAAAACATTTTTATAACTTTAAAATGGTATTTTTTTAATATAATAACCAAGAAAGTTTTTTTTAAACTATGATTATGAACGGAAATAATGTGTTAATTACGTAAAGTTTGAAGGCTAATAACCAGAAAAAGTCTAACTTATTTTTACAAGAGAAAGATGCAAAGTTATCATATCTTTGCTTGCGATCTCCGAGATCTGTAGACACAGTGACGTCATGAGGAGGGAAATCGTAGCTTCAGCTCTAAGAGCGGAGTGAACTAGCCCTTGTATTCTCTTTAGCCCTGAGTCCATTGCGGGGCGAAGGAACTAAGGGATAAAGAACTTTTATTAAGTCTACGATTTCCAGGAAGATAGTCTTTTGTCCGTGACATTTAATTTTACGTAAATTAAAAAAAAGAATTTTATGTCCACTCTTTATCGAATTTTTTTAAAAATATTTATTTTATGTTATTAAACAAGTCTTCGAATGAGTTAATATTGAAAACAAATGAATAAGAAACCAGACAGCAGTCTCCACTTGTTAGTTTTTCCATTACTTGCAGCTTGACGAGGTATGGAAGTAATAAATGAATGCATATTTGTTTCCATTCCAATATAACACAATCATTAATTTCTGGAAGGTTTGAACTCATTAAACACAGAGTAAGTGAGTGAATGAGGATTGTTTTACAACACCTTCGACGACTACTTCCTCTGCCATAAGCGGCGGCAGTTCCTCGAATGAGATCAATGCCTTTCCATTAGGCCTGGCAGTCGTTTTACAAAATGGCGACGGCCACTACCTTAATTACTTCCACGGCCGGCCTGCTCGTTTCGCCTCATAATTAGGGTTTGCTAATTATACTGATTTGAAACCTTCCACGTGTCCAGCCAAAAGGTAAATTTGTGTCCTGTTTTCTTTAATAGAGTAGATTTACTTAATTGAATGGCGGTAACTACTTTAAGTGAACTGTAAAAGTACTCGAAAAGAATATTCTGCAGGAAAATGGTTCCTGAAATATTGTTCTTATAAACGATTTGTCTCAAGATTATCCTTTTTTTCAGCGGCAAGACCGGCAGAAGAGGAAGAAGAAAAAAATGGCGAAACAAAATTCATTTGGAGAATGACTTTTTTGGGAGAATTCATTAATGATGGAGAGAAAGAGGGTATGAAATAGAAAAAAGAAAAAAAACTTTTTAATGTAATCGTCGTTTAAGGAAGAAATCGCGTCTTTTTAGAGAACTCATCTTAAAACAATTTGGGATCATCGAAAGTGAGGCGGTGTTGATTTTTTTTCTTTGGCGTGTTGTTTTAAAGTTGCCACTTTATAGATAATTAGTTAGGCTTTTTACTTAACTATTTAAGAAAAAAGTTTGTTGGTAGTTTTTGTTGAGTAACGCTTTCCTTACACTGAAAAAAAAATGGGACTGCTTTTATAGATTGGCTAATTCGTGAAAACTGTTTTTATTTTATTTCCAAACCCTGAAGTTAATAAACACTGTGAACCACACATGAAAAATGTCTGCTGTCTCCTAGAACAACCTTGTACATAGTCACGGTCAAGGTGAAGATTTTATTTCTTTATCTATTAACCGCTAGAAAAACTTGATTTTTGTCAGGCGACGTGGTTAGCTTCTGAGCTAGTATCCTCGCTATAAATTTGCATTTTAACGAAATGATACGAATCTTGAATACGAATCTTAATACGGATCTTGATTGTGCATATGTCGTCATAATTGCAGACGTCATTTGTTGAGCTAAGTTTATTTTCCAATCAGCGTAGAGCAGCTGACCCATTTTTGAGTTCGTTACTTCAATGGCGGTCACTTTAGGGGGGTTTGCGACTAATATGATTCCGTAACCTTGTAATTTTGATCTCAACCCAGAACAAGGGAGCACCTGAAAAGCATCGGGCCAAGCTAGCCTTTGTGGGTTTTATTTTCATGAGCTAACGCTCAGATGCGTTACACGAACAGAAAAATCATGAAATCCTTTAATGGTTAACCTGACGTCAAGAGGATTCTAACCCATGATCTGTCTAACATTGAAGCGCTGTCATAGGTGTGAGCTGAGAGCAGAGTTCGCATCATCCAGCATAGCTGGGTTTCGAACGCGGGTCACATAATCGAGTGACTTTATCTCCTGAAGCAGTACTTCTTACAATGAGATTTTTAAGGCAGGGGTGTCAAACTCAAAAGCTAACTTGGGCCAAATAAACAATGCTTAACTTTAGGTGGGCCGCAAAAAAAAAAAAAAAAAAAAAAAAAAATCAGTTTTCATAGAAACAAATATTTTTATTTTGAATAGTACAGTGTAATAAACCTATATAAAGTAAAGTTATTGTTCGATATTTGACATCTCTTCTCTGCTACTATCTTTCCTATTTCGGGAGAAATTATATTGGCCGCGACTACTTTCAAAGTTGACCCAATGTGAGCGTTATTAATACGGTTTCGGGCAGGAGATTTATTTCCATTCGTAACAGAAAATAATTGCTCGCACTGATAAGTACTTCCAAACATGGAAATAATTTCAGATGAGAATTTTTGAGTATTTTCAAACCTAGCAGGTAAATATTTGTAAAATTCAGGTACACTCACTTCAATAAATTTTGCCTTCAAATTTGAGTCCCACTGAATCTCAATCACTTCCATTTGCATATTACTGGGTACTGAGTCTATATTTATTGAGAAAATCGAAGAAAACAAACAAAATTTGTCTTCCAAAGAATTAAAATTTTTAAACCTTGTTTCAAATTTTGTTCTAAGATTTGAAATTTTTTCTGCGTATTTTTGATACAATGCAGCGTCCCTGGAAGGGCAGGTGCCGCAAGCCAATTAGAATTTTACATTTTCGAGCGTACAATTTAATATGATCCGTATAGTTTATAAATAAAGTATATTATAATTTTGTATGCTACTTTCCTTTCTAATTAACATTTCTATTTTATTTTTACTTTGCGTCGGATATATTGACTGGGTCGCAAAAATATTCATCTCGGGCCGCAAGTTTAACACCCCTGTTTTAAGGACATTGAATAAGGACGTTGGTGTTTTACAAAGAGTAGAATTTTCAAACAAGTCTACGACATAATAAACATGGTAGACCTTAAATAGGATTCCAGTTTCGAGGCCGCATGATCTCCAACTTCGAACGGCCTTTAAACTCAAAATTGGGTAGGCCGTTCAACGATGGTTATGAAATAAGAATAACTAGTGTTTGTGAACACGCTCGTAAGCTGTTCAAACTACTGTTCATTTTTGTAAGTTATTGAGTAAAATTATGAGAATAATTTTAATATATGCTTAGTTTAAATAAAACATTAGTGCCTTCTTTTTTTATTTTAATAAAGCCGTAGAATTTCAATTATTTGAAAATATTGTAATTATTATCAGTAGGTCTTTTTAAATTAAAGTTCTTTTTAATTTTTAAAAATTGCTATTTTTGGTTCTTTATTACTTCATTTTAAATGTGTATTTTTTTCTTTAATTTCAGAAATCTTAAAAGTTTTCTCCATAGTAAACACATTGTATTAAACTAAAGAGTCAATAAAAGAACACAATTTCTTTTAGCTGTGTTTTTGTAGAAACCCGACTGTGCAGCAATTTTTTTATTTTATTTCTATAAATGTTTGTCTTTGAAAGTCTTTACATCTAAAGAGACCCCAGGGCATTTAGAAGAAAGTTTCAATTTCCCGAAAGTTTAATAGTTCAAGACAGTTTCATTTGTATTTGTCAGCATACAGAAGGCAAATAACCACTTTTTCTCTTTTTTTTTGCTTTCATTAAATATAACCAAAAAAAGCAGACTTGAAAATAAACCGGGCTGGTTCTAAGATACTGTATCTATATCTGCTACGGTCAAAGCAGTAATTTCGGTTCTTTTTTTTTAAAATGTATGGCAAACCTTTTGTAGTGCCTTTTTTCCAGTAATTTGTATGTTTAAGTATTTTTGGGATATATATATTGTCTTATAAAAAGAAATTAATTTTGCTTATTACCTAAAATTAAATTGAACTTTAAGTCGATTTTTTTGGGAAGGTGTGTTGCATTTTCAAAATTTTACCTATATTGCTAAAAAAAAAATCTGTTAAATTTCCAGAAAAAAAACTCTCAGCTGGAGTGCCAGTATAAAACCATTTATTTCACAGAAAATACTATTATTTAGGTGCCTGTTTTTTAAGCAGATATATACTGTTATTTTAGCAAATTCTGTTTCAAATTTAACAAAAAAATCTATAAAATAAATATGTAAATTGTGGTATGCAATATGTAAATGCAAGCCGAATGCATCATTTCCCTAGTCAAAATTCTTGATGGTTCCACCAAAATATTTTGATGATTTAAGTTGGTTTCAGTGCGATATATAATGGTCCATCATCATTTGATGGTCATCATCATCCAACATTTTCCATTATGCATCCATGGTTTTTGATATGCCAACAAACTTGAAGCATTCCATGATTCTACTCTAATACTATGATGGCTAACCATCAAGAGAGGTTTAGACCAACAATCCATGATGATACGTGACGGTCCATGATGGTTCCAACTATATATTTCCATGATGGTTCAACAATTGGAATTCTTGTTGGTTTTCAGGAGTATACCATCAAAACAATTTGGTTTTTTCCATGATGGTTCAACAATTGGAATTCTTGTTGGTTTTCAGGAGTATACCATCAAAACAATTTGGGTTTTTCCATGATGGTTCAACAATTGGAATTCTTGTTGGTTTTCAGGAGTATACCATCAAAACAGTTTGGGTTTTTCCATGATGGTTCAACAATTGGAATTCTTGTTGGTGTTCAGGAGTATACCATCAAAACAATTTGGGTTTTTCCATGATGGTTTAATTGGAATTCTTGTTGGTTTTCAGGAGTATACCATCAAAACAATTTGGGTTTTTCCATGATGGTTCAACAATTGGAATTCTTGTTGGTTTTCAGGAATATACCATCAAAACAATTTGTTTTTTGTTTTTTTTTATGATGGACCATCATAAATCGATACGAATTCCTACATCGAGGGGATGATTGTTTATGATCGTTTCACCATTAGATTTCAAAGAAGCTATGTTAGAAAGTTTTAATGGTTCAACGCGAACAAACCATCACAACAAGCTGCTATTCTTATGTTGGACCATCATAAATGTATCCAAATTCCGACATTGTAGTGATGGTTACTTGTGTTGGTTACCATTAAAAAATATAATGGTTCATGATGGAATTATTGGAGCAATAGACGAGAACAAACTACTATTAGTCGTTTCCTCAGTGGACATCTGTCATCAATGACTTATAACGATGGTAATAAACATTTCGAAATCTGCACTAAGTGTTCTGTTGCCATGGCCTCCCCAGACCACATTTTATCTTGTCTGGGACTTACCAGGCAGGACATGGTTCAAGCTTCCCTGCTGGTGGTAGACTTTCTTAGAGGGAACGAGCTCACGGACCTGGTCTAGCTCTGCTGGTCATGGAGATGAGAACAACAACAACATTATATATTTTTTTAAAGGTTTAGCCCGATATTACTACACTGATGATTTTCCTAGTTTATCCTATTCGCATATTATTAGTATTAATACGGAAATTACTAGTAATAAACCACTAAAGTGATAAATTTGTACAATTAATGCAAAGATGCAAAGAGATTTTTCTAAGCCACTTCAGAGTGTCAATGGATGTTTTAAAAGATTTTGTGAAAAGAGCTTATAATTAGAGCAAGTTAATCGCGCCACTATCAAAATGGACATAACTAAAATAATTAAGATTATTACTTTACTAATATTCAAATATCAGTAGTGTTGATATGTGATGTTGTTCATCACGCTTTCTCTACCACAACCCTTTTTTTTAATTTTACTCGTTATCAATGGCATACCTGCGAGTGACGTAGTTCAGGTATCACGATCCTAATTGGTTGTTCAAACGTGGCATTTATTTACGTTAGCAACTATTATTTTCATTCTATTTTGAGTAAGTCAAGCCGTCCAAGTATCAATTCTCTTAAGTGACGCGTACTATATTCTTTCACAAAGATTCCTACACAAAGATTTCAATTCTTTCACTGTAAATTTCTAACTTAAGACCGGCACGAATCCACGTAGAACATAAACAGACAAATTATGCATCGAAGTTGCCAGGTACGCAAAACATAAATATGTCTCGATTACAATAAAATGGATGAGCAAATAATATAAAGTTAAGTAAAAGATGCAGATGAGAAAGAATTATATTTCAACATATGCAATGAGCGATAGGGCACTGCGTTTAATTCACATTAATTAACATTTTTAACTTACGTGGAGAAGTTTAGCTCAATTTTAACACGCCATTTTCTTTACGAACGATCAGCTGGAACTGACGTCATCGGTCACATGTTGGGGTACATTTGATTTTCTTTGTCTTGAAGTGCAAGTACACAATTGGGTATAATATAGCCTACGTCACAGGTTGTGTTGTTCCTACTAAATTTAACCCATGAACGGCATTTTCTGCGAGCCTAACTTCAAGCCACAAATAAACAAACGAAGTGTTCGATCGTTTAAATAGCTGCTCGCCAGATTTTATTGCATTATAAAGAAAAGTTATTGAAACTAAATAAACAACAACAACTAAAACAAATAACAACAACTATTAATAACAATAACTAAATAAACAATAACTAAATTCCATTCGTTTAGCATTGCGTCATATGTTGTTCCTACTAAATCGAAGTAGTTGTGTTTTTTTCATATTATACCCAATTAAGCTTTTTACTTTCCTTGTTTATTTTCACTTCCATTTTAATCCTTTAAGTTTATTTTTATATGATAGGTATAAGCTAATTTTTTTTATATCTTCCGGTTTTATAAATGTGTGACTTGTTCGTCTCAAATTCTCTCTCTCTCTCTCTATTTCTTTTATTTTACTCATTACTCAATTGAGACCCTTTATTTAAATCAACACCCATTTCACATTGGATGAGATTTGAATTGAGATTTTACACAATTTTGCAATAATTTATTAAATTCAACGGACATTTTTTAAAGTAGTTTAACTGTTGGGCCAACTCAATTAAGAGATGACGCATAAAATTGAGTTATCAAATCCAAATAATTATCAAAAGGAGTTATTTACCCCAACTTTTAAAAAGAAGCATATCTAGTGTTGCTTTTTTTTTTTTTTAAATTTATCATTCTTTTGTAAAGCGATTGTTCAAATAATGCATAATTTATTTATTAGCATATTTTTGTTAATTTCAGATCCCCCCCTTGTAGTTAAAAATTAGCAAATTACAATCCCATAATCAATTAATATTCTACCATTACCACGTCGCAACAACCATCTTCTTTCTGGTTTTTGCTTTGACTTTTATTGTAATAACCTAATTTGAGGAATGAATTCAAATAAAAAATGCAACTTTGCATAAGACATTGCATGTTTTTTTAAAAAAATGATTGAAAACATTGCATGTTTTCATTCATTTTTTAGAATTTTGAACTGAGTATTCCTTTGAAATCTTTTGTGCTCAAAATTTCCGTTCACAAAATTTTCTAAAAATTTTTTCTTCAAATTTCTTATTTCTACGAATTTAACGTTTAATCCAAATTTTAAATTTTTCCACATGTAATTTTTTGATGCATTTTTTTCTTTTTTTCTTGTAAATATTGAAAATCAGGGGGATTTTAATGTCTTACTCATACGCCTCATCTCCTCTTATTAGCAAAAAATCAAATCTTAACTCTCCGTCCCCCTTTGCTTGCATATTATATTTGAACGACTTCTTACGTAGTATAAATGCCAAAATTAAAATTTGGATTAAACTGTTTGAATATCATTAAACTGTTTGAATATCATTGCCATGAACCAAAGGTCATTCATGGCAATATTTAAACCAGGCATTTGCTATAAAATTTTGCCTTTTAAATTATTAACTTTCAGAGAATTATGTCATCAATGCATTTCAAGTTTTTGGTTAATGCATTTAAAACTATATTAAAATAGTTTTAATACCTTTTACAAGTAAAACCTGAAGTAGAAAGTTCTGGAACGTTTATTTGTGCTTTTAAATCAAAAAATCAAAAAATGACTTGAAACAAGTTAACTGCATCTTTCAACAGTTGATAATATGAAGTTACAAACTGTTTACATACCATACGCCCATTTTTTGGCACACTAGGTTCAAATTTACTGTACGAAAAAAAAAGCGAACACCCTGAATAACTTTAGATCTAATGATGTGATTTTCACGTACTAGAACTCAATCTTAATGATTCAAGGATCTAAACTTAAATATGCTGACTAAATTGTATAAAAGATCATTTAAGTTTCAAAATCAAACAAAAGCATTCTCCGTGTATTATCAGGCGATCAAACTAGTTTTCATATTCGTTCAAGATTTTACTATTTTACTATATTAATTTGAGGCTCCTAATTTAGAGATTTTTTTTTGCTTCCTTGCGACAAGGATTTTGTATATATATATATATTCAGGATAAGTCTACGGAACATTCTGTATTAGTTGTCACACTCAATCTCCAAAATAAAATTAAGGCTTTTAAAACGTTTAAGTG